>NC_056728.1:1812984495-1813099495 GCF_019279795.1 Protopterus annectens | reverse complement strand
ATGTGGTAGGAGTTTGATGCCTCTGTACTGCCACAGTTGTGGATGTCCCCTTTGTTCTTGTACACTGGCATGAGTATGCTTATTCTCCAGTCATCTGGGATATGTCTTTCTCTCCACACTGCTATAGGTACCCTCAGGAGCCATTTCTCCCCTATTTCACTCAGCATATTTATCATATCTGCTGTGACCTCATCTGAGCCTGCTGCTTTCCCTGACTTCATATTCCTTAGTGCTGTTCTTACTTCTTCTAGGGTGGGATCCTCTTCTTCTCTCATTGTAGGCTGTTTCTGGGACAGTACAGCTTCTGTGGGATTTTCTTCATTCAGAAGCTCTCAGTGAGCAGGTTGTTGCTGTCATCTCTTATGAAGGGTGCCTGACTATTTTCTTTATCTTTCTATCTTTGCCTTGCAACTGGATAAAGTTTCTTTGTGCCCCTTAAAAGTCACTTTCCAGAAGTTGGTAGAGTACCTCCTATGCCCTATTTCTTAGCCAGAAACAGATGCTTGGTGTCAAGAAATGTATAGTTATCCCCTTTGGGAAAAAACATGTACCCGTGAATTGCAACATAGGTGGCAGTACACTAAACACCAAAAGTGTGATAAGAGACTTAGGGACACAGGTGGTCAGTGGTCTCACCTTCGATAACCACATCACCGCAACAGTCAGGAAATCCTTCTATATGGCACACCTCATCACTAAGGGCTTTTCATCCAGAAAAAAAGGAGGTCATTGTCCCACTGTACTCATCCCTCATTAGACCCATTATAGAATACAATGTCCCATTTGGTATGTACCTCTCATGACACTTGCAACAACTGGAAAGACCGCATAAATACCTCACTAATAGAATCACAGGCCTAAAGCAGATGCCCTATGCTGACCGCCTTAAAAAACTCCAACTATACTCTGTCGCATATCGTCTACACAGAGGCAATCTCTCCTTAACATACAAGGCCATGTCAAACCCAGAGCTGTTGGACATGCTACACTTAAATAAATCCCAATCCCTCAGAGCCACATGCTCCAGGGATCTAAACTTTGTCATCACAATAAACAAAACATGCTGGAGGGATAGGTTCCTGGCCCAGAGACTCCCCAGACTCTGGAATAGACTGCCCATACATGTCAAGCAGAGTGCCTCTTTGGCCCTCTTCAAAAGGAACCTTGAAATTGGATGGGAGAAAGGAAATTCACCCCGGGGATCACATCAGTCACCTTGCTAGACAGGGGTCCAGAGAAGTAAATAATGTGGGAAGAAATAGCCAGGGAATTGTTATGGCTAGACTTGTATAGGTGCTAGGGCCGATAGCCTAGTACCAACCTATGAACCTAGGTACCAACCAGTAGTAATTCCTAGCCTGGTCAGTCTTTTCTGTCTCCCACTTCTTCCTGCACTCCTCCTTTCTTTTGATGACTTCTTTTACTTCTGCATTCCACCACCAGCTTTCTTAATGTACCTTATTTCCATACCTGGCTCGGCCACATATCTTTTCTGTAGTCCTAATGCATATTGTTTTTTGGAGCTGCCACTCTTCATCTATACACACACACACACACACACACACACACACACACACACACACACACACACACACACACACACACACACACACACACACACACACACACACACACACACACATATATATATATATATATATATGTGTGTGTGTGTGTGTGTATATATATATATATATATATATATATATATATATATATATATATATATATATATATATATATATATATATATATATATATATATATACATATATATATATATATATATCTACTGCAAATACAGTGCAGAAAATCTGAGACTTCTGCCTACAGTGTGCTTCTTCCACTACATATCTCCCAACATGCACAACCATAGCTGTAGGTCTTATATATATATATATATATATATATATATATATATATATATATATATATATATATATATATATATATACATATATATATATATATATATATATATATATATATATATATATATATACATATATATATATATTTATAATCGAATGATCATAATCTCAAATGTTTTTAACTGGCTGAAATGATTAAAACACATTTGATCACGTCTGCCAGTGTTAAGTTCATGCAAAATTGTGCACAGTGTGGATTCGTGAATTTGTCCTTTCTTCAGTGTAAAGCAATCTCAGAATTGGTGTATATAATTAGCAGGGGGTACAGGGGCACAGGGTCTTGCCCCCTGCAAAAAAAAAAAAAAAAAAGTGTGTTTGTTTTTTCAGCATTTTGGCTTTGGATATTTATGGATTGATCATGAGACATTCAGAATTTGTGTACTTTGATGTTTAGACTGAAAAAAATATTTAAAATTCAAAATATCAAAAGCAAACAATAAATAAAAACTGATACCAGCAGCTGGGATTAACGGTTCATGCAATATAAGTACAAACGTGATAAAAATATATAAAACAATGAGAATGAACTGACACATGGCCAGGGTCAAATAAAAAGAAAACTATTTGTTTTTATTTGACCCTGGCTATGTGTTGGTTCATTCTAATTGTTTTATTTATTTTTATCAAAATATCAAAAGCATTTTTAATGCAGGGGGTCAAGCCCCCTCTCCGTATGTAGTGGGGCTGTGCCCACCACACCCCCTGCTAATTATATATACCAACTCTGAGGTCACACAACAGTGTAAAAGAAGCAAATTCCCATGTTAGATATTCCGAGCTTTAGATATTTTGGTTTTCAGGCTTCTGAATTTTCAAATTTATGGCATAGACACATATAACATACATCTATATATACACTATGTATGTGCATTTATGTTTTAAATATATATATATATATATATATATATATATATATATATATATATATGTAAAGTAAATGCACACACAGTGATATATAGATGTGTGCAGTAGATGAAGTACACTGGAGGCAGAAGCCCAGGTTTCCTGCACTTTATTTATAATAATAAGTCAAAACTAAATGTAGGCAAAACTACTGGAGAGTGGAAAATACAAATTTCCTTTTTTTTTTGCTGACAAACATCAGGAATTTTTATTTTTGTGACAATTCTTCTGTACTAAGAGGCTAAAATTTACCTTCTCCTGAACCACATCCCCAGATGCTTGAAGCTGTTTACGTGATCAGCTACTTTCCCGTCTGTCTCATTTTTCAACTTCTTGTTTCTCCTCATTTGCTGCCATGACTGATATCATCTCTGTAATCATTTTCATCCCATGTGCATTCAGTTCTACATTCAAGCCCACTATCATTTGCTTATGTCCCAGTATAGAGTCAGGTTTTAGTGCTATATCATCTGCATATATTATCTTTGTTAATTTGTCCTCTCCAACCTGTTTACTAATTTAATTGATCACTGGTATGAACATGAGTGAGCTCAGAGCTGAACCCTGGTATACGCCTACTCCCACTGGGAACCCCTCTGTGAGTCTGAGCACTGTTTTACCTGTGTCATTGACTTCATGTACATAGCCTACACTAATTCTACCAGTGTTTCTTGGACTTCAAATAATAGGACTGTCCAAATCAGATTTCCTTTGACATTGTCATATACTTTCTTCTTATCTACAAATGACTATTTGACCATTTCTTCATCTCCAGCTTCTTCTCTGTAACCATCTCACTGTAAACATTGGGTCATTTGCACTGCATCTTGATTGGAATCTGAACTGTTAATCTCCAATTTCACTTTATCTGAATTCAAACTGCTCATCCCATATCTTATTCTGTGTGACTTAATCATCTTGATTAAATAAGTCTGAATATTAATCGGTTATGTTAATCAAAACATTTGGCATAGATGCTACAAAATCCAACTAGAAACCAAGAACATTTCTTCTCCCAATCCATGGTTATATTTTTTCAAATTTGCATAGATCAAGCCACAATCATCTTTAACCTAAGAGTAAAAATAATTCTCTATCATAAATATATAATCCTACCTAGAATTTACAAGTATGATCTACAATTTGATAAATAACATACTTAAGAAAAAAGAGGAGGATACTAAACTAAATGACCCAAATAAGTCTGCACAGGCTAGTCTTTATGAGATTTAAAATAGCTTTAACTTTTGCATGTATTACTAAACACTGGTAAGATGCAACTATATTGGTACATTCAACACACAAAAAAACTTTGGTCATCATAAAAACAATAAAATCTTCAGCTGATAAAAGGCATTCTTATTAATTTTCAGAATTTCCTTTAGCAATAAAAGCAAGCCTAAATTACAGTCCTGAAGGTACTTTCTTTTCTTATCAGGTCTTTTAGATCCAAGGCCTGAGGCTGGTCTCAAAGGATGAAAGCAATAAAAATGTAATTTCAATCACTTCAGATGACTGAAAGAGAAACACTATGAATGTAATACGCTACCAATGAACAATGAAAAATCACTTAGCAGGAGAACATAGTGAATGTGCTTACAGAATAATTTTGTGAATGCTTCATAATAAGGAAATCAGCATAATCGAATGCTATACATCCAAGGGAAGATATCACTCATATAACAGCTTCCTGAAGTAAAATGAAAACCTCAAGTTCCATAGTAATAGACAATATACCTAATGATTCTCTATACAGAATTATGGAAAGCCTAATTAAATCCTAAGAATCATTTTAAACAAAATGTTAGCATATAGACAAATCCCTTGCCTATGGTAATAGGCTGTAGTGGTACAAATTCACAAACTGGGGGTCACGTTAGACCCAAATGATTTTAAATTTAGCAGCCCAACTAATGTTCAATTAAAATCATGCTGTGTGATTTGCTGTTATCTGCCTGAGTATTGCTGATCTCTGTATGCATTTGATTTTGGATTGCAGTTATTCGTTTAAGATTTGGTTACTTCCATTCTTTTAGCTTTACACTTATATTGCATTTTGTTTTGTTTAGTTTTTGTTTTTTTTTGGAGTTTTAAAAGGTGTTAGCTATGGTCAATTCGAAAAGATTTCTTTTGCAGACAGTGAATAAAATACAGCTAATTAAGGGAGGAGCTGAGGAATAGTATTTGTCATTTAACTGCAAGTATTTAGTGGCATGTTTAGCAGTAGTGCTGTATGACTTACTGTTCACTGTCTAAGTATTGCTGATCTCTGTCTGCATTTGATTTTGGATTGGAGTTATTCATTTAAGGTTTGATTTCTTCCATTTTTTATCTTTATTCTTATATTGTATTGTTTTGTTTTAGTTTTTGTTCTTTTGGAGTTTTAAGAGGTCTTTGCTACGATCAGTTAGAAAAGAATTCTTTTGCAGACAGTGAATAAAATCCAGCTAATTAGTGTGAGGAAATGAGAAATAGCATTCTTCAGTTAACTACAAGTATTTACTGGCATATTTAGCTTTAGTGCTGTGTAACTTACTGTTCTTTCCCTATGTATTGCTAATCTCTATCTGGATTTGATTTTTCCCACCTACTCGCCCAACTTCTGCTGTGCTTTTAAACGTGGTAGCTTTTGAGTAGCCTGCCTCTACTATAAATCTGACTTTGGACACTCCTCCCACTGTCATCTCTTTAGCTCATTCTGCTGAGCACTGGAGATCAACTAGGAAGCCCCCACTCCCTCTTAAACATGAATTATCTTCTGTGTCCTACTTTCCCACTTACTAAAAAATAAATCAATTCTTAAAGATTTGAGTTGCATTTAAGCTATTGCATTTATTATTGCTGGTTAGTAGCCTGATTACTTTGTAACTGTTATTCAAAGCCTCTTAGTTCTGATTTAAGCAGTTTGGGTCCAGCTAGTTATCTTACATTAGGAAGGTTTATGGTCTATACTTCTATGACAGGAGAGGTAGTTTGCACCCCTCAGAGTTGGGGATTGCTGTCTGTCTGTTATTTTAAAATTGTCATAGTTCTGGTATAAGCACTTGGGCTCCACACCAGTTATTTTACATTAAGGTTTGTCGTTTACACTCTTGTGGGAAGAGATGGTAGCCTCCACCCTTCTGAGCTGGGAACTGCTGGTGAATGTTTACTGTGTATGTTTTTCTAAGTGTCTTTGCTCTAATTTAAGCACTTGGGCTCCAAACCAGTTACTTTACATTAGGAAGGTTTGTGGTATGCACTCTTGTGGCAGGATAGGATAGCCTATATCCTTCTGAGCTGGGAATTTCTGGCATAAGTCTTATTCGATCTTTATTTGATTGGCTAGTGGGCCAGTTTGTTTAAAATCTGAATCTCTGTGACTGAGGCATTTGGCAAACAGGCTTCTTGAGAAGAAGAGTGTTGCTGATTTCTGCAAAACTCTACAAAAGCTAAGACTTACATTACCATAACCCCTGTTTCGTCATTTGCTTTTTTGTTGCTGTTGCATTAATTGAATGTTTCTGTGTTGAATATCTGCACTTTTTTATCTTTTTATAGTCTTTAGTTAGAACTGCATTGGTTCCACTTTAGAGAGTAGAGGAGACTTGAGTTATTTTCTGGCCTGGGATTGTGTAAAGGAAAGAAGAGTGTGCTGTTTGTGATTGGCCACAGAGCATTGTTTGTGTTTTTTTTAAATCTAATTTCCTCTGCAATTTAAGCATCACAGTTGCACAACATTTGGCTCATAACCTATGAGCAAGCTAAGTCTTCCATTACCATATTTACTGTTCAGGCACTCACTTTTAGCATTGTTTAGTCACATCTGCATTAATTGAGTGATTCTGTGTTGAATATCTGAACTTTTGGCCTTTTTTACAGACTTTAGTTAGAACTACTGCTCTCCACTCAGCAGCATCTAGTAGTGATTGTTAAAGATGCTGATTATAATCTGTGTAGATGCTGATAACTCAGTGTAAGTTTCCCTTAAAATACCCTTACAGTCTAGATAGATTTTTAAACTACTAGAGTATCTAGTTTGTGCACAGATGAACATTGCTCATTAAGTTCCTTGTGTTATTGATGTATTCAATATTTAAATTTCCCTCATTCCTCCACAACTAGATCAGCAGCCATGGATTTGCACTTCTGGACTCACTCTCTGTGGCTAATCTGGTTGAGATGGGCATTCTGAGGCACTGTAGCAATTACCTCATGTACACTGACTGACAACCCACTGATTATTAATAAAACAGATAAGGTATGTAAGATGTGTAAATACACTAACACTGGAGGCAAAACTGTCATACAACAAAACATAATCATATAGAGGTTGTCAGTGACACTTGCACCAAGCCTACTGCACAGGGTAAAGACCCTGCATATAAAACTACTTATGCTAAGGTGCTTACAAGTAATCCTCTGAAAATACTAAGATCTCCTGCACATCAGAATCAAAAAAGGGTCCTCAGCACCAAGCAAATACTCCATTAAAACACCATCCACAGCTACACATAGTAACACTGTATCCAATGCCTGTACTGCTAAGCCCTTAAGACAAACCAGCGCACAGCCACATTTCCTGGTCATTGATGATTCTGTAGTGAGCCACACTGATGTCTCCCTCACCAAAATGACTAAGCAAAGAGTTACAGTTAGATGCCTTTCTGGGGCTAGGATATGTCAAGTCACACAGGCTGTCAAGTCACTGGACCACAGATACCAATATGACTCTGTCAAAGTCCATGTGGGTGTTAATGAACTGAGTTGTACCTCTCTTGACTTTATGAAGCAAGACATGATCAAGCTAACTCACTATGTGTCTCAGGCAGGTATGAGCCTAGCACTGAGCAGCATATTACCTTCTCCAAGGCTGATGCCACATTACTAACAGGAAATGGTTGATTTTTACAATTGACGTAGATTCTGGTGTCATTCCAAGGGGGTATAATATCTGACAGCCTAAAAAGACATGGTTGAGAAACCACACTGCTTGGTCTGCACTTATCTCCTCTAGGCTTTTGAATATTGGCAAATATCTTTTCTACCCTCATAGTGCCTTTTTTAGGCAATGCCAAACTAATAAACCTCCCAACCTAACTGAATCTGTAAAGGAATATCGGAAGGTGGTACTGCTCAATGTTAGAAGTCTTAACAAGAAACTTCACTTTGTGCAAGCCTTCCTCTCCCTGGAGAGTGTAGTCATCGGTGTAGTAATGGAAACATGGTTTAAAGTCATGGAGAGTACTCCAGCAGTGCATGGCTATTATGTCTTTCACACCTTCAGACCAACTACTGCAGATGAGGGAACTAAAGGCAGAGGAGTCTAAGTTTATATTAAAAGCAACCTCATATCCAGTCTAGTTAAAACATATGACCCACTGGAACTTATATATGTGCAACTCACCATAAACAGGGTCTTGTACCATATCCTTGCAAACTATAGGACCCCCTCCATGTCCCAGGAAACCCATACTACCTATCTCAATGTACTAGAGTCCCTCATTATTTAACCCAATGCAATCTTCATGGAGAATCTTAACTACCCATCTATAGACTGGGAATCCTACACCACTTCTAATGTACAAGCCCAGAGATTCCTAAACTTTGTTAATACCAACATTGTGGAACAGTTAGTCCAATCTCTTACCAGGGGTACAAACATCTTTGATGTTGTACTAACAAACTTGAGGGAGAGATGTTCTTCACCCAAGTTAATATCCTTGCTTGTCATATCTGACCATAAGGCAGCATTGCTTGAAATAAAAATTAAATCCAAGGACCCAGCAAAATCAAAAACCTTTAGGAACTATTCCAAAGCTAAACTCTTTCTACTAAATGACACCTTGCCTAAATTCCAAACACTCCCAAACCCAATAAACACCATAGCATATGCTGAGCTTTTTACAAAATCCCTGTATAACCATATTGAAAGCTGTATAGCACAAAACTGTGCCCACTCATATTAAGAATTAGACAAACTCAAAATACAAGCCACCCTGGTGGAATCACAATATCAATCAGTTATACAACAAAATAAAAAAAATTTGGCCAAGCATTGGAGGAACAAAGCCTGACATACTGAAAAAAACCCTGACTAGTCTAAACAGGCAGCTAAGAGGGTTATTTAATAATTCAGAGGCTAAATTTGAAAAAAAAAAAATAGCTTCTCAGGCAAAGGACATAAACAAACCTTTCTAGAGTTATGTCCATAACCTCAAGGGAAATATGCAATGATGCTCAGAACTTTTTATGAAAGGCATCACCCACACTGAACCAGAGGCCATTACCAACCTTTTGACTGACAGATTTAGCTCAAATTTCTTCCCCCAACACCCCCCTGATAGACCAAAGAAAATACCGAATCCCACAATCCCTTTAACTGTTATTAGGAAACAGGTCATCAATGCAATTTCCTAAGTCAAAAACACTCCATTGATGGGCCCTGATAACATCCTGGGATACTTACTAAATAGCATGAAATATGACCTGTATAGTCTACTTGAATAACTTTGCAACTGGACCCAACAGTCAAGTTTTGTGTCCTGGGAGTGGAAGATGGCTACAATCAATCCCCCTCCCAAAGGAGGTCCAACTACTGATTTGGATAACTACAGCCCCATAAGTCTGACCAGCTTCATATGTAAGGCCATGGAAAGAATCATCATGGAGATGATAAATGAGGGAATAGGTAACCTGCAAACACTGTACCCATCACAGTTCAGCTTTGTTAAAGGAAGACCATGCCTGTTAAATCTGGTGGACTTTGAAAAGGACGAGGGCAAGACTATGTTGACAGCTTACCTCAAACTGACCAAGGCTTTTCATACAATACCCCACTCAGGCATTATAGACTAGCTACTAAGAAACAACACATTTCAATGATGCCTATAAACAAGCCAAGAAATAAAAACATCAATCGGCCCCAAGGGTCATGAACACCATAAGCTCCACACTAAGAAATGAACTGGATGACGCACTCTGATAAAAACAAGAAATGTATTCATGAGGTTGAGTGCTTTTGCCCTATAATAAGTCTGGGACTTCTTCAGAACAAAATACCAAACTCACACAAAATAAGAGATTTTTAAACTAATTTATTTAAGGTATGTAATCTACAATGTGACAACTTGTACTTAAATGAGATCCTTAAGAACAAGCACATAGCTAAAGGATCAAGATTGTTCAAGTTCCTGAATGGTATTCAGTTTGTTGACTGTGAAATGCATGAATTATTTGTTATGTTTGACCATTTCGGGTTCGAGCTCATGAATTTTATTATTAAATTAAGCAATGTGCAAATTAACAAACTATTAGAGGAGCTGGATAAACTTAATGGTGAAATTTTGAATGACTTGTTATTTGAAAGTAACATTAGTAGGTATGATAATATTTTCAACAGGGTTGAGAAAAAGTTTAAAATTAATTTAGAGTGCAAGCGAAATAAATTGATTAGAGGTGATACTTATTATTTAAAGGAAAAAAGTGTATTCAGTTCCCGAGTCTTACTTTTCTAAGACCTTGGCTTTTACAGGGGAAACTTCACATACTAGTGTTTGTAGGGGTGTGTATGAGGATGGCTTTGACTCCTATAATGAAGTCCAACAGGACTATGAGCTAGTTGATCAAGAACAAGATTAATGAAACTCACTACCCACTTATCAGAAAATCGGAGCATATTGAGAATAGGAATAAGCAGAATTTTTTTTACACTCGGCTCAGTCCCCAAAAGGTATGAGTGGAAGATGCAGAGGGCATTCATGGTCAAAATAATACAGGAAAACCAATTGGTATGTAATTTGAACAAGACAATAGTTTCAACTTTTGAAGGCAAATTAAATTCCTTTCAAGGGTTTCACATATATAATTACACCAATTTCGATATTAATGAGACTTTTTTACTCTCTTTAAGAAAGGATTTAAATCTGTACCTTCATTTAAGGTTGGGGTAGTGGATGTGATAACTGAATTAAAATTGTTCACTAGAAAATTGAATTTTCAAATTATGTTTAAAGAACAATCAGGTTTTAAAACTGACAATATTAATAACCTGTTTTTTAAGAAAAGTAGTTATTTCAATCCCCCATTACACCCTTTAATTCAAGCTTTTGAAACACCATGTGAGACTGAAATTTATTCAACTTTTGGTAACAATACAAACAACAAAAGTAGATGATACAATCTCACAAGAGAAGAGTACAAACTAATGAACGTGTTGAGACAGAATGAGTCTTTAATAATTATGAAACCAGATAAGGATGGGAGGATTGTCCTTTTTTATAAAATATATTATGTTAAACAGATATTCACTTTATTTTCTGATATGACTAAATATTAGATTTCTTCCAGGAATGAAGTGTTCTTGGCATATAAGAAAATTCAATTACATTTGGAAGACTCACTGTTTCAAGCAGTTATTTCAGAAGAGCTATTCAATTTTCTTAAAGCAGACTATCCACTGATACCTACGGCTTTTGGTATTCCAAAAGTCACAAAGATATACAGCAACCCCTTTCAGAATTATTATTTTAGCACAAAGCAGTTCAACACATTCTCTAAGTGTCTTAATTGATAGGATCCTTAAGGATTGTTTAGAACCAATTCACTATTTATTAAAATATTCCTGGGATTGTTTAATTAAATTCAAGGGGAGTTGGTATACTGAAAATTGGGGGTTTTCAACAATAGATGTTGTAGATCTTTTTACATCAATCCCACATCATGAAGGTTTGGAATTATTCCAGGATGTCATTGGAGAACTCATTGTGTTTAGTGACACTATGTTAAACTTTATCATGGTTATTATGGAACATATTTTGTCAAACAATTTTTTTGTTTTTGAGGGGGAATATTTTAAACAAATAAAAGGGGTGACAATGGGTGCCAAGTGTGCACCCATTTATGCCAACCTAGTTTTTATATGCCTAGGAATCTAAATATGTGTTTGGTTATTCATACACTCAACACTGGTTTTCCTATTTTCATTTTTTGGACAATGTTTTTATTTTTTGGAAGGAAGTTTCATTAGTTCCAAAACAGCTCATAGAATATTTGAATAAAGTTATTACATATATCAGGTTTACTTCTACAATTTAAGACACGCCTATTAATTACCTGGACATGACCCTTTATAAAGATAGAATAAAGGGGTCTTTTGTTTCTAAGGTCATCAGGAAAAAGACTTTTTCTGACAACTATTTGGATTATCAAAGTCACCATCCTGGATATACATAGAGGAATATTTTTAAGGGTCAGTTAGTACAGACAGTCAGAATGTGTTTACACTTAGATTTTAATTTGGAAACGGAAACCATTATAGAAATGTTTAAGGATAGAGGCTACCCTTTAAAATTGTTAACTTTCCATTACTGAAGAGGTATTTGCCCGATGGGGAACTAAATACAAATCAGTCCTAGGAAGTGATGGTATGGTTGATCATTTTAGGAAAATAAATAATAGGAGTCCTAAATTTAATGAGTATGGTTATTCCCTATGGTATAGGAGAGAAAGAAATTAGAGGAATTATTACTATAAATTGAACTATTTTAAGGGTAACTTGGATATAATTGGGTTACTGGGTCAAGGACCAGGATTTGTTTATAAAACTGGGAAAATTTTCAAATATTTGTTCAAACACACCTATTTACATCCCCCTTTGACAATGAAGGACACAACCAAGTGTGGCAGTTGTAAGCAATATCCTTTTATTGTGGATATGGATAGTATAAATCTGAAAAGAATTATATAAAATGTTAGGTTAAAAAGAGGTAATTGTAATACCAATTATGTGATCTACATTTCTGTTTGCCAAGGTTGTGGAAATTATTACATGGGGAAAACAGAAAAAAGATTTAAATCTATGATCTATGAGCACCTATATGCTACCTCGAAAGGAAACATGAACAATTCTCTTTACAAACATTCTTGAGAATGTCAGAGTTTTACAAAATTCAAATTTGGGATTTTGGAAGTAGTGCCACAGATTCTAAGGGGAGGGTGGTGGGAACTTCAAATTGAAGTAAGGGAATTATTTTGGATCATTAAGTTAAATTCCACAGTTAGTCCAGGACTTAATGAAAACCTTTCATTACCATTATTAAAAAAGAGGGCTTTAGACATATAAATGCTAAAGTAGGTTTTATACTTTACAATTTTATATGTACAATACATAACATGTATTTTTTAAGATTTTATTGTGAGAAATGTGTTGATTTTGTACTAGAGGCTTTGCAAGTGTAGTATGGTTCTGTTATTGTTTATTAATTATGGGACTTAATTGTTTAATTTCAAATTAATTAAAATGTATTAACAATATTGTATTTAAAAGAGCTTGTGTGAGTTTGGTATTTTGTTCTGAAGAAGTCCCAGACTTATTATAGGGATGAAAGTGCTCAACCTGATGCATAAATTTCTTATTTTTATCGGACTATGTCATTCAGTTCATTACTTAGTGTGGAGCTTATGGTGTTCATGACCTTTGAGGGCGGTTAATATTTTTTATTATAGACAAGCTCACTAAATTAGGGAAAAAAACTTTTATTACCTGCTGGATAGGCAACTGGCTCACTGATTGGGCCCAGAAGGTCAAAATAGATGAGTGTGTCCATCAAGATGCCAATCAATAGTGGCGTCTCCCAGGACTTGGTGCTGGGCCCACTCCTTTTTGTCAAGTATTTCTCTGAAATGGAAGCAAACACTAAAGGTTTATGGATGATTAAGTTTGCAGATGATTGCAAGCTGGGGGTTATCATTGCCTCCCCAGTAGACACTAGCATTCTTCAAGTGGACCTATATCTGACTAACAAATAGTGCCAAAGCCATGGTCTTAAACCCAATGCTAAAAAATGTATAATTGTACCCTTTGGGAAGTCAACCATCCCTGCTAATTGTCATGTTGATAATACATCCCTAAGAGTCAACCCAGTGGTCAGAGATCTGGATATTCACATAGAAGTAGTCTTACCATTGACCCACACGTGGTCACAGGGTAAGGAAATACCTTTATGGTGCGCAACTTATAAGTAAGGGCATGGCATTTAGGTCCAAAGACATCATTATCACACTGTACTATGCCCTTATCAGACCAATCATTGAGTGAAATGCTCCCTTCAGTTTGTACCTGACCAGGCATGTGCAGACCTCAGAGGTTCCTTACAAAAAGAATACAAGATGTAACAAACTTGCCTTATGCAGATTGCCTTAAAGCCCTTCCCTTCTACTCAGTCTCCTACAGATTGCTGAGGGGTGATCTATGCCTGGCTTACAAGGCATTTGCAAATCCCACACATATGAATCTCATACATATTTGTAAGTCTAAGAGTATCAGAAATATAAGTCTAAGGACCTGAATTTTGCCTGTGCCTTAAATAGAAGATGCTGGACAGACTGATATGTGTCCCAGAGACTGCCCTTCCTATTGAATAGGCTTCTCATCCATGTGAAGCTAAATTCATCTATTACTCAGTTTAAACACAACCTAGACAAGTGGATGGGGAATATAATGGGTCTAATGAGTGATGAGTAGAGGGGAACAATGACCTTTTTTTTCTGGATGATAAACCTTTTGTGATGAGGTGTGCCACATAGAAGGATTTCCTGACCACTGTGGCGATGTGATTATCAAAGGAGAGACTACTGTCCACCCGTGTCCCAAGCTCTATCACACTTTCAGTGTTAAGTAGACTACCGCCTATGTGGTAGTTCATGGGTACAGAGTTTTTACCAAAGAGGATGACAATGCACTTTTTGGCATTGAGCTTGAGGCCATGGCTTTGACACCAGGCATCTGTCTCAGTGAGGCCCTTTTGTAGGATATCCACATGATTAGGAGTTTTGATTATGGCTCCTAGTTTGCAGTCATCTACGAATTGAGTTAGCCAAAGACCTTCTGTGTTAGCCTGCACTTCAGATACCAAAGAGGAGAGAACCCAGGACTGAACCCTGTGGTACTCCACGTGTCACTGGTCTGAAGTCGGATTTGGAGTCTGCTACTTTCACAGTGTGGGTTCTGTCAGTAAGCCAGTTGGCAACCCATCTTGTGACATAGGGATTTATACCTAGTTTAGTGAGTTTGTCTATAATTCCAGAGTGGGGAATGGTGTCAAAAGCCTTGGCAAGATCTAGATAGGCTGTGTGAACCACCTTACCCTCATTTATGGCTTTGGTGACTGCGTCATAGAAGTCTATCAGGTTTAGGAGACCTGATTTGCTTTTTACAAACCTGAACTGTGTGGGGTCCAGAGTTTGGAGATTACCAATGTCTTTGTTTATGAGTTCCATGATGATACGTTGCATGGCCTTGCAGACCAGGCTCATCAGGCTAATGGGGTGGTAGTTCCTGAGGTCTGTTGTAGCTACCCCTTTGTGGAGTGGGATAACCATCACAGTGCACCATTCAATGGGCACAAAGCCTGAGGTGAGGTTATGATTGAACATGGTACTTAGGTGGGGTGCCAGTTCATTCTGTAGTTCATGTAGAATGCAGTCTGGGATGTTGTCAGGTCCCATGGATGCTGTTTTCTTGGCTTTGGAGAGTGAAGTTTTTACCTGTGCACCTTGATACTGACCAATGAGGAGCTGACCTCTGGTGTGGAACACTGGTCGCCCATCTTGGTAATGACCAGGTCTAGGATATTGCTGCCCCTGGTGGGGGTGTGGATAAGTTGATCCAAGGTGTTGGAATTTATGAATCCCAGAAAACGTTGAGCAAAAGAGTTGGTACATGAGTAGTTTTCCCAATTAATGGTGGGGTAGTTGAACTCACCCATTATTAGGGTGTTGGGTTGTACCCTAATATTTTCCAGTGTATCAAGAAAACAGGAGTGGGAATCCTGGGGCTTGGTGGGGGGGGGGTCTGTAGCAAGCTACAATTTGGATTGTGGTCTTGCCCAGAGTTAGTTGCACTTGGATAATCTCAGATGCATTATGCTGAGTAACTAGCTTGGAGGTGTGGACATCCTTAATGAATATGGACACGCCTCCGCCTTTAGTGTTTCGGTCCGGGTTAGGTGGCCGAAAGGTGTGGTATGAATTATAGCCTGGTAATGCAGGGTTGCTCTCTGGAGCTTTGAACCAGGTCTCTGTCACTGCACAGATGTCGATGTTCTCCATTTTAAGGAGTGCCTCGAGTGAGTGAGTGCATTTTGAGGTTTAGACTTCTAGCATTGAGTAGCATTACCCTTAGCTTTTGCTTGCTTGTACCTGTTATGGTGGTGAATTTGTCATTTGAACCCTGCCTATAAAAGGCAGTATAGGGGTGGCAAGACCCTTTGCCAGTATCTGGAATCCCAAGGGTGACAGGTGCAGACCATCTCTGGCAAAGCATTGTGGTCTGTTGATCATGTCATCCCAGGCAGACAGATACTGGATTCCCTTAAAATGACACCAGAAGTTTAGCCAATTGTTGAAGTCAGTCATTTTGTCCTTGTACTATGGTATCATTCTGGGTGATTGTAGGATGCTACTCAGGACTAGGGTCATACCTGCCTGGCTACACGATCGAAAAGCTCCTCCATGTCTCTTTTCATGTAGTCCAGGGAGGTACATCTCAGGCCATTCACACCAACATGGACAATGACAGACTAATATTTGTACTTGTTGTGGAGTGACCTGAGTGCATGCTTTATGTGGGGGATCCTGGCACCCAACAGGCAGCTGACAATAACTTTCTCCTTGTTTAGCCTGGTGAGTGGAACATCAGTGTGCCTGACTATAGAGTCACCTATGACTAGAGTGTTGGGTACGTTATGCCTTATGGGCTGTAGTTGAGTGGCACACTGAGTTTGTGGGCTATGTACCATTTGGGTTGTGTTGGGGGGGTTGCTTGCATTTCTGCTTTGGAGGTGTCGGTTGTTTGGGCAGATTTTTATTGAGAGCCTCTGCGAATGTAGGTGTGCGTTTTGTGCTTCTATGTGTGTGTTTTGGTGGTGTAGGTTTTGAGGGACTATGTGATGAGTGTGGTGAGGTGCAAGTGTTTACCTTTTCCTCTTGACTGTCTAGTCCAGTCTTCGGTGAAGAGAGCTTTGCTTACAGTTTGGCTATATAAGTGCATCTCTGACAGATTGTAGTGTTGGGCTATAAGAGGAGAGGGTTGTCTGTGTACATGAGGCAAATGCTGCATTGCCCCAAGATGCCCATATTCATCCGGTAGACAGTAGAAAACACCGGGAGCTGACCCTTAGACATTCCTGGATAGGTGCTTATTTATTAAGTACTAAAAGCTGTTTTCCTCTAGACAAGTGAGGAAAGTTTAGTGCTGTAGTAATTTGTAGCTTATTTAGTGCTTACAACGAGTTCTGAACAAGTGCTGAGCTCAAAGAAACAGATTTGAGTGCTAAAACTAAAAAGTTGGCTAGCTGTAAAGGAAAATTTGAAGAGCAGACTTTATGGAGCCAGGAATAGCTTAACCCTAGTTAAGTGTGGGGGGGGGGGGCTCAGGAGCTTACAAACAGACCTGGATACAGTAAATCTGTATCTAGACTAGACTTGTTACAGGAAGCGGGGGAAACAAGCTTTGAATTTTTTTTCAGTAAAGTGGAAATGGAGAAAGCTGGAACAGAAGTTAATTCAAGGTTAAGAATCTGAGTGGTTTGGCCTTCACAAATGTTCTCTCTCTATTAGAGTGAATGAACTAATGACACTAGACTGGGAGGAGTGTCCCGAATCAAATATACAGTATGGGCGGGCAACTGTAAAGCCACCAAGTATAAGAACACCACAACAATAGGGAGGGGAGTGGAAAACTAAAACTATTACAGCTGCTAGCTGTAGCCACTAAATGAAAGTTTTAAACAGAACAAGGAGCAAGCAGACTCTAGAAAATGCTTTTAACTGCAAACAGACTAGACTAGAACACAGAAACTTCAAAAAATCAAAAATGCACAGAAAAGCACGGATAGAGCACTCACAAACAGAAAATACAACTCTCAGTATGAAGGCTGAAGTTCACAATGGGTCGATGAAGCTAACACTAAAAATAAATATCAGTAATAGAAAAAATGAAATATAATTGAGTCAACATATTTCAAAATTATCAAATAATATCCCCAATGCTGTGAGAAACAGAATGGAATTAAGTTCCTTTCAAAATATCAACATGAGTTTACAGTAGTGACTATAACAGTAAATCATGAATTTACAATAGTTACATTTCTAGTAGGTTCTATGCTTGTAAAAATGCAGGTGAAATAAACCAATAAAAAAACAGCCAAGCAAATCAGGACCCAAAAGCCAGCAGCAATATAAGTCCAAAAGGTAGTACAAATTGTAGCGGTAGCCAAATAATTTTGAAATATTAGTAATCTTTATTAGAACAAGCCAATAAACCAAGCGCTTTCACCCGACAAATATCGGGCTTTTTCAAGGACAAATATGTGAGCACTGTTGTGCACATCTTTAAATAGTACAATTCATGTCACTAGTTACAATAGTTAAATTTCTAGTAGGTTCTATGCTTGAAAATGAACTTATGAACTTATGATGGTGATGCATGCTAGTGTTAAAAAAAATGACTAAAGCAGCACAGGCTGCTACAATTTACAATTTACTCGGACGAAATTACAAGTAGGTCCAGCCTTAGGAGTAGGTGAACTACCCTGGGTGCTATATAATTGTGGGAGCGATTTATTCTTTAGGGCTGTAACATGCTCAGTTTTCAGTGGAACACTTTGCTTTCCAAATAAATCATACCAGGTTCTCTGCTTAAGCCATTCATTCTTCAGATTTCTGATCCCTACTTGGTTCAGCAGCAGTGAGGCTCTCAACCAATCAATAACCAGCTTTCTGAAGTGCATCATCATCCACAATATCCAACCATGGTTGGTGGTTTAGATTTTGTGCTAGCATACTGCATAATTGGCATTCATAGCACTAGTTGTTTGCATCACAATCCATAGGAGGGAATGCAGATCACTTTCTGTGAAAATAGGGCTGTCTGTTACAAAGTTCAAGACTAGAATGTACCGCTGGTCATGAAACCAGGCTCTTGATTTAGTCTTTCTGTACATAGGGTAAGAGAAAGTTATAAATAAACACTTGTCTGAAAAAGAAAGTTTGGATCACACCTTGGGGATTAACGTCTGTGGTTCTCATATGAGATTATTGCGTTGTTATGCAGATGCAGTTAACTTTGTTGGTTTGCTGATGAATATTAGATTTTAAAGTAGTGCATCTAACACACATACAAAACAAATAGTCATGGAAGTTAGGTATATTTTGCCTTTCTTTGTCTTTTTTATATTTTATATATATATATATATATATATATATATATATATATATATATATATATATATATAAGAGAAACTGTTGAAGTGAAGCAAAACAACCAAAAACAAAAGCAGGAGGCAAGGCAGTCAGAAATAGCACCAAAACTCCAAGTCCAATAGTAAGTTGAACGCAGCTTTATTAAAATCCAGTAGCGTTTTCACTGCTAAAAAAGAGTTGCAGCTTCTTCAGAACAAACAAACAAAGTGAATATTAGCGCCAAATATTTAAGAGGAAATCAGAGGTGTGGCAATGACATCACTTCCTCTAGTGTGCTATTTCACTTTAAATTCACAATTAGCAAAATAAAATCTAGCGTTTACATCAACATAAAAATAAAAAACATCAAGTTATAAGCACAATGTTACAACCTTCATATTAAGAATTGAAAATTGAAATCTACTTTAGATTTAAATGAATTATAAATTTAAAAGTTGTCAAGTTGTATGGATACATATATATTCTAACTTGCAACTAATGTAAAATAACTTCTTTTGTGACTTAAAATTCTTTCACTAGATCACACTAAAGAAATAGTAGACTTGTCTAGTGAAATATACATATAAATCAGTGTTATGAAAATTATGAAAGTATAAACAAACATATTCTGAAAATACTATCTCATGTAACTTTTTAACTTTAGGATTGCTGCTATGTTGCAGTTCTCATTTAAACCTGGGTCACTGAATGCATCAAGCCTTATTTGCCATTCCAATTCTCTAAATTCTAGCATCAGTGTAAGTGGACCACCTCTGATGCTAGGTGGTATGTGGTCAATGGCCATAAAATGAAATTTATGGCCAGGATTTCTGGAAATGTGTTCTGATAAGGCACTGTCCATTTTCCCGGTTCTAATTGCGTAGTTGTGTTGGTAGATCCGCTCCCGGAATTTCCGGTTGGTTTTGCCTATATGGAATCCGGGACAGTAGTCACAAAAAGCTGCATACACCACTGATCTGGTCTCACAATTGATTTTGTGGTAGATTGTGTATCTTTTATTTCTGATGGTAAATGTTTCACCTGATTTTACTAGCCCACACCAGTTACATGAGCCACAGCTAGCAGAGCCCTTGTACCTAGTAAAGGAGTTCATAGAAATGAAGCTAGTTGGAAATTTCTTGTCCCCCTTCTTCACTATTCTTTTATCTAATCTGTTGTAGATTTCGATTTCGTTCCCACCTTCTACAATATCAGATGACATAACGGGTACATCCATTTGCATGTTTTCATCCAAAAGTGGCTTGTAGAAGCCAGTGGATCTTTTAGTGTCAACTTCTTCAATGATCATGTCAACAAGGGTTACTGGGTACCCTCTGTTGGTAAATAGATCTCTCAAGAAATTACATTCCTTTTTGAAAAGCTGTGTAAGTACTGCACATTCTCACTGCTCTGACCACCTGTCCTTTGATGATGGAGCGTTTTTGTTTATAAGGTTGGAAACTAGAAAAGTGCAATAATGAATTGCAATAAGTTGGTTTTCTGAAATTCGTGGAGCATAACTTTCCGCTTCATTTCTACCTTCAACATGGAATCTAAATTAATATGGTCTTCCATTTGTAAGAACTGGTACCTCATCAATAGTGACTCTTTCTTATCGAACAAGCTAGGGGCTTGCCCAAGAGTAGTCTATAGAAGAGGTACCAATATAAAGGAAATCCTACAAAGGAACTACTCTATGAACTCCTTTACTAGGTACAAGGGCTCTGCTAGCTGTGGCTCATGTAACTGGTGTGGGCTAGTAAAATCAGGTGAAACATTTACCATCAGAAATAAAAGATACACAATCCACCACAAAATCAATTGTGAGACCAGATCAGTGGTGTATGCAGCTTTTTGTGACTACTGTCCCAGATTCTATATAGGCAAAACCGACCGGAAATTCCGGGAGCGGATCTACCAACTCAACTACGCAATTAGAACCGGGAAAATGGACAGTGCCTTATCAAAACACATTTCCAGAAATCCTGGCCATAAATTTCATTTTATGGCCATTGACCACATACCACCTAGCATCAGAGGTGGTCCACTTACACTGATGCTAGAATTTAGAGAATTGGAATGGCAAATAAGGCTCGATGCATTCAGTGACCCAGGTTTAAATGAGAACTGCAACATAGCAGCAATCCTTAAGTTAAAAAGTTACATGAGATAGTATTTTCAGAATATGTTTGTTTATACTTTCATAATTTTCATAACACTGATTTATATGTATATTTCACTAGACAAGTCTACTATTTCTTTAGTGTGATCTAGTGAAAGAATATTAAGTCACAAAAGAAGTTATTTTACATTAGTTGCAAGTTAGAATATATATGTATCTATACAACTTGACACCTTTTAAATTTATAATTCATTTAAATCTAAAGTAGATTTCAATTTTCAATTTTTAATATGAAGGTTGTAACATTGTGCTTATAACTTGATGTTTTTTTATTTTTATGTTGATGTAAACGCTAGATTTTATTTTGCTGATTGTGAATTTAAAGTGAAATAGCACACTAGAGGAAGTGATGTCATTGCCACACCTCTGATTTCCTCTTAAATATTTGGTGCTAATATTCACTTTGTTTGTTTGTTCTGAAGAAGCTGCAACTCTTTTTTAGCAGCGAAAATGCTATTGGATTTTAATGATAGTACAGATATATTAGCTATCATGGAAACCATCATGTGGTTTTCAGCCTCTTAACACCCAAATTGGAGCAGAGCCACAAGGGAATCAGAGACAGTTTTTTTAAGTATTTGTGCTACTGATTTTAAATGTTGATAGAACAAGGGGACTTTAAAAATCATGTGCAAAAGTATGTCCTCAAATAAAGCTAGCAGTTGTCTTCATAGGACCCAAGCATCAGTACTAGAACAAAAAACATCTATGTGTTATTTAATATTTTAAAATGAAATAAGAAAATTGTTATTTCTGCATGATTGCAGATTGCATCTCACATGGTTTCTCTGACTTGCCTATCAGCTCGATGGTATGCATTAGGAGCTATATCAGATTTCTATTCATCTAATCACAGTACCCGGAGAAGGTGAATATGTGTGTGGAAAAAGTAACAGAATGGGCACTCTGAAAAAGACAAATATTTCATGAATAAAAATGAAGCAGTGCATCTCTGTTCATGAAATATACTGTCGTCAGAGTGTCTGTTTTATGGCTTTGGTTGCATTGTTAAAACATGTAATTATGGCAGATTACCAGTACAATGTTAAAGAGACATACCTGAATCTTTCCTTAAGTCATTGCTACCTACTGTCAGGCATGTAATTAAGTGTGGCAATCCTGATAGTTGGCAGGCCAGATAACAATTGCCTGGAACTGACAATCAGAAGGAAAATTAAACATGGAAAGTCTCTCCAGCTAAAGTGAAATATCAACTTTTTGCATATCATATTCAGCTAATGCCATTTTTTCATATTTATGAAGTTTAATCGAGATACTAAATAGAGCACCTTCAGTACAAAACAAATATATGCTGTATGGTCTGCCTTTCAAGAGCTATCAATCTAAGTAGGACAAGGCAGCCCATACAACTACTGTTATAGACAGGTGTGATAATACGATCAACATCGCGTTGTCAGTATTACTGAGTTAATAAGTTAATAATATGTTCACCTTGTTGCAGGGAAATCAATATGTCTTTGGCTAGGAGTGAGCAGAAACTTTTTAAATTACATTCTTATATACCATTAAAATTTGTAACTAATATCATTATAGGGCAAAAAAGATTGGACAGCTTCTACCCAACATGACATGCACACACTCCCTCTAGAGTGAAAGGCATGAAGAGTTAAAGCTTGAGTTGTGAGAGTACCATTTTTGAAAATTGCATTTTCACATACAAATCCATTATTTTATGTGAAAATAGGACCAGAACAGCCACATCCTCCTACTGAACTTTATTTAAATAGCAGAAAATGAATGCTGCACAGAGTTACATGCTTTTGGACATGACCTTTAAATAACATGCAGTTTCTGCAGTAAACAAAGTCCATGATTTTAATGACTGTCCTTATTTGTTTATTGTAAACCATCACCTTGTCGCAAAAATAAATGTTGGGAGGAACAGTTCAAACATCTGAGGTAGAATCAGAGATTATCATTGAAAATCAGGTGTAGATGAAAGGTATGAATCTTCCTCCAACCCTGAATTCTGTTTCCTCCATATTTCCTTACAGACTATGGTTATGTCACATGGTACAGACTTGGTACACAATGGACAGACATGGTACACAGTAGACAGACATGGTACACATTGGACAGACAAGGTACACAGTGGGTAGACATGGTACACAGTGTACAGACATGTTACACAGTGAGCAGATGTGGTACACAGTGGGCAGACGTGGTAAACAGTGGGTAGACATGGTACACAGTGGACAGACATGGTACACAGTGTGTAGACATGGAACATAGTGGACAGACATGGTACACAGTGAGTAGATGTGGTACACAGTGGACAGACATGGTACAGAGTGGACAAATGGCACTCATTGGACAGATATGGTACACAGTGGGTAGACATGATATACAGTGGACAGACATAGTACACAATGAACAGATGTGGTACAGAGTGGACAGATGTGGTACACATTGGACAAACTTGGCACACAGTGGGCAGTTACTTACTTCCACTTAACCAATTACACCTTGACAACAAATCTGTTGCAAGGTCCTCACCCACTAATAAATATTAGCTAAAGCTGCTGACTAGCTTCTGTACAACAAAAACTGACATTGCCAAGGCCACCTTTGAGGAAAATACTTGACTATGATGGACAGATATAAAACCCATGCTAAACTGCAAACAGTACAATACAACTGAATAATTCTTCAGACTGGACTCCATTGCTCAAATCAGAAATAATACCTACAGCCATCAGTGCACCTTATCACAGATGCAACCCTTTATAGCAGTAGAAAATGATAAAGCAAAATGGATATTCTTTGCACCTCCATACAGCTACACTGTTAGAAGGACAAAACCTACCTCCTCCACCTATCTTTAATTATATTTAAAGGTGTTGACTATATGGATGCATTCAAACGCAGTTAAGCAAGATGACCCATTGGCTGTAGTATGGCTCATAAATTAATACCAGGCTAACTACCCTTGTGGGCCATTTTAAGCCTTACCCATTACCCCACGTCAGACTCAAACCCCACACCTTGTGCCTGTAAGGTAACCAATTTAACAATTATGCCATCCTCCCACCTATCTTAAGCAGTATAGATGCTCCATTATTTAATATGCTAAATAAAGGAGCATATACATTGTTTAAGATGCAAGTATGCGATTAAAAATTAGACATTTTATATAAATATGTTAGTTCTTTTAAGTCTTAAATAACAAAACTTAGAGCAAAAAGTACTGCAGCAAAGCTGAAGGTCTCAACATATAAATCATCTCAGAACTGGGGCATCACATACATAATTCCCTCTAACTAAGCGAGGAAATGCTGTTTTCGGTATGACATACTACCTGCCATATTTCTATCTGATTTGTCTTCTGTGATGTGCTAAGGAATTTGATGGACTATGATAGATATGTTACGACTGCTGATGTCTGAAAAACTCTCATTGCTTCCAAAGAACATGTTCTAGAGTAGCTGGTGAACTGCAATTTAATATTATACAAATCTACAAAAATATTACTAAGCTTTATGTTTGGCTTGGCCATCCTCATGTATGTGTATATTTATTTATTTATTTGACATTTTTTTACTGGGAATGTCTGACTGAGCTTACACTCTTTTTCGGCAGTGGCCTGGGGAGAAAAGCTCCACAAAGTATTACATACACCATAATAATGTTTACAAATAGTACAGTATAAATGAGGTAATATAAACATGCATTATAATGCTTGGATTCACATTTGTAGCATGAGAATTTAAAAGATGTTATTTACCAAAAAGGAAATAAAACAATATATTAAAGTCATTCATATATCTCCAATACATAAGGAATTCCCGCTTTAGAGGGGAAATAATGACAATTAACTCAGAGTTTAAGATAAGAGTACAGAAAGTACTGTATATCAAATTCTAGTTATTACAGGCAATAGCATGTACATCAGTGAGATATATATATACATATATATATATATATATATATATATATATATATATATATATATATATATATATATATATGGGTCCACTATGCAATCCTGAAATACTGAAATCCCGAATTTCAGTATTTAGAAATTACATAGCCGAAAACACAAAATTCCGAAACCCGCAGAAGCACGAAATTCAAAATACCGAAGCTCGGAGATGTTGAATTAGTGCTTCTGCTGGTGCAGTGTATGAATGGATGGGAGAAAGTTTAGGTAAGTATGTATGTGTAAATGTCTTGGTTAGGGGCTTTAGTGTGTGCAAGTGTATTTTGTGACTGTGATGTGTGTGTGTGTGTGTGTGTGTGTGTGTGTGTGTGTGTGTGTGTGTGTGTGTGTGTGTGGGACTGTAAAATGTGTGGGTGTGAGTTTCCTTTGTGTGTCTGTTTGTGCAATCTCGGAGTTAGAATATTTAAGTAGTGGAGGTGTGGGGGCGCAGCCCTCCACATGGGGGGTGCAGGGTCTTGCCCCCCTACTTATCTGTAGTGTCGGATTATGTATTTGATTGTGGGGGGGAAGTTGTGTTTATGTGTATGTGTGTGTGCTGTATGTGTAGAGTATGTTCGGGATTTTAAATTTCACGGTTATGGGGTTTTGGGGTTTTGTATTGCAGTTGTATTTTTGGCTATGTAATTTCAAAATACTGAAATTCAGGATTTCGGGAATACATAGTGGACATATATACATATATATATATATATATATATATATATATATATATATATATATATATATATATATATCCATGTGAGCATATATATGTTTATGCTTGTGCGGGGTTGGGATTGTGTGTGTGTGTGTGTGTGTGTGTGTGTGTGTGTGTGTGTGTGTGTGTGTGTTTGTATAAAATGTGGAGGTCTTATGTATGGAGAAGAAATGTGTCTTCACTGCCTAAGCATCAATGAATGTTTGGAAAATATAAAGAAAATACTGTTTTTCATTTTTATATTTGCTGGTATGCGATCAATTCTGCAATGCTGTCTGAAGGTTTCCAGCAATGACTTAAATTCTCACTAGTGGTTGCCACCCCTGTGCAGCATATATGGTACTTTTTTCTATCTGTATGATGTTTGTTTTCCTCAAATAGCAGTACTGTTATTTGTGATGCGTCACTTACTCAAATGATTGAACTTATAATAAAGTTATCTTCAACCCTGATACTCATCCAGTCAACATTTTCAGTGTTTTATTGACCTGTGGCACCTTCTTCTAGCATCATTTTCACATGCTATCAAAATTAAACTGTATTTTTTTAATGAGAGAAAGCTGTTACCAGATCCAGAATAATACTGTTTTTGTTCTAAAAGTAACCATTCATTTATGTTAGTGAAACATCATAACTGGGTTCTTGAATTACAAACAAAAATGCTAACTGTGATAGATGGGTGTTTATAAATTTCAGAACATGAAAGGCATAGAAT
Organism: Protopterus annectens; assembly: GCF_019279795.1. Taxonomy (NCBI): domain Eukaryota; kingdom Metazoa; phylum Chordata; order Ceratodontiformes; family Protopteridae; genus Protopterus; species Protopterus annectens. Next base: position 1,813,072,885 of record NC_056728.1, on the reverse strand, counting down.
TTGCTAACTGTGATAGATGGGTGTCTATAAATTGCAGAACATGAAAGGCATAGAATTTGCTCACTGTGATAGGTGGGTGTCTATAAATTTCAAAACATGAAAGGCATAGAATTGTAGCAATCAGCATATTACCCATCATTCTTTCCTTACATTTCAAGCTTTTTATAATATTGGTTATCTCTGGGAGCTAATTAGGGCTCTGGAAAAGTTGGTGCGGCAAGGAAAGTCAGTAGGGAAATTCAAGGGGTGCAGAAGGGCCAGCAGAGTAAGTACTGAAGAGCACCAGGGGACAGGATACTGGTGTTTTCTGAGGGGCTTCCTTAAGTCCTTTGCCTATCACTCCATTGTACTTATGGCCCTGATCAAATGCTGGAACCTGGGATAGGATAATGTTATCCAATGCCTCTAAGTAACTACAGCCTTGATTAATAAACTTCCCCATAAGGGGCCATCTTCAATGCTGGGAACTAATCCTATATGAAGGAATGCGGGTACTTCTAAAGCTCAAGGTAACATCCTCCAAGGGGAAAGAAGATTATGACGGTAGGAATGAAAGCCTTAAGTGAATCAGTCTATCAATACAGAACTACAAAAACTTGAATTATACAATGACCTCCCCATTAATATTCCAAAATGTGCATGCTGATTGGCCAGTATGCCTGTTGTAAATCCAACAATATACCAACACAAAAAGGTGTGGTCGCCCAAACTTTTTTCCATGGGTATAAAGTGTCCAAAACTTTTTTTTTTAAATAAAAAAAAAAAAAAAAACCAGAGCAACGGAGACTTTCTTTTCTCCGTTGCTTCCATTTCAAAGCATTGATGTACTGGGTATGCATGGGAATGCAAGTCCCATACGCACGCACAGTACATCAATACAAGGAAGCAATATACCACCAGCCACGGAAGAACAGTAATGCGCCATTATACAAAGACATTATTTAAGAAAAGTGCGTTTCTTTTTCTTAAATAATGTCATTGTATAATAGCAATAATCGACTCCGTGATTGTGGTATATTGAAGATTTACCCATGGTTGGCTTTATTTAATCACTCGGTCTTCGCCCTCATGATTAAACCATGCCAACCGTGGGTAATTCTTCAATATACCACACCACATCATCAGTAATTGTTTAAATAATCATCTGTTTATGCTTTTTAGAATATGGAATGCACAAATCATTCTAACTGACTTGAATACTAAGTGTACTAACCAAACATTATAAGTCTGTTATGCTGATGGGATGAGATAAAAAATAATATAAGGGAATTACAACAGCCAGTAGCCCTGACTAACTCCTCTAGTGCTACAAGTGAAGCGCAACCTTATAATCATGAGAACAGTAATTAGTGAAGATGAAATGCAGAAAACAAATAATAAATAAAAAACAGAAGACTGAGGTAGGTAACTGAACTTAGTGTATCCAGTTTGAATATATAATGTTAAAACATATGTTTATCCACAATCACAGTTTGTATTAATCTCTGACAGTAATTGATCTAATGTTTTCCCCTAAGCCCATGCTACAAACAGTGATGGAATGAAGACTATATTAAGTGGTGCTCAAAGAAAAGGAGGATGGAGAGGGAAAAGACAGAAAAGGGAGGTGCCTAACTTAGTGATATTTACTGGGCACACAGAAAAGGGAGGTACCTAACTTAGTGATATTTACTGGGCACACAGAAAAGGGAGGTACCTAACTTAGTGATATTTACTGGGCACACAGAAAAGGGAGGTGCCTAACTTAGTGATATTTGCTGGCCACACAGAAAAGGGAGGTGCCTAACTTAGTGATATTTACTGGGCACACAATTAAATGGCAAATGAAAAACAAACCATAATTTGTTCAGTAGAGAAAAAAATTACATAATTAGGGTTTATTTGGTGTAAACTGGACCTTCTGTGCCATTTTTAAAATACTTAGACAACATATTTTCATTTGTATAATATAAAATGTAGGTAGAGCATGCTTAATGATGCTGCATTAATATTTTTACTAGGGAAAAATACAAAAGCAATGAAAAATAATCCCACCTGAAAAGTTGAGACTTTATTAATCTGGGTTTTTTGTACTGCTTTGTCAGGATTGCTAAAAGCATGCCAAATGTCTTTGTGAAAAACTTGTAAGTCATCCGAAAGTTCATCTTAAACTTAGTTGAAACTGTCAACAGTTTGAAGATATTTTTATATTCAGCTTCTCAGTGTTTAATGGAATCTTCATGGAGTCCCATGAAATTAGTTGGCACTGTCTGACTTCAGTTAAAACATTTTTACAGTCTCTTAAACAGAAATCCCACAAAAGTCAAAGTGAAGCCACTGACCTAGACTGTGATGGACACAAGCACCCAGTAAATGTTTCATCTCCCGTGCCCCTGCTTACACTTAAGGGTACCCAAACTTGTCAGAGATTTAAGTTGAATGGCTAGCCTTAAAAAAGGCCCTTGTGGTCATTAGCCTAGTATACACCTATGAACTTAATTAATGCTAAGTGTTCTTGATAGTATATATGGAAGCTTTATGTGGAGGCAGTAATCTTGAAAAATAACTTTTATTTTTATTTTTGTAGTTGTACTTTTTGTGTCTGACAGTTTGACAGATATTTAAAACTATGTGCTGATAGATTTAGAGCCTCCAGCCACATTGGGTGTGATTACCACAGATTCCATTTGCCTACTCTGTGACTTCGAGCAAGTTACATAACCAAAAATCACTCCTTGATCAACTCTGAAGAGAGACCTGGTGTCCAGTGGATTTACCCACTTAATAAATGCTTTATTTATTTGTATGAAGGTGACATGTGACTGACATTCTTTGCCTTTGCATGTGAAAAATTCTGATGCTGTTTCTACAATAAAATCAAAGTCAAGTTAAAGTCAAAGTAAACTTTGTCATTTAGGATTACACGGTGCAGCCTAAATGAAATTATGAGTGTCAACTCACCAGAGAGTACAAAGGAAGCAAGGATAACAAGAACAGCATGACATTTCAATTTAAAGAAGATATTCAATACAAGACCCACAGAAGGATAAATAAACCATTAATAACAGCAAAAACACACAAGCCTCCCCAGACAGTCATTTGAAGAATACTGTACATAGCAGCATGACACAGTAGGATTGCACATGTTAAGAATGTCATCCTTTGTTCATTTGCATCAAACAAACAGCAGGCAATTGCACATGAAAAAGAAAATATAATGCAATATCAAAAAAACAAACAAAAAAAGATATTGCACACTTTTCAGCTGAGCTACGTATTGTGAATGATTACTGACTAAATAGTTGGTGGCTGGTATCAGAGTTTATAAGTCTCAACACTGTTGGGTAGAAGCTGTTTAAGTATCTGGTGGTCCTGCAGCAGATACTCCAATATCTCTTGCCCGAAGACAGTTGTGTAAAACAGCCATGTGCAGGGTGAGAGGGGTCATGAATTATTTTGGATGCACAATTAGTGCTTCTTGCTGCAAACAGACCCTGGATTGATGGTAAATTTGTGCCCATGATTTTTTCAGCAACCTTCACCAATCTCTGCAGTTTCTTTCTTTTTGCTATTGTAGTGTTCCCAAACCAAACTATGAAGCTACTAGTGAGAATGCTCTGAACTGCTCCTCCATAGAATGTGGTGAGAACAGTAGGCAGGAGCTTTGCTTTTTTGAGCCTTTGGAGAAAGTGGAGACGTTGGTATGCATTTCTGATCAGCTGTTCAGTGTTTACAGCCCAAGAGAGATCCTCCGAAATGTGCATCCCCACCCTTTCCACCTTTTTAATCTTTATCATGACCAGTGAGTGTGTTGTTGACCTTTTCCTGAAGTCTATAATGATTTATGTTGTTTTATTGACATTCAGGTCAAGGTTGTTCTTAGCACACAAGTCAATCAATGAGTAGATCTCGTCGCTGTAAGCACTTTCATCCTCCCCTTTGATGAGACCCACAGCTGTAGTATCATATGCAAACTTAGTGATGTGATTGGTGTTGTATTTTGCAGAACAGTCATGGGTGAGGATGGTGAACAACAGAGTGCTTAGCACACAACCCTGAGGAACACCAGTGTAGAGTATTATGCATCCTGAGGTGTTGTTGTCCACACATGTTTTCTGCGGTCTGTTCATCAAGAAGTTGAGGATCCAGTTGCACATGAGCTTGCGAACTCCAAGATGTACAAGCTTGTCAATAAGCTGCATACGAACCACTGTACTGAATGCTGAGCTGAAGTCAGTAAATAACAGCCTGACATAGTTGTTTCTTTCCTCCAGATGATCAAGTGAGAGGTGGAGTGCCATTGAAATAGCATCTGCAGTGGATCTTTTAGCCCAATAAGTGAACTGTAGAGTGTTGAAGGTGGGTGGAAGGTTTGCTAACAGATGCCTTTTACCTAGCCTCTCAAAGCATTTTATGACATTTGAAGTTAGACCAACCAGTCTGTAGTAATTCAGGCAAGCTGGATTAGCTTTTTGGGGAGAGGCACAATATTCATCACCTTGAAGCAAGAGGGAACTTTACCAAGAATAAGGGAGGTGTTGAAAATATCAGTTAAAGAAACACCAAATATTCTCCCAAAGTGACCGGTGATAAAAACACCACCAAATAAATAAACAAACATCAGGACTAGATAGCCAGAAAAAAATAAGAAAGAAATTCCATGATATTATAATTTAAGCAAAATATCTTTCTGGTAACTAGCCATCGCTAGAAAAAGAATCCTGGATATCTAGTCCTGGTGTTTGTTTATTAAATATCAGTTAGAACTGAGCATAGTTGGCCTGCACAGCTTTTAATTACTTTGCCCAATATTTTATTAGGACCAGCAGCCTTCCTCTGGTTCACTTTCCTAAGTTGAGATCTCACTTCATTGGACTTAAGGCTGAGCACCACTCCTTTTAGTTGATAAGTAGCCTTGTAGCAGCCATGTTCTTCTCTTCATATCTGCCAAAGAAGGAGTTCAAGCTGTCCAGAAATTCAGTGCTGTCTTCACACTGAGCTGACCTGGTTATATAGTCAGTAATCTGTTGTATTTCTTGCCAGAGACTCTTGGTGTCCCTCAAGTCTGCAAACTGACTTTGTAATTTCTTTCCACATTCCCATATATCATATCATATCATTTGAGATCTTCAGTTTTGAGGTTTTCAGTTTTATCAAGTTTCATATATTTAGATTGCAACCAGTTTTGATATTTCTCAAATTTATATATGTTTTTGTTCATGATGATTTCATTGTTAATGTTAAGAACTTTTGTTTTCATTCTTTATTGGCAACACCATGGTAGAATATACTCACATTCAGTTCCTATAGTGTACCCAAATTGTCCTTACAAAGATACCACAACACATAATAAGGAATAAGAAGCAATGGCCACAAATCAGTCATTTTCTATGTCAGGCCTAGTGTTACCACCACAGCATAAAATTAGACCATCTTTAGAAGACTCGACAGCAAATCTACTTCAGCTTGTAGAATACCTCTGCAAAATTACCAGTAATCCCTTGCAAGTGGAACTAACTGAAAGGGCTGTCACATTCACCTCTGACTTCTACCTGAACAGTTGCATGGAAAAGTCAGTACCCATCCATCCTAGATATAATGGTAAATTCAGGAATACACCTCTCTGGTTAAACTCCTATATTAACAAATTGTATAACGAAAGACAGAAAATTATGAAAAGCTTCAGAAATCCCCATCTTTCTACATCAAGACTACAGTGAAATATACAATCATGGAACTTAAAAATCCCACTAGAAAATGTAAGTAGATTGTGAACCTAAGGTTGCTACAAATTCTGAAGGAAACTACAAATCTTTCTTCAATTATGTCAGAACATTATGGAATAATGTCCAACAATGCACTGCGCTCATCTATAATATCACCTATTCATACTCCAAGGACATGTCTATTACATTGGATGACAAATTCAGTGCCAACTTTACCTTGTTTACCCACATTGTTGGCGATGTTGCCCCTGCTGTCCCTGACAATTTAATTTCCACAGGAATCACTTTATAACAAGTCTTAAAATCCATGACAAAGGTTAAAAATAATATTTCCATGGGGCAGGACAATATACCAGGCTGCATTCTCATAAGTGCTAAATATTTGGGATCCTCTTCTTAAACTGTTCAAACTCAGCCTATCCACTAGGGTTTGTTTCTGATGTCCAGTGAACAGCTAGTATGATTACTCTATACAAGAGTGGCCACTGAACAGACCAAGGTAATTACAAATCTGTCAGTCTCACCAGCCGTATATGCAAAGCCACAGAATGGTATCATAACAGTACTTATGCAGATATAGGCAACTTAACCGATCTAATCCCAATCACGTTTGGGTTTATGAAAGACAGGACCTGTCTCCTGAACCTAGCTTCTTTGAAAACATTATAGGGGCTGTGAACAGTTGTCATTCTGTGCACACTGCTTATCTTGTCCTGGCCAAAGCTTTAGACACTATCTCCTGTGCTGGTATTTTTGAAGAATTAAACAGGCTTAATGTAAATCCCTACATTACATGTTGAATTACAAATAGGCTGTTCAATAGATCCCAAGTTGTAAAAGTTGTCTGTTTCCTTTTTGAATGTAAAATTGTAAGTATTGTGGTACCACAGGGATAAGTTCAAGACCCTCTGCTATTTGGCATTTATCCAGCCAATGCCCCAGAAATATGTTTGATCAAGTTTGTTGATGACTACAAACTGGGTTCTGTTATTCACTCATGCGTTGATAAAAAAAAAACAGCTACAGCAAAGGCAGGAATATGCACATACATGGTGTATCAAAACAGTCCCAAACTAAATGAGAAATAGCGCAGCATAGTAGCATTTGGCAGAAACGTTGCTCCTGCATCATATGTCTAAAAGATGCTACTCTTCAGACAGACCTGGGTACTTATGTGGATAACTCCTTGTCATTCAATCATTATGTTTCCACCATAGTCAAGACAACCTTTTATCTGTAACAGTTGATTTCCAAGGGAATATCTTCAAGGTCCAAGGAAGTTATCCTACCACTGTACTCAGCCCTTATCAGACCCATGCAATACAATACAATGGCCCCTTTGGTATGTACAAATCCAAGCATAACACTCAGCTGGAAAGGCCCCAAAGCTTTTAATCAAGAATATTAAAGGTCTTAAATATTCCAACTGCCCCAACAGATTAGCACTTCTCTCCTTATACTCAGGAGTCTGTAGTTTGCTGTGAGGTGACTTGGGTCTCGCGTTTCAAGCCATGGAAGATGCAGCCCCATTTGAACCCTTTTTTTCTTTGCAAAACCAGTGATTCTACAAACACCTGCCCTGTGGATTTAAATGTACTGCAACAAATAAAAAGACTCCCTGTAGAAACAGGTTTATAACTCAATTCTTTCCTAGCCTATTGAATAAAGGTATCACTATAGGTTAAATAAAGTATTACTATGACTATTTACACTAGTGTACTGTGCTTAAAACTGGAAACAAGGTCATTAGCTACATATTTCTGTTTAATGTACTGTAAGGGTTGGTAATAGTTTTTACAGCTACATCGGGACCCCACAGCATTAGCAGGAACCATGTCACTATCCCCAGACACTATTTGCTTAGAAAGGTGATTAAGTCAGGACTGCATCTCTGTTATTTCTTTTCTAGCTAACAAGTAGTACTTACCCCTAGAAACTGTACAGCTGTTCATTCAGTAATCAGCTAAAACTGATTGGTTCTGTAGCGTGGTCAGGTTGGGACCCACTCCGTTTGCCTCACTCTGCTCGGCTCACTCCACTCCCCATACCCTACCCCCAATTACTACCCACCCCTCACTACTCCCAACCTTATACCTAGCCATTTAATCATCTGTCACAGCCTTACTTCAGTAACTCCCAAGTACATCCCTACCCCACACCTAACTATTAGAATCTTTCAAACCACACCCCCACCTCACTACACAAATACATTAACCCTTTTCTAGTTACACTACAATGCAAGTCTTTCTACCCTTGATTCTACTAGCCCTCACGTCCCTATCCTACATTACATCCATACAAACAACCCCCCTAGACAGCTCCTCCTACCACACCACATATACTATAAGACACACCAATACCCTCATATATTTCAAAGTCCGTCTAACATTATTTAACAGTAGCATTACTTTACACGGATACAGGGCCCACTTATCTTCCACTATCAATAAGAAAGCACTCCATATATCACTCTCAAACTTAACCTATGCTATCAAACATATTTTATATCTTGGGAAATCACTACTTATCGCTGGTGACATACACCCAGGCCCATCCTTCACTGCCCCTCCCAATAAAGCTCAATCTGATCTACTAATCATCACTATCAACACTAGAAGTATTTCCAATAAACTACCTGACCTACATGCTTTTATTACCCATTACTCCCCTGACTTACTAACTATTACCGAATACTGGCTAAAACCACACATCCCTAGTGATGAAATACTACCACCAGGTTATAATATCTTAAGGTTAGATAGAACAAGTAGGAAAGGTGGTGGGGTAGCAATCCTATTCAAAGACACAATAAACCTCCATCCACTTCATACCCTTTTACCAACATTTCAAAATGCAGAAATCATAGGCTCTATCTTACCTCAAAATAATGAGAAAAAAATCAACATCCTTTGCTGCTATATGCCTCCTGGAAATAATTCTCCAATCATTGATGAAATCATTCAGTGGCTCAATCATAATTCCCCTCAAGAAACAATTTTATTAGGTGACCTAAATACTGACTGGCTAACTTGCAACTCTAGCACCCCACTAACCATATCAACCTCTTCGGATTCACCCAACTAATTCAAGATCACACCAGAATAGACAAAAAACCCCAAAACAAACCATCATTGATTGGACAGATTGGGCCCAGGCATCACTATTTCACTGGATGCTTACCTGATGGACTCAGTGATCATCTCCCCAGTTTCCTCCTAAGGAAACTAACCAATATCCCAAAGCCAATTATCTACAAACAAATAAGGAATGACCAAACTATAAACCCGGAGGACATAAACAACATTCTAAAGCAATGTAACTGGGAGCCTCTAAGAACCTTACACTTATATCAAGCAGTGGAATATTTCAACAATATGTTCCTCTCGGTTCTAAATTCAACAGTTCCAATCAGGAAGATAAAAGCCAAAGCAAACTATGCTCCATGGTTAAGTAGGGACACAAGAGCCCTACTTAAGTCAAGAGACAAGACCTGGAAGCAATGGAAACAAGACAACTCTGATTTTACTAAACAAAATTACAAGCAATTTAGGAATCTAGCCAAAAAACAAATCAAACCACTTTCTAGGCCTCCAAAGCAAAAAATCAAGAACCCCCCCAAATGTTTGGCATACCATCAAGTCCCTACTAAAACCTGGCAAAATTACTACCCCTACCCCTATCTCTCCCTATAACAACAACAACAACAATATAGCCTCACAGCTTATCTACCATTTCATTAACTCAATACAAACTCTGTCCACCCAACTATCTAACACTGATAACCCACCAACCACAACCATAGATAGTTTTCCAAATAACCCTGCCAAAAGACCATCCTTCTCTCTCTCATCTGTCACCACATCAAAAATTAAAAAACTTCTCCTCGCTCTAAAACCAACTGCACTAACAGCAGATGGCATACCTGCTAACTTTCTAAAAATAGCAGCAGACTCCCTATCATATCCAGTCTCCATCCTAATAAACAGGTCCATTCAGGAAGCTTATGTACCACAACTATGGAAAATATCCTACATTAGACCTCCACATAAAGGTGTTAAATCTTATGATTTTTCCAACTACCGGCCCATAGCTATTATTTCTCCCCTAACAAATAAACACAATAACCAATAACCATCAACTCCCTACTGGTCTCTGTGCCAAAACCAGTAACTAATAAACAAAAAAAAAGGCACAGTAATCCAGCAGTTGTATCCAGGTTTTAATTCACACCAAACACAGAAGGTAAAGAAACAGACTCCACACATAAAATAACACCGCAACAAATATCCTTTACGTTTTCATCAAGAACTTTCTCAGAATGAAATAGCCCTAACAGGTCCATCCTATATATACATGGGCTATTTAAAATTATACAACGACCCCTCATTAATATTCAAAAACGTGCACGCTGCCAATCTGAGTTGTAGTAATGGAAAAAGGTCCTGCCGCCTGGACTTTTTCCGTTACTATAACTCTTTATTTTACAGCAATGTAGAACGCAAGATCTCCATTGCTTCACACTGTCTCACTATGTTAAACGAGTATAACATAGCGAGACAGCTTTAAAAAAAGCAATGGAGATTCTCTGTTGCTTTTTTTAAAGCTGTCTCGCTATGTTAAACTCCTTTAACATAGTGAGACAGTTTGTAAAAAGCAACGGAGATCTTGCTTTCTCCATTGCTTTTTTCAAAACTGTCTTGCTATGTTAAATGAGTTTAACATAGCGAGACAGCTTTAAAAAAAGCAACGAAGATTCTCCGTTGCTTTTTTTTAAAGCTGTCTCGCTATGTTAAACCCATTTAACATAGCGAAACAGTTTGTAAAAAGCAACGGAGATCTTGCTTTCTCCGTTGCTTTTTGCCCACAGCTCTGATGTACTGCGTGGGCATATGCATGCGCAGTACATCAGAACTGCCGCAGAATACCAGACAGCTGCGGAAGGGCAGCAAGGAGGCATTATACAATGCCATTATTTAAGAAAAGTAATTATTTTTTTTCTTAAAGAATGTCATTGTATAATAGCAATAACCCACTTCTGGGTGTGGGTAATGCTGGATTTACCCACGGTTGGCTTTGTTTGGCCACTCGGGCTTCGCCCTCGTGACCAAACCACACCAACCATGGGTAAATCCAGCATTATCCACACCCAGGCGTGGGTTATTGCTATAATATCCAATAGCTTCATCCAACTAATTAAATACAGTTAATGAAATAAATGAATTAATTAAACAGTGTTAAAGTGTGACAGGGAAGACATAATGTACTATAAAATTACATGTATTGTTAAAATCACTTATAAATGATAAGTAATAAGTTTAAAACATATATGTATGTAAAAATACATTAAAATTAATACAGGTTTTAAAATGACTTTGAATGCTATGATGTGTTAAAAGATTATACAACATCACCATCTTGTGGTGAAATGTCATAAAATTTATAAATATATGAGTTTAATGTTAAAATAGGGATAAGGAACACATTCTTATAAACCTTGAAAATGGGTAATAAAATCATAATACATATATTACTCCTAATATAAAAATATTTAAGATATTTTATAATTTTGCAGATCTTCATTTCAGATCACGTTTTAAAGAAACCATTTCATTTACATCAGGGAAACTGCTGGCATCTAAAATTAGTTGCCAATATAACTCCTTGTACTCCAAACGAGCTTCCCACAGTCCTCCCCTAGGGTCTAAAGGAACCACTTCTATAACAAAAAACTGAAATTTTACTTGGTCACATACTAATATGTGTTTGTATAAGGCATTGTTAACATTTCCCTTCCTCATATCATATTGTGCTCATATATTCTTTGCTTCAGTTTTCTTTCGGTTTTACCAATATAGAAGGAGTCACATGCTTCACATACTGCAATGTATACGCCACTGGTGTTACAATTTGCAAAACCCTTTATGGTAATAAATCTACCTTTACTTTTCAAAAATGTGTTATCACCTTCCTTTACATTGCCACAATAAGGACAATTTCTACACTTACATGTCCCTCTTTTATTAGTGTTGTGTAGGCCATAATTAACTCCCTCTATAATGTTCTTAATGTTTCGTCCTTTTCTATATATCAGTCTAAGAGGTTGTTCAAAATTCAATTTCAGATCTGTTAAACTGGTGTATTTATTCCATTCTTCATTTATAATATTCCTAACCAGATTACTCTCCCCATCATATGTAATGGTCAAGGCTGACTGGTACTGTTTACTAACCAGTTGAATCTCTCTGTTTGTATTTAATGTACCCACTATATTACTGGTATTTCCTAAAATGGGTGAAAATCTAGTTGTCCTTGCATAACCACTTCACCAATAACAATTTGTAAAAGATCCCCTGGGTAGCCTCTTTCCTTGAACATGTTTGTGATAAATTCACATTCTTGTTGAAAATCATGCTCATTCGAGGTCATTCTACTTGCTCTCACCAACTGCCCTTTTACAATCACCTTCTTTTGATGTGGCGGATGGGAGCTGGTATAGTGCAAATATGTGTTAGAAAAAGTTCCTTTCCTGTAAATTTTGGATTTAAAAGCCATGTCAATTCTCTGAACATTCACATCTAAAAAACAAAGCTCACTACAGTCAACATTGTAAGTAAACTTAAAAAATTTTGTTGTACAAGAAATGAATTCGTAAAATTCTGAAACTTTTTCAACAGTACCAGAAAAGACATATGTCATCTAGAAAATGTCCATAGTAGTTCCAATACTGTTGGAAATCAGAATTCAAAACAAACTTATTCTCCCAATATAATAAAATAATAGTAGCATATATGGGTGCACAATGTGCACCCATTGCCACTCCTTTTAATTGCCTGTAGTACTCACCCTGAAAGTATATAAAATTATTCTTCAGAATTAAATCCATGAGTACTAAACAGGTGCAAAATACTTTAAAAGGGATACTATTGTTACTCTCAAGAAATTCTTCAAACCAAGCTAAACCTGTGTCATGGGGAATACATGTGAACAGATCTGTCACATCTAAAGTAATAAAAAATGAAGTGTTCTCTTGTTTAGTGTTGTCTATGTGTTTTAAAAAATCCCAGGAATCTTTTAAAATGTTGTGGTGGTCCATCACTGTTTGTTTCAAATGGACGTCTATATACTTTGCTAGGAGAGCTGTTAAAGAACCTTCAGCCGAGACGATAGTTCTTAAGGGTGGATCTCTGTGGTTTTTGTGGACCTTAGGTATACCAAAAATGGAGGAAACATGCAGATAATTAAAAGTTTCAACATCTATAAGTCCCTCTAATACCAGGTCATTCAAACATAAAGTAAGTTTCTTGTGTGCTATGTTGAATTCATTCACGGATACCCTCTCATAGGTATTTTCATCATTAAGCATTTCAAACATTTTGGCTTCATAAGCAATCTGGTCCATCAAAACCACACCACCCCCCTTATCAGGCTTCATTATCCTAAGATTTCTGTTTACATAATTCTAAAACATTTAGTTCTTCATTAGTAAGATTTGAATTCACTTTGCTGTATTTGAGTTTCTCCCTTAATTCTTTTTCTAACAAATTTTCAAAGTTTTTAAGCTGTGGATGTAAGGGCAGGTTAAAAGTATTCTTCTTCCTTAAGATATTAGTGTCTTTTTTCCTCTCAGTATCATTAAAAAACAACTCTAAATTCTTTTGTCTAATGAACATTTTCACATCCACTAAAAGATTAACTATATTAGCTTTGACCCCGGGAATAAACGTAAATCCTTTTGTAAATAATTTAAAATGTGCTTTAGTGATAGGAATGCGAGTAAGATTAAATATATTAAAACCTTTGTAACTAAAAATACAATCATTAATATTAATGTCATCTGCACCTATTGTTTCCAATGTGCGTACCTCCCTTTCTGATTTCCATTTCTGTAGTTTATAGGTTCCTTTTTCTTTAACCTTTCCGATCTCCCAGGGAAGGGAAATTCTAAAGGGTCACATGTGTTGTAAAATTCACTTTGATCATCATTCACATCCTTATTATGTATATCAACATCATATCCATCATCTCTGTAGTTAAAATTTCTGTTCCTTCCCAGTATTTTAGGTTTAGGATATTGTACATTGTTGCTGTATTCTATCATATCTCTTTCTACCTTTCTAGCCTTCTTTTCTTTCATATACCTTTACACATCTTGATTCAATGTCTTTCAACATTTCCTGATACTTAGCCCTCTTGTTTTCTATACCAGACAATAAATCATTAATAATTTTCTGATTAATAATTTCAATTGAAGTATACATCTTGTCCATCTCACATTCATTATTTTTAATTATAGCTCGCATAATATCAGCTCTGCATTTATCAAATGCGGCGATCAAGTCTTTGTGAAATTGCGAGCCTTCCAGCACGTTGTTCGGATACTTACAAACACGTAGGCTTTTAGGGACAAGGTTCAATTGTAAACAATGTTTTAAATATACATTGTCCATTTCCCAAGATTTGTATTTAAATAACATGTTGTCCATTTTTGAAATCATTTCCACATAAGTATCGTGGTGGCCATTAGCTTGTAATCTAGGTGGTTCTTTAAAATCAATTTTAAAATCAAGTACATCTTTAAAGTTAATGTTAGTACCTTTGTAAGTAACTGCCACCGCAGTTACTTCCGTGGTGTCTGTTTGTTTAGATTGTGATGACACTATCCTATTCATAACTGTTGTAGTGTTACCAGATGAAAAAATGTTGGGAAAGCTATCCAAACTAGTCATTCGAAACTGACTAGTCTCTCTTCTTGTAGTTTTTTCATTTATGGAGACTGTCCCTTCTACTAGCCCTACCCCTATCTCTCCCTATAACAACAACAACAACAATATAGCCTCACAGCTTATCTACCATTTCATTAACTCAATACAAACTCTGTCCACCCAACTATCTAACACTGATAACCCACCAACCACAACCATAGATAGTTTTCCAAATAACTCTGCCAAAAGACCATCCTTCTCTCTCACTCATCTGTTCTCACATCTAAAATTAAAAACACTTCTCGCCCTAAAACCAGCTGCACTTACAGCAGATGGCATACCTGCTAACTTCCTAAAAATAGCAATAGACTCCCTATCATATCCAGTCTCCATCCTAATAAACAGGTCCATTCAGGAAGCTTATGCACCACAACTATGGAAAATATCCTACATTAGACCTCTTCATAAAGGTGGTAAATCTTATGATTTTTCCAACTACCGACCCATAGCTATTATTTCTCCCCTAGCAAAGCTCCTAGAGAAATGCATTCACATGCAAGTAATGTGATTCCTGAACTCGCACAATCTTCTCTCCCCCACTCAACATGGTTTCTGCCCGCACCATAGCACAACTAACGCCCTTCTCTCCTTCACCAATCAGGTTATTCATCACAGAAATAACAATTGTATCTGCTATCTTTTTAGACCTCTCAAAAGCATTTGACATGGTCTCTCACCCCAAACTACTAGATACTCTAACTCTCTATCCTTTGCATCCCACACTATCTCCTGGTTTAAAATGTACTTATCAGATAGACAACAAGCTGTACAATGGCAAAATGAACTATCCCCTCCTCTTCCTAACTCTATAGGAGTACCACAAGACTCAATACTGGGCCCACTACTTTTCTCTATTTTTACAATCTACACAGCTCATCCAGACAAGCTACTATAATTCAGTATGCAGATGATTCTACACTCATCTGTGCAGCCCCATCTATTACCACCCTACAAGAACTAGCCCGAGAGTCATTCGCTGCTATTGAAAGTTGGATCACTGACATCCAACTCATTCTTAATCCCAGTAAAACCAAATTACTCTTGTTTACCCCCAATAAAACAAAATCTATCCCCTCAACTTTCTCTGTCTCATCCAGAGATGGCACAATCATTTCTCCATCCACCCATACAAAACTCCTAGGGACAGAAATAGACAATAACCTATCCTTTGACATTCACATAGTACAAACCATCCAGAAAGTTCATAAAAAAATGGGAACCCTCTATAGACACAAAAACTTCCTCACAGATAAAGCAAGAATTACCTTAGCTCAAACTCACCTCTTATCAGCACTCACATATGCAGCGCCAATCCTAATCCATATTAAAAAAAAACGAATTTGGACAAGTTAGAGACTTGTTATAACAAGATAACCAAATTTGCCAACAACTCACTCATTAGAGCCCATCACTGTCAAGTATTACAAGAAATTCAATGGCTAGAATTTCCTCACTTACTAACTTACCAACAACTCACGTGTACCTTTAACATTATTAACTACCCAGAGAAAACTCCAGCCCTAAAACAGCTACTAACCTCTTACTCTACCAGTCGCCCCCTGCGCTCATCTAATAAACCTCTCCTCAGTATTACAACTGTTAACAATACTGCTGGCAAATCCCTATACTCCCATATCATAGCCAAAAAATGGAACAAACTCCCTACTAATACAACTACTAACACGCAATTCAGAAAACTACACAAACCACATCTCAGGGAAACCTGGATCTGCCCATGTATTGCATGACAATTTGCCTTCCACATTCTTCTTGTTTCCACTTGTTGCACTACTCACATTAGCAGCAAGTATACACTGTTCATACTGTATGTACTGCTATGCAAATATAGTATTCATAGTCATATTAGTTCCAGCTGATTTTGTAACTGTCTATCTAATTATATCTCAATTCTGCAATGCCACTTAACTGTAAACTGCCAACTTCCTTTTGAATGTCTGTGATTGTAAAAAAAAATGTTATATATTACTCTATGTATTTCTCTTTGCAGCTACTACTTACTATGTGTTAACTGGTGGAGCTTTTCTCCCTAGGCATCCACTGAAAATGGACCTGGTCTAGTTGGATTTTCCCGGTTAACAAATGTAAAATAGAAATAAATAAATAAATATTCCTGATAAATGAATAGGTAGACATGGATTTACACCAGGGTTATAATGTACAGCCCTACTTAGTTTGGGATTTGAGCACTGTTAAGTGCTTGAAAAGGGTCTGCTTAAAGGCATATATAGCTAGGTATCTTGTGCAATGTATACAGAGTTTAGGGTAGCCAAGGGTTGTCAAGCAAAGCTAGTGATTGGTTGCCTAGTATGTTCCTATGTTGTTCTTCTGTTGTCATTTGCATGAACATAGAAAATGGTTTACTGACTCAGGCTGTGGTTGGACATTAAAGGACAGTTGAGGTGGTCATTCATTCTAGGCTACTTACTTCAAATGGCAACTATTAGTATTGAAGTCTGTCAGATTAAGGCTATGTGCTGCTAATGAACTTCTTTGTGTGGTACACCGTTTGATTCCCTCAGATTTCCTTATACTTTATTTGCTTTCTGTTTGATCTCAAGTAAGGTAACCAGCCAGTACTTTAGGGCAATTGAGAATTTGGACTAGAATCCTTAATGGTCTCCTGGACTGCATGCCTAGTACCTACCTATGACCTATTGTTCCATGATCCTATGATCTACTTGCCAGATTGGAAAGTCTGCAGTTCAGATAATAGACTGTCAGGTGGTTTAGTAGCTATCTTAAAGGCTGTGAAGGAAAAACAATCAATACTGATCTAACTTCTTTGTTTAGAGATAAGTAAACTATTTGCACTAGTGATACCTAAGGAATATAAGTAATCATTAGAAAACAGGGGCAGTAGGGGAAATGATGATTGACTACAAGCGAACAATGTAGAGTCTGTCTTAATCTGAAAACTTTTTATCTGATGAAGTCTTGTTTCCTGAGACAAAAGCACTCATCTGGTGGTTTATTTCTATTAAATTTGTGGAACCCATCTGCTGTGGTTGGTCTATTATTGATTTTTTTTAATCTGAAAACTTCTAATTGTTGTCAGGGCCATAGAGAGGAGGGGGGCATGTTAGGGGGTAGCACAGCAGCTCAGTGGTAAAGATCTCTGCCTCCTAGCTCTTATTCACTAGTCAATGTCTATGAAATTTTGCATGTTCTTACATTGTCTACATGGATACTTTGCTAGAATTCCTCCTTGCTAGTTGCTTGGCTAATCTAAACTGTCTATGTATTACATTTACCTTTGCCATGGTAGATAGTGTGATCGCCAAAAAGAGTCTATGACAGACCAGCTAGCTTATCAGCTAAAAAAAAAAATAAATAAATGAAGTTAAATTAAAATGCTGTTTGTTCAGCATGTAGAAACATACAATATTGCCATCTTGTAAAAGTATGTGCCATGCATTGCTGATGTCACAGTATAATTCCTTGTAGAGTACTAGGAAACTAAAATGGTCCCCATGCAGACAAAGATTTCTAACCTACCAGGCCGACCTCACACTGAATGCTGTTACCAGCTGTTATTTACAATACATAACATGTTTTGCTTCACAAGTAGAATAAGAGTTCTATTGAAAGGACACAGCAAATTATGGTCAGTAAGAATCAGAGGACGTATCCTGAGGGAATAATATAAGGTCCAATAGAGGCCCCTTGTCAGAAAACAGCAGCTCCAATTAAAAAAACCTTAACGCAATTTATTAAGAAGTAAAACAAGCGTTTTCGCCACAATTATATGTAGCTTCTTCAGAGGTAGAATGATGTGCAAATAAAAAACACCACATAAATATCCTGAGAACCAGGAAATGACATTGTTCAATTTCCTGAGTTTCAGTTTTGTTACGTACTATGTTCAAAAATACTAGCGCCTCTGCGCTCACATTCTGTAACAAGTTACGAGCATTATACAAAGAACCAGCTCACATAAAGGGATCGAACATGTAAAATAAACTTGAAACAATATGTTGTTAAAAAGTTGTTAAAAAATATTGTTAGAAACATTAACATTATAACAATGTGCATATGGAATATATCCTTAACAACGAAAATGTTTCTAAGTTAAAAAATTGTAATTAGTAATATATGTTTCAAAATTGCCTACCTAAGGGCATTAGAACATAAATTACATATATTCAAATAAATACGACACCACATCAACTAATGAGGTTCATGTTAAAAATGCTCAACTCTGATATTACAATCAAATGTTATTTTTACCATCTCGTTTTTACCCATAAGACCCGTCCTAAATGTGTACATACGTCGAAGAGTTATGGATGCCTGTACCAAATAATTTTATTTTATCTAAGGTAACTCCTTAGTTTTAATACAGGTGTGATGTTACAGTTGTTATTAAGTCCTGGATGCCTAAACGCGTCCAGTCGCAACTGCCATTCTAACTCACGATTCTCCAAAATCAATGGGAATGGGCCACCTCTGGTCTTCACTGGTACGTGGTCAATGGCCATGAAAGAAAAATCATGGCCTGGATTTAATTCAACGTGTTTCGCCAAAGCGTTATCGTTCTTACTATTCCTAATGGCGTACAAGTGTTCATACATACGGTCCCGGACCCTGCGGTCCGTCTTTCCGATGTAAAACGCTTGACAACAATTACACATCGCTATGTATATTATGGACTTGCTCTCACAATTTAATGGGAAGCGAATCAAATATTTTCTGTCCCTTACTGTAAATGTTTCACCTATTTTAACCCTGTTACAGTATCTACAAAAACCACATTGTTGCATCCCACTCTTTTTGTTGAATACATATTGGGATGTATCCCTTTGTAACAATTCCTTAAGGTTGGTAGACCTTCTGAAAATGATCTTAGGAATACTACCTAACTTGTCAACCAAGTAAGAATTGGAATTAATGAAGTGCCAGTTCTTACGAATTATAGCTGAAATTCCTTTAGAATTTCTACTAAAAGTAGTGATGAAGCTTAGACCAAAATCACTGTCCTTTACTACAGGTATAACTACACCAGGTTCATCATTACTCAAGTTCAACCCTACAAGATTTATATCAGAATTGTCATCAATCTGATTAAGAATAGTTTGTACCAATAAAGGTTTATAAAAACCATTAAGTCTTTTATTAGTGACTTCCTCAATCAGGTCATGTAACAGTTCGTCAGGGTACCCTCTGTTCTTAAACATTTCCTTCAACAGTTCACATTCTATGGTGAAATCCGTCATAGTACTGCACATTCTCCCTGCCCTCACCAGTTGTCCCTTTACAATCGACCGTTTCTGTTTGTACGGATGGAAACTGGTGAAGTGCAGGAAGGAATTGCAGTACGTGCTTTTTCTAAACACTGTTGATGTTAAAGTGCTATTCCTAAAGTCCTTGGTCAACCTAACGTCAAGGTAGTCTATTTCCTTCTCTGAAAATTTGAACGTAAATTTCAAAAACTCAGTTGTTGTATTCAAAATTTCAACAAAGTTTGTAGCTTGGGTTTCCAGACCCTTGAACAATATAAAAATATCGTCAAGGAATCTGGTGTAGTATGCAACAGGTTCCATAAGGCCTGGCGTTTTCCTTAAAATATTAGCCTCCCAATAGCCCATTACATAGTTGGCCACACTAGCCCCGCAAGGGGAGCCCATTGCCACTCCTCGTTTTTGGAGAAAGAATTCTCCATTAAAGGTGAAGTAGTTTGACGTCAGAACAACGTCAAGCAATTCCGTTACTAAATCAACTTCTAATCTAGAAGCCCCACATTCCTGGAGCGTCAGACCTATCCATTCCACCGCCTCTAGATGCGGAATAGAAGTGTATAGGTCTACCACATCTATAGTTAGAAAATTGTTTTCACAATTGTATGGAATAGCACTGATGTTCTCAAGGAAGGACCAGGAATCTTTACATATACTAGGTATAGTTTTGATATACTTGTCTAGTATATTGGTAATAAGTTTAGAGCAAGGGTATGTGATGGATGACCTTCCGTCAATCAAAGCCCTCATAGGGGGATTTTTTACATCTTTATGAATCTTGGGGATTCCAAACATGACAGGTACTTTAGGTAAGTTTATATCTATGTAGTTATACAATTCACTGTCAATTTTTCCTAAAAGGAACAAATCCCTAAAGTATCCCCTGATTCTACGGTACTGTCCATTCACCTCACTTATAGATGACTTAGTGTAAGCATCAGTATTCAACACATCAGTCATCTTCTCATTATAGGAGATGTTGTCTAGTACTACCAACCCCCCACCCTTATCAGGTTTAATCAAACGTACGGGTAGACGGCAAAGGTCATCCAGTAGTGTGACTTTAATATCACTAAAGAACAAGCCCTATTTTCCATATTGTTTTTGTTATCTGCTAGGAACCTAAAATCCACCTCACATGTGTTCTCAAATAATTGCAGCACTGTGTGTAACGGTGGATTAAAAACACTAGCCAGTTTCAATCCTGGTAAATTGCCATCACTACCACCTGCAACTGCATTATGTATATCATGTTGTTGATTGAATAATAGTTTTAAATTCAATTTCCTCACGAAACATTTTAGATCTATAATTTCTCTACTGATACTCCCCGACCTGCTTCGCTTCCCATTAAATTGTGAGAGCAAGTCCATAATATACATAGCGATGTGTAATTGTTGTCAAGCGTTTTACATCGGAAAGACGGACCGCAGGGTCCGGGACCGTATGTATGAACACTTGTACACCATTAGGAATAGTAAGAACGATAACGCTTTGGCGAAACACGTTGAATTAAATCCAGGCCATGATTTTTCTTTCATGGCCATTGACCACGTACCAGTGAAGACCAGAGGTGGCCCATTCCCATTGATTTTGGAGAATCGTGAGTTAGAATGGCAGTTGCGACTGGACGCGTTTAGGCATCCAGGACTTAATAACAACTGTAACATCACACCTGTATTAAAACTAAGGAGTTACCTTAGATAAAATAAAATTATTTGGTACAGGCATCCATAACTCTTTGATGTATGTACACATTTAGGACGGGTCTTATGGGTAAAAACGAGATGGTAAAAATAACATTTGATTGTAATATCAGAGTTGAGCATTTTTAACATGAACCTCATTAGTTGATGTGGTGTCGTATTTATTTGAATATATGTAATTTATGTTCTAATGCCCTTAGGTAGGCAATTTTGAAACATATATTACTAATTACAATTTTTTAACTTAGAAACATTTTCGTTGTTAAGGATATATTCCATATGCACATTGTTATAATGTTAATGTTTCTAACAATATTTTTTAACAACTTTTTAACAACATATTGTTTCAAGTTTATTTTACATGTTCGATTCCTTTATGTGAGCTGGTTCTTTGTATAATGTTCGTAACTTGTTACAGAATGTGAGCGCAGAGGCGCTAGTATTTTTGAACATAGTACGTAACAAAACTGAAACTCAGGAAATTGAACAATGTCATTTCCTGGTTCCCAGGATATTTATGTGGTGTTTTTTATTTGCACATCATTCTACCTCTGAAGAAGCTACATATAATTGTGGCGAAAACGCTTGTTTTACTTCTTAATAAATTGCGTTAAGGTTTTTTTAATTGGAGCTGCTGTTTTCTGACAAGGGGCCTCTATTGGACTTTCTATTTGGAATAATATAAGGGATAAGAGGAAAAGTGGTCAGGTAGAAACTAAGTGGGTGCATCATAACAGGAAAGCATACTAATTAAAGACATATCAGCTTAATACAGGTAATACTTAAAATACTGACAGGTTGTTGATAAAATAAAATTATACAATGACTGGCCATTAATACTCAAAAATGAGCACGCTGATTGGCCAGCCAAACCAGCATGCCTGTTGTAAGTCCGAGAATATACCAACATAAAAAGCTCTGGTCACCTGGACTTTTTTCCATTGTTATATTCTGTAAGTTTTATTTTTTTTAACAAAAATAAAAAAAAAAATCTGTAATCCGGACTCCAGACATACAAGAGAGACAGGATGTTGAAAATACTAGGAATATCAGATACATTATTTAAAACTAAAGACACGTACCTGATTTTCTTTGCATTTCCTCCATTCTGTCTCTCTCCTACCCCCTAATCTGTTTGAAACCTTTGTTATTAAAAAAAAAGAAGAAGAAACAAGAAAAAAGGAACAAGGGACACCTTGTTTTCTCCATTGCTTCCTTTCCAAAGCACTGATGTACTGGGTAAGCATCACAACACAAGTCTCATACGCACGCGCAGAACATCTAAAAAAGCCCCAGGATACCAGAAAAATGCAGAAGGTCAGCATGGAGGCATTATGCAAAGACATTATTTAAGAAAAGCAAATATTTTTTTCTTAAATAATGTCATTGTATAGTAGCAATAACCTTCTCTTTGGTGTGGTATATTAAGATTTACCCACGGCTGGCTTTATTTAATCACTTAAGCTTCGCCCTCATGATTAAACTGCACCAACTGTGGGTAAATCTTAATATACCACACTGACTTCATCGGTTATTGTTTAAATAGTCTGCTAAAATGTGAATAATCATATAAATCAGAAGACATGGAAATATGTGTCAGTCATGACAATGGGGGATGTATGTGGAGCAGTTGCATGCGGCAGTCATTGTTTTTTCAGAAAACTAAACAAATACTGTTGAGAAGTGTACATAGCTCACAAATGGAGCACAAATAAAATATTTGTCACATAAGGAAAGAAGAAATTTAGAGTTCTATATGATTTGCTTATCTTCGTTTTTTATTAAACCTGCAGTTCTCTTCCATCAGCCATGTCACAGAGCTTCTCCTCAGTCTTCTTTTCTCGCATATGCATTATCTGGTTGGTTTCCCCCTCATAGACCATATCTACACAACTATGCAAACTGCTATTAAGTATCTGGTGAGTCAGTGAAGCAGAGATCATCATAACCCTGGACAGCGCTTTCACGATGGCTTTAGCACTTTTTTCTTGAGTCCTGCACACTCTCCTACCTAACACCCAGTGCCAAAATGTCTTGTATATGTTACAAGAATGGAGTAACGTAAACTATTTTCTTCATGAATGACAAAACTAGTTCCCTTTGAAATCTCTCTCCTAGTTCTTCACTTTTTTTCCGAAAACGTTGTAACTCTATAGATTTATTATGATATGCGAATAAGAAAAAATAAATAAAATAAAGAACCCCCAAATGCAAATCAGTTGCTTTAAGGGGGTGATTTTCATGAGGACCATGGATCCTATATTATATTCAAAGTACCAGCCTAGTGACAAATCCACAAATGCAAAACATTGCAGGAGATAACATGAAATAATTCAGACTAATTCATTTCACACCTAAAGGTTGAGGCAACAGCAAGATAAGCTGCTGGTAAAGTGGGAATCTGCCAGAATATGTAGGGGCAGAAATCAAGATTCCTTCAAAATGGACAGCTAAATCTATCAGGAAATTATTAAATAGGGTGGAAAATATCGACATTTTAAGCTCTACTGGAAAGCTAAGGCAGGGTTATCTGCCAGTAGGTGAGCAAAGATTAGGCTCTTCAAGTGACCAAGGTGCCAAAAGCATCATCCAGGGAAGCAGAGTGACATGCTGAGTTAAGCTCATCCTTCTTAGGGACAAAAGACCTTAATATTTTACTTTGCAAGCTGTGGCTTGACATACAAAAGTCATCAGGAGTGTGGGATATCTAAAGCATCCCAGGCCCATCTGCAGAATAAAAGCAACAGTACTTCCCAGGAATGACTGAAACAATAATATGAGATACAAACAAGCTAATTGGCAAAAACAATTATAAAATATGAAAGTAAAGGTACAGCAGTGTCTGTAAACCAGTAATAATGAACAACTAGTTTCATCTTCAAAAGTATCTTCATATTTTGAAGATCATAGAGACATATGAGCAAATTTCAAGTCTGTTACTAACTTAGAGCTTTTCTTCAAGATCTGCAACAAACATGTGACGCACATCAAGCCCTTCTAAGAACTTTCAAACATTGACGCACATCAAGCCCTTCTAAGAACTTTCAAACATTGCTATTTCTTTTACTGCACACATCTTTATTGTACTCCTACAGAGCTGCACAATGTACCTTCACATTACCGTATTTCATTTGGTGCAGTAGCAATTCAATTTACAGACGCTACTTATATAATAAGTATGCTAACATGCTTTCAAGAACACTGTTTCAGCTGGCAGGTGCAGGCTATTTTAAAGACACTGTCTAATTATTTTACAGCTCTTTTTTCTGGCATGTATTTATTTCACTTGGTAAAACTGCAGTTTATTATTTTCTGCAGAATTTTTGTTGTAGTGGGAAGAATGAATAGGGCTGAAAAGCAGCTTCTGCTTTATTAAACGTCTGCTGTATGTGAACCAGCTGCCTCTGAATGCTGTAGTAGCCATGAGGCAATTTGTAAGAACAGTTTAGTGCTCTTTTTCGTTTTTTCTGATATCCCTTTTGTATTCGTAGTCTGAATTTTCTCTCCAGGTGTGTGTTTTGCATAATTCATTATTGCAGTATACTGTTTTACTGCCATCTAGTGGATTTAATTCTGTTTACTGTTGCTCCTTGACCTTAATTTTGGTTGTATTATATTTCCTATGTTTTAAAATACATTTTACCACAGTGTTGATGATTCAGCATTTAACAGTTTAGCAAAATATCTCTCTGGAGTGTATGTTAAGTCAATGATTTGTAGTAACTAAAACATAGTTTAATTTGTTCCATATTTTTCAGTTTGCCTTTCCATTGTAGTTCATTTTCTGTCTCTCTCTCTGTCTCTCTGTCTCTCTGTCTCTCTCTCCCTGTCAAAGATCATTGAAAAGGCTGTCTTATTATTATCACTTTCATAGCAGTGTTAGCTCTCAAGATCATTTATATCAGTAGAGAGTTGATTATCCGAATTATCAGAAATGTCAGTTATCAGAACCAGCCTTCCAAAGTTTTCGGGTAGGAAAAATCATAAAATCTGAATATGTAAACATTATATGTAGTTGTTTGAGCATGTTTTTTAACCTTGTAGTCAGCTCGTGTGTGAAAAATATTCTTTATTGTCCACTGGAATTGCTGAATGGTTGAAAAGTGTATTCCTGCATGCAGAAAAAAAAACAAGATTTTAGAAATGTTTTTATCTGATTCAATTATATGTTTGATTATCCGAACAATTTGATTATCGAAACTACCCTAGGTCCCAATTAGTTTGGATAATCAACTGTCTGCTGTACTGTAATGTGGATAATGTCCATTTAGCAGGTGTATTTTTGTTGACCTAGCTAAGGCCTTTTATGATTTACTTTTCCCCTTAGCTGCCCAAACTCAGCACCAACCACACTGCTAGCTCATGCAAGGCAGAGATTACTTAAAAAAATGTTGTTATTCTGTCTTCTATATTACTGTGTTTTAGTAATTTTTGAAAATTGTATTGTACTTGTTAACTTTGTTGATATTAGTTTTGTAATAATTGTATATAGAGCTATTATCCCTAGGCTTCCATGGAAAACAGGCTCATTTTTCCCCAATGGACTTTCCTAGTTAACAAACTGCAAATAAAAAATAAATAAATAAATAACATGCCAATGGAGTCTTACATAATTCTTCCTAGTCTTCATCTGCATCAATAGATACAAAATTTTTGTCTGGTTTTATAAAAAAACTCATTAATAATTGACTTTCCTGAACTTTAGACCCCCCTCTATACTGATAAGCTACACTTTAGATTCAGTGCATTAAACATAACTGGTTTTTAAACTTGGGGTAAAACGTATGCTGTTGTTAATATATTTAAACTTGGGAGTCAGAGATATGATTATCTTTAGCATCATGTAAGGCAAGGAACTGTATGAGTTGTATGAAGACTATCTTAGTCATTAGTGAGATTACTGATTCCTTAACCCTCCCTTCCATATACAAATTGTATGTAAGCAAGAATGCTCAAAAGGGTGTGTTATTATGGAAATAATGCATGCCCAGGGGTGCTTTGAATGCTGCAGGTGGAGGGCCTCTGCACCACCGAAAGGGTGTTATTTCCATAATAGTACATACCCTGAAGGACATTATTGCACTTAGAGAATGGGCTATCTGCAAAATTGTTTTGTATTTGTTTATATTCATAGGTTCATAGGTGTGTACTAAGCTAATGGCCCTGGAGCATTACAAGCCTAGCCCATTGGATTACCCTGGCATCATGCTACCCGATCTTAGTTCCCAGTGCCTCTGTCAAGTAGAGCCACTGGAGTGATCCCCGTGGTGAATTTTCTATTTCCCATCCACTCATCAAGATTTCTCTTGAAGAGGGCCAGTGAGGTGCTCTGTTTGACATGTATGGGAAGTCTATTCCAGAGCATGGGAAGTCTCTGGGTTATGAACCTGTCCCTCCAGCTTGTTCCGTTGATTGTGGTAATAAGGTTAAGGTCTCTGGAGCGTGTAGTGTGGATGGATTGGGATTTCTTTAGATGTAGCACTTCTAACAGAGCTGGGTCAGACATGGCTTTGTAAGTCAAGCAGAGATCGCCTCTAAGTAGGAGATATGAGAAAGAGAATAGTTGCAATTTTTTGAGTCTGTCCATATAGGACAAGTGTTTAAGGCCTAGGATCCTCTTTGTGAGGTATTTTGTGGCATCTGCAGTTGTTGCAGGTATCTGTTGAGGTACATGCCAAATGGGGCATTGTACTCGATGACTGGCCTAATGAAGGAAGAGTAGAGGGAGACAATAACCTCTTTCTTCCTGAATGCAAAACCCTTAGTAATGAGATGTGCCACATAGAAGGACTTTCTGACCACAGTGGTAATGTGGTGGTCAAAAGAGAGGTTGCTGTCAACCTGTGTTCCCAGATCTCTTATAACGCCTTCTGTGTACAGTGGACTACCATCGATGTGGTAATTCATGGGAACTAGGTTTTCCCCAAAGGGGATGATTACACATTTTTTGGCATTGAGCTTAAGGCCATGGTTCTGATACTAGTCGTTGGTCTCAGTGAGGCCTTTCTGTAGGATGTCAACATCACTTGGGGAGTTAATAATAGCTCCCAACTTGCAATCATCTGCAAACCTTGTCAGCCAGAGTCCCTTCGTGTTGGCCTGGACTTCAGAGAAGTAGATACCAAACTGGAAAGGAGCCAAAACTGGACCCTGTGGGACTCCACTAGTGACTGGTTGGCAGTTTGACTTGGAGTCAGTTACTTTCACACTGTGGGTTCTATCTGTCAGCCAATTTGCAACCCACCTAGTGATATAGTGGTTGATGCTTAGCTTAGTGAGTTTTTACATGATTCCTGAGGGGGAATGATATCAAAGGCCTTGGCCAGATCAAGGTAGGCTTTATGAACCACCCTGCCTTCATCCACAGCTCTGGTGACTGATTTTTTTTTTTATACTATTTACATACTGTTTTATAGATTTCCGATGTAAAATAGTTCCTCCACCTAATGAATCAAAGTTGCTTTAGTATATTTATTTTTGATGGAGGAAGTATTTTACATCAAAATGCAAGCTATATAAGTATTTAATGTCTAGACACACACACACACACACACACACACACACACACACACACACACACACACACACACACACATTGAGAAGCAAAAACAAACAGACCTACACACATACACATAGAAAAATGCACACATACATAAAAACCACAGACAAACATATAAGTACACATATAAATAGAAGTAAACACACACGTAGACATACAGACACAAACATAACACTTAATAGCTACTTTGTTGTTAATGAACCCAACTTCAGAATTCTTTCTCCACAAATGAATGCCTAAAAATATACAAATAAATATACTACAAGCCATTCCCACTCTTCATCCTTTATTTTCTGTCTGTTGTTTTTGCTACCAAATGATTCTTTTACTTAAGCACAGTCAGTAAATGACAGTAAGAGTTACCTTCCTCTTAATGTTTACTAAATCCTTCCAGATAGACTGCCTATTGCAGTTATTTCTGTTTGTCTTGATCTGTGTCAGTCACTGACACTTGTGTTCTCAAGTATGTATGCAAGCACACTTGCAAATGCGCATACACACACACACACACACACACACACACACACACACACACACACACACACACACGCTTTTCTTTTTTTTTAACTTAGTTTTTATTTTAATTGTACACTTGCTAAACAGCAAAGCACTGTTTAGCGAATGTAAAAGACTGGAGGCCATTTGTGTTTTAATTGCCTGTGCTTCACAGCAGCTTAATATGCTGATATAAAGTGTCAGACTTCTTTTTCAGCATGTGTTACCCACACATTAAAAACCCAGGGTTTAATGTACAGTTTGCCCATTTTCTAAACACTGTTAAAGATATCTCACAGCTGACTCCCTATATTCCATTTATCCAAATATTATTCTGGAATATGGATACATTTTTGCTAGCTCTTATAACTGATTTTTAGCATCATATCAAAAAACTGCTAAAGTAATTATGCAGTTTTCGTTCTTTCTTTCTGTTTTTGCAAATCTAAATGTATAAATGAACTAGTTGCTATTAATAGGAGTAGTATTAAGAATCAAATCAGGAAATTTGCTGTCTTAAATTGGTTAAAAAATGTCAGATGTTATTTTTTGTAGTATATTAGATTTATTATTGATAATGAAAGAAACCAATGAAATTATGTTAGGAGGCAGGTTTTGTGGTCATTTGAAGCATATGAATTTTCTGGGGTAGGAATGATGCTTAGAAAGAGAATGGATGCTTGTATTGTGAAATACAGCTGTACAGCCTGGGAATTTACATACTGTTGATCATTCATGGGGAGAGAAGTATGTTAGATTATGTAATTTCTATGTATCAGCTAAGGAAAAGTTTGAGGGGGTTTTATTTTCTATGGTACAAAAATATGTGATCGTAAAAAGATAACTATTTATGGGGGTGTCAGTGTTTTAGAAGGTAAAAAAGGTGGGAAGGGAGATAAAAGTAGAATTATTGTTAAGATGGCAGATTTGCTAAGAGACAAAGGATGGGGGCGTACAGAAGAGGGAAAACAGTGAGAGAAATAGATTATTTCTTATGTAGTGAGATGTTTTTACATGGTCCATGGCTTAGCAAATTGTTGGGCTTTTCAAATCATAGGAGAGTGCTGATGTCTACTGGAAAAAAGGAGAAGTTAGCAAGGAGGTGGGGAAAGAGTTAATTAGAATAAAGGAATCATTTGTTAATTATAAGGTGGTGCAAGGTTATTTTGATAAGTTGTAGAAGGACCATTTAGATATGATTTTTTGTTATAAGGATGGGTGAGCTGGTCGGAAGATTCTAAGATAAAATTAATGAATGAAAGTAAGTATTGCAGGTAGTCTACAAAAAGAGGTAAATAGAACAATAGAATAGGGAGGATGTTAAGAGGTTGAATTCATTATTGGAACAGGATAGTTGGGAGTAATATGACCAGGAAAGAATGTTACATAAGGAGAATTAATGGGAAATTAGAGATTGGGTGAAAAAACAGACTCTTGATAAAAGGGAAGCAGGGAGGAGAATGTATTGTTGGTCAAGAATATGTAAAAATTATGGGTGTATATGGAATGCTTAAAAGATGAAAATGGAGAGTGTAGTCAAATGAAAAGAAAATGTGAAAAGTGCGATAATATTTAAGGATATACATGATTCCAAGAAGAAGGAATTAGGAGTCTTAAACAATTTGGCGAAGATGCAGTTATGATGTTAGAAGCTGCTATCACACAAGGAGAGATTATAGAGTTAGAGTAGATAAATATGTATGGATCACTGAGGGGTAGATGACATAACTTACTGGTATTATAAAAATAAGCCTGAGGAAAAAGGAAGGGTTTGCTACTCTACAGAGGTATTGTGTGTATTTAAGAAGGAGAAGGAATGAATGCATGATAATGGGGCCAATTGTATATGGAAGAGAAAGGAAAAAGAAGATATTATAAATGGAGACCACTGGCAAGGATTAATACAGATTATAGTACACCGACTCAGATAATTCTGCTCAGACTTGGGGGGGTGATAAAGCATCTAGGTAGAGGTGGAAGGTATGGCAAAAGAGAAAGGTACTCAGGAAATGTTACCCATGCTAAGGAAGATAATGAAAATAGAAGGGAGAAAGCTAATACCTGGGGGTGTTGCTAATGCTCTTGATAATGAGAACCATGAGTAGATATTAGGGATATTATACAATTATGTTTTTTGAGGAAAATATTAGCTTAATAAAAGAAATTTATGATAATTCTTATGTTAGGCCTGTGTGAAGTTTTGGGGAAATATGATTAAGATGAGGAACAAAGTAAGCGGATGTTGTGCATTGCACCCCATGTTGTTTGCGTTAATGATGAATTAAGTAGTGAAAGAGATAAACCCCAGGATTTACGAATCCTCCAGTCTAAGAGTAAGATGGCAGCGTGCCATGCATATTAATGAGGGCATGCTGCCTCAACTTAAAGGCTAACATGGAGCATGCACGAGTGCAGGGGGTGTGTCAGACTGCCGAGCAGTCCAAAAATCCACGCACTGCAAGTCTCACAATTGGGAAATGTCAACTGACATGAGCGAGTCTGCTCAAATATGTACATACCCAACACTACACTTCCCCACATTCTAAACCCCAGTACAATTATAAAATGTAAAACTTTTATTTTTGTTTTTACTATTCCCGATATAGCTGCCCGTATTTGCGCGTGTTTGCGCAGGTTTACCCATTGCTTAGCTACAGTTAGCAGTCAAGACACCAAAGAGGATAATAAGAAACTTATATGCAAATTAAGCAAAATAGCAATAGCGTAGTGGTAGAACCATCACACAAAGAGGAGGCATTCCCGATTCATGTCCCACCACTCCCCTTTTCATTTTCTGTTGGAAATCTGTATACGAAAAGAATTCCTCACATTTATCATTGAAATTTTAGTAAAAAGCATTGAAATGGCTTATGTAGTAGTGAACAAATTTCATATATATATATATATACATATATATATATATATATATATATATATATATATATATATATGAAAGTGAAATGGTTATGCATACTGATGAATGCATAAGTAATGTATCTTAAGCAATGTGAAGCACTGCTAAGCAAAGTTTACCAGTATTAAGCAGATTTCAGTATAATTGCTCATAGCTTAGCACTGCTTTAACTAGCGCAATTGCTTTGCATGGAACTGCACATCACGCCAACTAGCACAAACAAAACATGTTTGTGCGTAGCTGTGCACCGCGCTAACTAGCGCAACACTGGGCAACATCGAGCAACATCGAGCAACGTAGAGCAACGTAGAGCAACGTTGAGCAAAGTTGAGGAAAGTTGAGCAAAGTCGGCTAAACACAGCTACACCTCCTAGCCGGTCTGGCCAGTAGTAAAATAAAAGGCAATGACAGGCCTCGAATCTGGGATACTGTGCACCATAATCACAGTACTGAACCACTAAGCCATGACAGCTTTTCATATCCATGCACTTTCAACACACACATACACATCAATAGAAGTTTACCCATTGCCAAGCAGGTGTGCTTTCAGCTGAGTTTCTTCAAAATCGGCCAATCACAGATAAATGCGGGAAATGAGGCATATTTAAGCTCCATAGGTGGGAATACTTGCCATAACTGCTTGTAGCTCCCATCTGTAGTCAGCATGGCCGGTGTTGGAGAGGGTTCTCGATTTCGAGCGCAACGTTGGGGCATTGAGGAGTCAAAAGTAATGGTTTGGCTCCTCGTCCATAATCATGAGGAGAGACTCCTGCAGGGCCAATTCCAAGGCACCCAATACAAAGCGGAAGCCTGGAACCGTCTAGCTCATGATCTCACCAGTGCCACAGGCATCCCTTGCACTGGTGAGCAGGTCAGACACCACTACTCAGACCTGAAGAGATGCAAGGAGGATCGACTGAACCAGTGGATACAGGAGGCCCGTGGGATGGAAAATGCCCCACTACTGAGTAGGTAGCCATGGAATGAAGTATGTAAGAATTGTTATGGTAGTCTAAATTATGGATAGGTATGTCTCAATATCACTTCATTTACTTCACAGCTGCAGGTGTCCGTGCTGCGAATCAGCAAGCCTGTGCAGATAGGCTGCTAAGGCTGCGCCACCAGGCAGGTTAGTAATTATTCTGCATGTATTGTTATATAAAATAAGTGAGAGAGCCTGAGAAAAAGTGTTGTAGCCCAATAATAAAGGTATAATAAGTCTTGAATAACTTCCCTGCATGTACTGTTATATAAAATAAGTGAGGGAGCCTGAAAAGAGTGTTGTAACCCATTAATAAAGGTATAATACATCTTGAATAAGTCTTCTGCATGCACTGTTATATCAAATAAATGAGAAAGCCTCTAGAAAAGTGTGGTATGTAATCAATAAAGGTATAATACCTGGAGTGTGTCCGTGTCACTTTCTTTGATATGTTGTTGTACTCTTGCATTATAGAAATACTACTGTTGCATTAAGCGCTGTCAACCCACACTTGGGTAGGCCCATATAAAGTGGATGAAGGGAGTGCCAGTAGCTGTTAAGCATATATACAGTCCTCAAATGTTGGTTCATGGCCGGCATGTACAGGTTAATCTGACTCATGAGTAGCTTGTTATTGTGTTCCCCAGAAATGTCAGTGTGCTGCTAGACATGTAGGGGGCTGTTAAAATATAACTGATAATGTCACATGAACACATCTAGATATGTAGATATATAAATATAAATGTAATATATAAATACGTAGCAGTAACATCTGCATCCTGGACAGTTTGTATGTCAGATACAGGTCAGGTATATAAAGAACTAGCAAAACCCATATCACAATCTAACAGACATTGCCTAGTGTAATAATACATGTAGGGGATATATACCTGCAGTCAGTAGGAATGTAGTGTAAACTATAAGTATATATAACTTGTTAATGGAGGTATCTTTTTACACTCTACTGTATGTGCATAAACAATGCAATTCCACACCTCAATGGGTATGTCTAATCTCAAAACATTTGTTGGGACATATGTCCTATTGGTTTATAAATATCTGCATTTACTTTGATGCATGTGCCCTGTTCAAATACCACAATATTGGTGGCCTGTTGCCACCAATTAATCCTGCATGCTGTTGGAATGTCCACTGTTGTTCTATATATGCATGTGTTATGCTTGCTGTTCTATTGTTGAAACTCTGGTGTGTTGGGTTCATGGGAATACTACTGCATGCTGTTACAGCTAATTTGGAATGCTGTTGGCTGTTACCAACCCATATTGTCATTAAATCACCCTAAACATAGAACATATGGGAAGGCCGGTCCCAGCGGACCCACCTGTCCCACCTCAGCTGGTGATGGCACCTGGCAGCAGCAGGTCTGGTGCCCAGCCCGGGATCACCTCCATCATTGAGCCTGTGCCACCTTCAGGTGGAAGCGCTGCAGGAGATGGGGCTCATCCCCCCGTGCAAGTGTGGGCAGAGGAGGGCCTCCTCTCACCCTTCGAATGGTCCAGGCTGTGGTGTGTAGGGAGATCCAGCGTTCTATCACTGATCCTCTACGCCAGCTTGAGGCACAAGTGGCACGACTCACAGGTGATCCTGCCCCTCCTACGCAGCCCCCAGCACAGCCACCCCCTGGGCTGTGAAGGTGCAGTGGTGACTGCCCATGGGTGGGGATCTCAGTTCCACTGTTGCCATCTGTGGGTTCATGGGCTTGAGATTTCCAAACATCCTTCCCCGTCAATGTTGTTCACCTCCCCCACATGTGTCATATTCCACCCCTGTATGCGTCTTGTTTGTCCTGTCTGTTTACCTCCCCAACCTACCTCCCTAAATATACCTACATCCCCTACCCCACATTCCATTCTCACTGGAAAAAGAAAAAAAAGGGCAATCTGCTCCAAAAAGAATTACACCCCATACATAGCTGCCCATTTTGCACACATGTCTGCTGGACATATAAAATGTAATTTAATTGGCAGTACAACATACTTTTGTTGTCCTCACCCCTCTCTCAGGGGTGGAAGGTTTCATATTTCCCTCCAAAATGATTGCATATACACAGCTGTTGCTGTAAAAGAAATGGGCAGCTATGGTCCTTCCCTACACCCGTCCTGCACATCCAGAGCTGTTTTCCCTACTGTCTTTCCCTCTTTGTGCCCCTTTTTCACCACTGTCCTATCTCCCCATTTTCTTTTCTTTCAAAGAAATGAGCACGAGGGTTAGCAGGAGTAAGCACTTTTAAGCAGTAGTTAGTGGGTTTGCGGGAGTGTGCGCTTGTGTGGGCTTAGCTAAGCATTGCTAAGCTTCACGCAAACCTGCACAAACCCGCTTACAACTGCTTAAAAGTGTCTTAGTCACCCTGCATGTGAGGGCCTTTGTTCTGCTCAGCAGCAAAATAAAACACCTTTGTCAGTCTCAAACCCCGGACACACTAGACTGCATGAAGTACCACTAAGCCACAGTAGATATACAACAGGTTGTTGCTGAAATAAATATATCATGCATCAGAATGAGTGAATGTAAAGGAAAAATAGGAATGCCATAACACAAAACCTGTTCTGTGGAACTTTACCAGCAGTTGTTGAGGAATTGCATTACATGACTGTGATAAGAGAACCAGCCATTCTAGCAGTAAATGATGTTACAGCAGCACTTTACAATCCCCACACAGTATCATAGCAGGACAAACACTGGCATATCTGACTAGGGCAGAGGACATACATCCCAACTGTGACTACATATCAGTGATGTCCCTGATTTTGAAACATATGTTAGCTGTGTCCCTCTGAATCCCCTGAAAAGTACTGACGTTAGGCAGAAAGGTGGGGTATTACACCTAATGAATAATGACAATATGTAGGAGTTAGACACCGCTTGTACTTCAGAAAAGGTTTAGTAATCCATATGCACTGGTTCTCCCGAAGTCTCCACTTACTGTCTCTAATATTTTGAAGGTGTACCTCACTTTTACCTACCTTTACCTCACTCTGTTCAAATATGGACCTGAGTGTTTCAGAGGCCTGGCCGAGGCAGAAACACACAGGCATTTCAGCTTTTCTGCTGTTACACATTGTGAAAATAGCTTTGGAAGGAGTTCCACAAGCATACCCTTATGTAGAAGTACAACACTGAAATACCAAAGGATGTAGCCATGTACTGGTAGCAAATGACTGTATACCATGCCATTGTACCAGTGCTGAAAAGACCTGTGTGTTGCACAGACAGAGAATAACAGCCTAACGTCAGGCTACCATCTGTATAGGTCCACAGTTGGGAGCTATGCAGACAGACTACTTGCCTTGCTAAACTAACAGGTACACAGCAACCATTTAAGTCCAGCAAGATAACATTCACACAATAATACGTAATGCTCCCTGTATGTCTGCATCCCCACTCAAATATACACTATACCTGTGTGTTCAGGGTCTACCAAGGATGTAGGTAGGCATACTCAGTACTGGAATTGTCCAGTTTTCTTGAGCATCCTGTGCTAATGTCAACAATAAAAAAGCATAAACTGTGCAGAAGTGAGTACATTAATATTCACAGTATAGCAGTTCACAAACAGTTCATGTGCCAAATGAATATATCTCAATAACTACTTTTGTATGGCAGTTAACTGTATAAGTAGAAAAGAAAATACGTACTCCCATGTGTCTTGTGTTAGCATTTGTAGGGGTGAGTACAATTCTACACTGACAACTGTGTACTGGAAGTGGCAACATTCAGGTCTGAGTACAACATTTAAATCACTGGCTACACCCCTAGCTTCAGAAATAAGAACTATACCAACCTTCTGACTTACACAACGGTGTCCACAGCAAACAAGCATGGGCCCCACTTTGGAAAGCTGAAAGGGCTATGCCTACCTGACATAGCAATTTATACCATTGGGTTGCTATGACAGTGAGTACTGCAATTACCACACAGCAGGCTGCATGCAATTACCAAATGGTGGCCACCAATTGGTGGAGAGGTCATCACATGCACATGTGCAGATACCTGTAAAAGCAGGCTGTACTTGCTGGCCACACATGCAATCATTCCATTGCAGAGATTGAGAGAGAGAGAGACAGAGACAGAGAGAGACACACACCAATCCACACCAGCCGAAAAAAAAAAAACACACGGAACGTAATACTACCAACACATACAAAGGAAAGGTATGTAACAGATATGTATTTACTGGCATGTAGTAGATGTATTTGAAGAGTACTCTACATATTTTGAAAATCCATATGTGGCAGCAGTACGTATCTATGCACAGATGCCCTGCATAACTACTGCCATGGACAAATCAGTGTGTAGCTGTGTGCAGTGAGACATAACTGTGACATATGTAGCTCAGCATTAAATGTCAAACATCTGATCCATGTTATCTGTATTCTGTACAGTAGTGTGGACAATGGCTGTTTGGGGGAGTAGTGCATACAGCTATATAAACATGAATGTGACAGAGTAATACATGCATGATAGTCATATTAACGTGTAGCTTAGCATTGGCAACTGCTGTACCAGGCTAGCATGCTAATCTAGCATTTGCAGCTATATATACACCCTATAATATCACTGTGTGCTCACATGTGACACCCGTTCATGTTGCAGCAAGGCCTAACAGGTCAGCCGTGAGGTCCAGGGACTTACAACAGTGTGGACCTTGTGTGTGTATGGCACACACATATGGAGAGATATATCTGTGTCAGATATATTAGCATCTGTACATGTGCATAGAGCAAGGGACATAAAGCAACTGTTTGTGAAGGGAGGTCATATATATGTTGGTGAAGGTTGTTATGTGCATATTTGTATGTAGGCAGTAGTGTGTGGCAAACAAGACAGCATACAGTGCTGGTATATGACATGTGATGGTTAAACACTGTGGGTGTGATTTGTTAGGTTTGCAGTGTTGCAGCCAGTGAGGCCTGCTAAATCCAAATGGGCTGAGAACACCTTCCATGCATTTCGCACAAGACTGTGCAATATCGTTACATAACTGTATACCTCACATCCTTTGCATAATTGATATTCTCACCATGAAAGGTGGACTGTATATATGTATGTGTATATATATATATATATATATATATATATATATATATATATATATATAGATATATATATATATATAGAGAGAGAGAGTCATATTTACTGTACCAGATGCCTGGTGACAAAGCCATGGCCTCAAGCTCAATGTCGAAAATGCATTGGCATTCCTTTTGCTAAAAACTCTTTACCCATGAACAACCACATAGGTGGCAGTTGACTTAACACCGAGAGTGTGATAAGAGACCATGGGACACAGATGGACAGTAGTCTCCCCTTTGATAATCACAGTGCCACACTAGTCATGTAATCTGTCTACGTGGCACACCTCATCACAAAAGGTGTGTCATCCAGGGAAAAAGAGGTCAGTGTTCCCCTCTACTCATCACTCACAAAACCCATTATAGAGTACAATGCCTCTTCTGGTATGAACCTCACAAGGCATCTACAGCAACTGGAAAGGCCACAGAAATACCTTACAAAGAGTATTACTGGCCTCAAACAGACGCCCTATGCAGACCGTCTCACAAAACCACAGCTAGACTGTGTTGCATACCGCCAACCCCGAGGTGACCTCTGCCTAACATACAAAGCTATGTCAAACCCAGAACTGTTGGACATGCTCCACATAAACATATCACAATCCCTATGAGCTACACGCTCTAGGGACCTAAACCTTGTCACCTCAATAAACAGAACATGCTGGAGAGATAGATTCCTATCTCAGAGACATCCCATACTCTGGAACAAACTACCTATCAATAGCAAACAAAGCTCCTCAGTAGCACTCGTCATGAATAGTCTTGATGATTGGATGGGAGATAGGGAATACACCCCGGGAATCACCTCTGTGGCTCTGCTTGACAGGGGCACATGAAATTAAATTACTTGTGTGTCAAAGTCCAGGGTACCGTCTGGCTAGGCTCTTATAGGCCCTAGGGCCAATAGCCTATTACCTACCTATGAACCAATACACACCCACATTTACTTGTTGCAATAATTGCTGTGTGAGGTTGACTGAGTGTGATGGTGAATGTGTTGGTGAATGTGTCACATTTGTATATATGTGGGATAGCTTAGTGGGAAACTGTTTCTGTCATGGTATTATGTATCCTAGCTTTGATCCCAGCAAAATATGTGCATGCTATTGCTAGCCAGAAAAAGCAGTATGGCATACGGTCTGACGTAGTCCCTTGGTGTTAACTGGGGTGTGCCATTGGAGGCCAAAGCAGTACATGTATGCTCATTGATTGGTACTGCTGGTGAATCCAAATCCTGTATGAAATGTAGTACTACCTGAAGCTGTAGGCCTAAACAGCACAGTATGGTGTATGTCCACATTGCTTGGAAACACTGTTTTGTGTGTTCCCTGTAGTCCTCACAGATTACATACCTCAGGCATAAGGGTTTGTAAGTACTGACACACAGTACTGTATGGTACACACGTAAAGCTCATCTGGGTTGCCATACCTCTGTCTCCCATATGTATGTCTGATGTGTGTGTGGGTATGCCTGTAATATGCTGTCGGTCATATATGTGCTACAGGATATAAGTCTGTAACTAGCAACATGTATAGTCTAGTACAGCAGTATGCCACCTATATTCACGAATATGCAGATATTTTAGGCAGGGGTTTGCCATCAACAACTAGTGTGGTATACTGGTAATACTGTAACTGGACTTTACAATCACTGCAATGGATGACATATTTCTTTATGCATTAGCTTGATATATACCTCCTGTGGCTAGGTGGTGCATTGTGTCGCATACAGTGTGCCATGTACTGTTGTATAGTCTTGCATAGTGGTTTCTCTTTGTTGCTGTGCAGATAATAGTTTAATATATAGAGCGTGCCAGGCACTGTCAGGCAGTTGTGGATTAAGCACTGATATGTGGTATTGAAAGTGTGTATCCTCTGACAGATAATAGGTTGCTATTTATGGCAGTTCAGTGATATCTGTACTGTAGAATGTTGTGTGCCACATGACTTGCTCACACATATTGTTTCATTGTCTTCCAGTGTCATGGCCCACCATCACAACCCATCCTATAGTCCAGCAGAGGATGAAATCCTAACGTCCAGTCTGGTGCAAAACTACACCCTGCTATTCTCAAGAACCAGCCAGGACCAGCATGAGTGGACTGCACTGTGGCAAGATGTTGTCCATAAGGTAAATGACATAGGCATGCATAACCGGACATATGAGCAGGTACGCCATCACTGCAGTGATTTACTTAGACATGTCCAGCAGCGTGTGTCTGATGTCCATAGGCAACAGCTTGCCACAGGTGGTGGGGTTACTACCCATCCCCGCCTCACCAGAGTGGAGGAGCTGCTCCTGAGCCTGGTGGCTCCAGGCCAACACCAACAACAGCAGACATGTATCATCATGGAGGCTGGAGCCCTCCAGCAAGTTCAGATGGAGTGTGCAGGTAACATGGCATATCTGTAGACTACTGTTATCTCTATTGGTAGATCATGCATATGTGAGATGTGTACTGTGTAGTTAGAAGATGTGGAGCCTGGTGTTGTGCAATACTGATAATTTGGAACATGATCTGTAGGCCTGTGACTGTCAACTGTTGTACTACTGTAAGATTGCAAACCTACAGTAGCAATGCCACAGTTGTTGCTACTGACAAACTGTCTCGTATCCTTGTAGGTCCCTCTAGTGTGACAGCAAGGCAGCAGACCCATGCTGGTGAGTGTGTTCTACATTTAATATTGCAAATAATATGTGCATGTCATAGGTGAGGTGTAGGCCATGTACACATGTAACACACCTACACATAATGCATGCTGTGCATGTTTGCTGTGAGACTATGCACATCTCAGTAACGTGAGTAGCTGCCTCAAACACATGCAATACACACAGCATCCCAAATAATTGTGGCTACACTGTAGTGGACATTGGATAGGCAGAGTCGATACACATGCACACAACATACACAACTTCGTCATATGCAGTACATGTTAATATGCTGCACATGGCGTATGCAGACACCCACTGTAAGGTCACACTCCAGTATCCCAAATGTCATCCACACAGCACACATAATATACCTGAGGGGTAGAGGCCTATCATGGGGTGGTGTGACACTCTTCAACACACAACACATTCATGTTAGGCAATGCTCCCTACTGGGCACCTTACAAACCCATGTAACAACTGGCTGTGAAATGGTGAATGTAGCCATGGTAATGCGGTCCAGGTGCAGCATGATAGGTGCCAGTCTGGCACACATTAGTAGCCTTGAGTGACCACATGCTGCTGCATGATGATGGCTCATGTTACTACACCCCATCCAGTTACAGTAACCACAGTACTACACATAGCATTCATTGCTATACACCTCAATGTTGTGTGTGTGTGCAAACATATGCACCTATACACAATATGCATAGCAATCACCATTTGCTCAAAGTGACACATATATGTCTTGTAATGCTATTGAGTGTATAGGTCACATGACACACATTGGGTATGTGTGATGTTTACTGTTGCAGTTGTGTCGTAGCATGCGATGTCATGGCTGGCACTGGCATGTCCACAATTTGTTCTACACTCACCATAACTACTGTACAATGGCTATGTTGAGAAATGGTATTCCATCAGGTATACACAGACCACTCATCCTGTGTGTGTACATAGCATGCATGAGCTAAACCTGTGTCCACAATTAACTGCTAAAGACACAGATGCTCTAATCAGTACTGGATATCTATGTGACACACAGATAAACATCCAGCCATGGTATGTATATCTGTGAGTGATGGTGCACAGCACATTGAAGAGCTTGTAATACTTGCACAGCAATGTTGTGTCCATGTACACATTGCATTCCAGGGTGAGGCCAATCACTGAACAACAACACACATGCATCAAAGCCATGTATACTGTTATTAGCAAGGACTGTCTACACTCGCACTGCATGCTGTTGAGCAACACACGTCCTGCATGCTGACACATGTGATATGACCGTTTGGCTTGTAATACTGTACCCCACCATCAACTGCTATTGAGCATGTTCTGGATTGCTGGTGGTGTGTGTGTGTGTGTGTGTGTGTGTGTGTGTGTGTGTGTGTGTGTGTGTGTGTGTGTGTGTGTGTGTGTGTGTGTGTGTGTGTGTGTGTGTGTGTGTGTGTGTCTGCTTTAATGAGGAGTGTATTCGTGTGCATGTGTGCATGTGTGCATGTGTTCATGTGTGCATTTGTTCATGTGTGCATGTGTGCATGTGTTCATGTGTGCATTTGTTCATGTGTGCATGTGTTCATGTGTGCATTTGTGCATTTGTTCATGTGTGAATTTGTTCATGTGTGCATGTGTGCATGTGTGCATTTGTTCATGTGTGCATTTGTTCATGTGTGCATGTGTGCATGTGTTCTGACATCATGTACAGGTCATAAAGTGTGTTTCCTGTCTTCCTCTCACAGGTGCTGAGGTTGGGCTGGTTCACTGCAGCAGGGAACCTGATGTCACTGACACAAATAGTGATAATGAGGATAGGTGTGTTAAGGCATAGGCATGTTTGCCAGGGTCTGTCGTTGGGCCACCAATCGACAGTACAAAGGTGTCCACCCCATCCATGCACACAGTCATGCTGCCAATACATCCATCATCACCAATGCCCTTAGCTGAGGGACAGTGTACAGTCGGCAATGGCCAGGACAGTGTGGTATCTATGACACATGCATCCAGACACAGCAGCCACACCCAGAGGTCTGGAATGGTACCACATATGCAGATGTCCAGGGATTCTCATCAGAGCACTGCTGGTCATCATGCCCCTGGCAGACGTGCCACAGGTCTTACAACTGCACGCAAGTTCCATGCTGTCATGGAGGCAGAGGCACGTATGAAACGGTACACCAGACAGGGACTAAGGGCACAGAGGGCACATAACACTGCTTTAAATGACAGTATCTGTAACCTAGCAGGTGCCATCCATAATTACAATGAGATCACTAATAGACATTGGGGTCAGACATTAGATGTCCTCTGCAATGTCATGTCCATGTGTCAGGACAGTGGGGGATGGTTGAGACATCGACATGGACGTATGCCAGCAACACCAGCAGCTGGCAGTCGCCGCAAATGTCCCTCAAGTCACAGCCACTCCTGTAGTGCCAGTACTAGCCCCAGCAATGTTGGGGGTGGGCTGTCCATAGACCGTCCTAGAAGACCACGTTGCCGTGGCTCAGGATAGTCCCAGCAGGGACCTGGGTCCAGTGTACATATGTCTACCTCTGAGGATAGTACCCAGTCTGGCTTAGTACCTGATACTGTCAGTAGCACCCCTGCCAGGCACAGGTACCATATCTGTGGCTGGAGATGGTGATCTGTAAAGCCTGGCAGGTACAGTCTGTGGCTGTCCCACACATCCCCATATATGGCAGCCACGTGGTGGAACTGTGTGCATGCAGACACACTCACACATAAACCAGACACCTAGGGCTAACACATACCCGCACACATTACATCAACATTGGGCCATACCAGTACTCTTGGCCCTCACACACACACACACACACACACACACACACACACACACACACACACACACACACACACACACACACACACACACACACACACACACACACGTTGATTGTATGACTCAATGTAGGCCTCTGGCAAACCAACAACACACCCTGTGCATATGATGAAACCTGTGCCACCTCCTGTCATCTGTAACATTGATGCAGGAACAGGCTAACATGGTGCTGATGCACAGGGTAACCTTATAGCAATGTAGCAATGTTAGCATGTTGTCAGCAGTAAAGTGTAATGATATCCTTGGAGGTGTAGCTGAGCAGGCATGATGTATTAAAGCTATGATTGTCAATGTAGTATTGTTTACACCAGTGTTAATTCCAATAGTGTAATGTCCGCCCACATGCCACTTGGCTGATGTGTGTAGTATTGGCAGCATGTGTTAGAGAGTGGACAGTATATGTAGGATGTGTGCAGCACAGGTTTGCAGGTGTACATTTGTGAACATGGTGGAAGTGCACTGTCTGCATGTACGTGCATAATGGACACATGGGCAGGGTTACATGCCCTGTATTACACAGTGTTAACACTCCATAGTTTCTATTGGTGGTCAGTATGCATAATACTGCACACATTTTGGAACCTGGGTACACATGTGTGTATGACATGGTTTGACACTGTGCTGTGGGTGATGCTATTACTATCTGTCATTGGTTTGCATTCTGGTAGTATACATAACCTCAACAGCCTGACCATAAACAATCGTTAGATGATGTCTTGACAACTGACACACAGATGTAGGACACACAGTAACATTTGTATCCTTCAGGAACTATACTATGCCAGTAACCAGTGGTGTTCACCTGCACCCATTCCTGGGACCACTCCTGTTTGGCATATAGTTCTCTTAGGTACAAGCAAACACAGTAGGGATATGTCCGTCCACATCTGGAAATGCATACTGTGGCCTGTAATGCATTCTCCAGATGACACACACATCCTCCGCAAGGGTATCATACAGACAGATACCTGTTGTCAAACCCATGCTTTAATGCTATAAGCCAACTAAAGCATAGTCATCCACCTTTACAAAACATAGTATCCCCACAGTACCACATAGGTAGTAGCCCCCAACATGTTGAACGGGTACCGATGTGTACATACAGCCAAGTGTTATATCATCTCTCCTTTGGTAATCACGTTTCCAAAGGTATTTTGAAATCCCTCGGTGAATCACATAAGTAATAAGGGGTCTGCGTGCATATCCACAAAGGTTGTTGTACACCTATAATGAATAGCCATCATTGACAGAACAGACTTTGCTGCATTTGAACAGGTCTGAAATATACCTCAGGCATAAACCCTCACTCACACTATTCAATAGAGACCGTAATGA
This sequence comes from Protopterus annectens, assembly GCF_019279795.1. Classification (NCBI taxonomy): domain Eukaryota; kingdom Metazoa; phylum Chordata; order Ceratodontiformes; family Protopteridae; genus Protopterus; species Protopterus annectens. The sequence goes on along the minus strand of NC_056728.1, from coordinate 1,813,028,563 downwards.
GTGTGTGTGACACGGATGACCTAGGCCGGGGATCACTGCAGTGGCTGGGCTTGTCACAAGCATACAGATGTGACCTAAGGTCTGGAAAGTGGCAGCACACTCTGGCAAAGATATCAGATGTGTTCATGGAGAAAGCAGGGTTCCCACCTATGAAATAATTGAGGTCACATGTATGCATATGTATTTGCCACACAGCTACCTGATATGCAATGCACATACTGTTGTCATTGTGATATGTCATACAGTAGTAAAAGCAAAACCCACAACACAGTGATCAACTGTGTCACACACATAGAACACAATCACACTCACCAAGTGCAGGATTCAAACCCCTACCTAACAACTTTATGATACTAGAGCAGTACACCTTTACACGACGTGCAATATACATTACGGAGAGTTCTCTTTTCCACAGGTATATTTGTAGGATGGTGACATCATCTGACTTGACAAAGATAAGTATACCACTTTTAATGTGTTGTAGTTGTCTCCAAAATGGCTGCTCCTCTACAAGGAGATACACATGCACACACACTCTCATACAGTTGTCAAGTGCAGGATTCAAACCCCTACCTAACTACTTTATGATACTAGAACAGCACATATTTACACAACGCGCTATATACATCACTGGGAGTTCTTCTTTCCACAGGTATATTTGTAGGATGGTGACATCATCTGACTTGACAAAGATAAGTATACCACTTGTAAGGTGTTGTAGTTGTCTCCAAAAAGGTTACTCCTCTATAAGTTGATATACACACACAGTTATCAAGTGCAGGATTCAAAGCCCTACCTAACTACTTTATGATACTAGAGCAGTACGCATTTACACGACGTGCTATACACATTACTGGAAGCTCGTCTTTCCACAGGTATATTTGTAGGATGGTGACATCATCTGACTTGACAAAGATAAGTATACTACTTTTAAGGTGTTGTAGTTGTCTCCAAAAAGGTTGCTCCTCTACAAGGAGATATATATATACACACACACACACACACACACACACACACACACACACTTTCATACAGTTGTCACGTGCAGGATTCAAACCCCTACCTAACTACTTTATGACACTAGAGCAGTATGCATTTACACAACACACTATACACATTACTGGGAGTGCTCCTTTCCACAGGTATATTTGTAGGATGGTGACATCATCAGACTAGAAAAAATGGGTTACATTAGTTGACATTAGGTGGGCTACACAGAAGGAATTTCTAAACACTTTGGCAATGTGATCATCAAAGGAGAGTTTACTATCTACCTGGGTCCCCAAGGCCATAATTACATTCTCCGTACATACTGGATTACCACCTATGTGGTAATTTGTGTGCACTTTGTTTTATCCAAAGGGGATGATTATGCATTCTTTGGCATTCTGCTTGAGGACATTGTTTTGACGCCAGGTATCTGTCTCTGTAAGACCCTTCTGGAGGATGTCTGTGTCAGCCGTAGAGTCGATTATGGACTACAGTTAGCAGTCATCTGCAAACTTGTTCAGCCATACTCCTCCCGTGCTTGCCTGTACCTCTGAACAGTATCTACTGAACAGGTGGGGTCCCAGGACCAATACCTGTGGGATGCCATTTGTGACTGGTTTAGAGTCGGACATGGCACCCGCAACTCTGAACATGTGTGTTTGATCTGTGAGCCAGTTTGCCACCCATCCTGTGACATAGCTGTTAATGTTCAAGCTGATAAGCTTGTCCATGATGCCAGAGTGGGGAATGGTGCCAAAAGGCCTTAGTGAGGTCCAGGTGGACTGTGTGGACTACTTTCACCTCCATCTATGTCCTTGGTAACTGTTTCAAATAAGTCAACTAGGTTTAGGAGGCAGGATTTACCTTTAACAAAGCCAAGTTGGACAGAGTCCAGTGTCTGGAGGTCCCCAATGTCTCTATTTATGGGCTCCATGATAATTTGCTCCATAGCTTTGCAGACCAGGCTGAGTAGGCCTATAGGGCAATGGTTTCCTGGTTCTGTTGTGGCACCCCCTTTGTGGAGCTGGATGACTGTTGCTGTATGCCATTCTTTGGGTACATAGCCTGTGGTAAGGTTGAGTCTGGACAGTGACTGTAGGTGAGGGTGTAGTTCCTTTTGGGGCTGGTGTAAGTTGCAGTCTGGGACACCATCCAGTCCCACTGATGCTGTGTTCTTAGCTTTGGAGAGGGCTGTTTTTACCTGCATGTCCATGAAGTCTGGTGCTCTGCATTCTTCTGGGATGGACACAGGCCCTTTTGGGGGTAATGTGGGGGGGGGGGTTGCACTGAACTTGTCCCCCAAGATGTGGGCAATGTAAGTTGGTTCAGTGTATCTTTTTGCCATTTTGCAGTAGCTGACAGCATATTTGAGAGTTGCCACCTAAATGTTTGGTATAGCTAACAAAGGCTTTGTGGTTGTTATTCTTACATTCCTTGGCAATTTGTCTTTAGCAACTGGCCTTGGATTATTTTATGAGCGATCATTGCTTCTTCCTAATAATGATCAGTGATGCCTTTCCTTTTGTGAAGTTGGCTCTATCATGTGTTCGTTTCCTCCTTCTGTTGTCTAGCTTATTTATGTGTAACGACCACCAGATTGGTTTCCTATTTTTGGAGGAGTGCATCTTGGTTTTATTTGGGATGTCTCGATCCATGCATCCATGTAGATGCTCATAGAATGCACTTGTAAATAATATGGCAGATTGTATAGCATTATTCTATAGCAAGGGGGCTTTGGAACTTTCCACTTTGGTCTTGGGAAGTGTGCAGTTTGCTTTTGAAGATGTCTTCACAGTGGTTTCCTTGAGTGGGGGGGATGTGGATGTCCAGTGTGATTACTTTATGATCTGATATTACCAGCGAGGGGTTTATCTCTGTTGTGGCACACTGGTACCCCATGTTGGTGATGATCAGGTACAGTATGTTGTCACCTCTAGTGGGCATGGTGACCAGCTGTTCCAGGGCGTTTCAGTTTGTAAACTCTAGGAAACATTGCTCAAAGGACGTTGTACACAAGTAATTCTCCCACTCAATGTTTGGGTAGTTGTAATCTCCTCATATAATGGTGTTTGATAGAACCTTCATATTTTCCATTGTTCTCAGGAATACTGAGTGAGATTCCTGAAACAAGGTAGGTGATCTGTAGCAGGCTACAATCTGATAAGCAGCTTTGCCCAATGTTGGTTGCACTTGCATGGTCTACAAGGCCTCATGCTGTGCCACTAACCTGAAGGTGTGGGTATCCATAAGGTAAATGGATACACCCCTTCCTTTTGTATTACACTCTGGGTTTTGGGGCCGAAGATCAGAGGGATTGTGAGTGTTTTACGTGGAGCATGTCCGACAGCTCTGTGCTTGACATAGCTTTGTATGTTAGGCAGAAATCACCTCTGAGTAGGCGATATGCAAGAGAGTACAGCTGGAGCATTTTGAGACGGTCTGTGTATGGCATGTCTTTCAGGCCGCTATTGCTCTTTGTGAAGTATTTCTGCAGGCTTTCCAGTTGTTGTAGATTTTTTGTGAGGTACATAGCAAAAGGGGCATTGTACTCTGTTATGGATCTAGTGAGTGATGAGTAGAGGGGAACAATGTCCTCTTCTATTCTGCATGAGACACCTTTTGTGATGAGGTGTACCACATAGAAGGATTTCCTGACTACTGTGGGGATGTGATTATCACAGATGTGTCCACTGTCCACCTGTGACCCAAGGTCTCTTATCACACTTTCAGTGTTAAGTATACTACCACCTATGTTGTAGTTCATGGCTACGGAGTTTTTACCAAAGGGGATGACAATGCACTTATTGGTATTGAGCTTGAGGCCATGGCTTTGACACCAGGCATCTGTCTCAGTGAGGCCCTTTTGTAGGATGTCTACATCTTTAGTATTTACAATTTTGGCTCCTAGTTTGCAGTCATCTGGAATCTTTATTGGCCAGAGACCTTCCATGTTAAAGTTTACTTCAGGGTTGTAGATACAAAACAGGACAGGACCCAGGACTGAACACTGTGGTACTGCACTCGTCAGTGGTCCAAAGTCATACTTGGAGTCTGCTACTTTCACAGTGTGTGTTCTGTCAGTGAGCCAGTTGGCAACCCATCTTGTGACATAGCAGTTTATACCTAGGTTAGTGGGTTTATCTATAATCCCAGAGTGGGGGATGGTGTTGAAAGCCGTGGCAAGATCTACATAGGCTGTGCAAACCACCTTACCCTTGTCTACGGTTCTGGTGACTGCTTCAATGATGGTGATGATGATCTAGTGGGCATGGTGACCAGCTGTTCCAGGGCGTTTCAGTTTGTAAACTCTAGGAAACATTGCTCAAAGGACGTTGTACACAAGTAATTCTCCCACTCAATGTTTGGGTAGTTGTAATCTCCTCATATAATGGTGTTTGATAGAACCTTCATATTTTCCATTGTTCTCAGGAATACTGAGTGAGATTCCTGAAACAAGGTAGGTGATCTGTAGCAGGCTACAATCTGATAAGCAGCTTTGCCCAATGTTGGTTGCACTTGCATGGTCTACAAGGCCTCATGCTGTGCCACTAACCTGAAGGTGTGGGTATCCATAAGGTAAATGGATACACCCCTTCCTTTTGTATTACACTCTGGGTTTTGGGGCCGAAGATCAGAGGGATTGTGAGTGTTTTACGTGGAGCATGTCCGACAGCTCTGTGCTTGACATAGCTTTGTATGTTAGGCAGAAATCACCTCTGAGTAGGCGATATGCAAGAGAGTACAGCTGGACCATTTTGAGACGGTCTGTGTATGGCATGTCTTTCAGGCCGCTATTGCTCTTTGTGAAGTATTTCTGCAGGCTTTCCAGTTGTTGTAGATTTTTTGTGAGGTACATAGCAAAAGGGGCATTGTACTCTGTTATGGATCTAGTGAGTGATGAGTAGAGGGGAACAATGTCCTCTTCTATTCTGCATGAGACACCTTTTGTGATGAGGTGTACCACATAGAAGGATTTCCTGACTACTGTGGGGATGTGATTATCACAGATGTGTCCACTGTCCACCTGTGACCCAAGGTCTCTTATCACACTTTCAGTGTTAAGTATACTACCACCTATGTTGTAGTTCATGGCTCTGAGTTTTACCAAAGGGATGACAATGCACTTATTGGTATTGAGCTTGAGGCCATGGCTTTGACACCAGGCATCTGTCTCAGTGAGGCCCTTTTGTAGGATGTCTACATCTTTAGTATTTACAATTTTGGCTCCTAGTTTGCAGTCATCTGGAATCTTTATTGGCCAGAGACCTTCCATGTTAAAGTTTACTTCAGGGTTGTAGATACAAAACAGGACAGGACCCAGGACTGAACACTGTGGTACTGCACTCGTCAGTGGTCCAAAGTCATACTTGGAGTCTGCTACTTTCACAGTGTGTGTTCTGTCAGTGAGCCAGTTGGCAACCCATCTTGTGACATAGCAGTTTATACCTAGGTTAGTGGGTTTATCTATAATCCCAGAGTGGGGGATGGTGTTGAAAGCCGTGGCAAGATCTACATAGGCTGTGCAAACCACCTTACCCTTGTCTACGGTTCTGGTGACTGCTTCAATGATGCCTATCAGGTTTAGGTGACATGATCTGCATTTTACAAACCCAACATGGTTGTGGTCCAGAGTTTGGCGTTTACCAATGTCTTTTTTTATAAGTTGTATGATGATACATTCCATGGCCTTGCAGAACAGGCCCATCAGGCTAATGGGGCGCTAGTTCCTGGGGTCCGTGGTGTCTCCACCCTTGTGTAGTGGGATAACTGTCGCTGTGCACCATTCAGCAGGCACAAAGCCTGAGGTGAGGCTATGACTGAACATGGTATGTCGGTGTGGTGCCTGTTCATTCTGTAGTTTGTGTAGAACAGAGCCTGGGATGTTATCTGGTCCCATGGATGCTGTGATACTGGCTTTGGAGAGTGTTTTTTACCTGTGCAGCCATGATGACAGCAACTTTGCAGTCTTCCGTTATAGAGATGTGCTCTTTCATGGGTGAGAGGGGGGTAAAGATAGCACTGATCCTATCTGCCAGGATGTTGGCAATATCAGTTGGGTCTGTATATTTAGTGCCATTGAGCTGTAACTCAGAGCGGATCTGAGTGTTGCCATGACATGGACCTGTCTGTTGGGCAGAGATCTCCTGAATAGACAGTATGCAACAGAGTACAGATTGAGTTAAATTCAGTCTTGTTGCATGGGACAACTGTTTGAGGCCAGTAATCCTCTTGTTGAGGTACTTCAGTGGTCTTTCCAGCTGCCGCAGGTGCCTGGTCAGATTCATCGCAAGTGTGTTGTGGTATTCTCTGATGGGTCTGATGACTGATGAGTAGAGGGAACATCCTTTAACCTACATGCAAAGACCTTGGCAGTTTGTGGGAACACATAGCATGATTGTCTGTCCACTTTGTAAATGTGTTTCTGGAAGTAGAGATGACTATCCACATGTGTCCATAGATCCCTTATTATCACCTCCATATTTAGGGTGTTGGCACCTATGTGGTATTTGTATGACTGTAGCTTGAGGCCATAATTTTGACACCACATCTGTCTGACTGAGACCCTTTTTAATGATGTCTCTGTTGTCCCAAACATCGATTATGACAACTTTTTTGCAGTCATCCACAAACTTTGCCAAACATAGCCCTCGTGTGTTTGACTGTATTTCTGAAAAGTATACACCAGACAGGAGGGGTCCCAGGACTGAGCCATGGGGGGACAGCAGTTGTTACCAGCCTGAACAGGAGACCACAATTCTTACCTTGTGTGATCTATCTGTGCCCCAGTTGGCAATCCATTAGATGACATACATATTTATGCACAGGTTGTTGATTTTGTGGATACGACATGTGTCTGGGATGTTGGAAAAGAGCTTTTAAAGGTTTATGTGGGACGTGTGTAGCTCATTTCATTGATGTATGTCATGGGTGACTGCCTTGAAAACAGTCTAGCAGGTTTGGGAACCATGATCTGCCCCTGACCAAACCAAAATTGGTAGGGTTGGGTGTTTGCAGGCTCCCAATAGCTCTGTTTATGAGTTCCATCATGATGGACTCCATGGCCTTGCAGATCAGGCTTAATAGGCTTATAAGACAATAGTTCCCATGGTCTGTTGTGCACCAACACTTGTGGAGTGTGCCAAATGTTGCTGTAACACATTCAACAGTTTCATATCCTATACAGAGGGTGAGGCTCAACAGACTGTTCAGGTGCAGGGTCTGTTTGTTCTGGAGTTCACTTATGACACGGCTAGGGAAACAATGTAATCCCATAGACGCCGTGTTTTCAGGTTTGGAAGGAGCTGTTTACCCATTCTATATGTGATATCTGTGCTTTCACAATCTCCAGGTATGATGATAGGGCCTTTTGTCAGTGAGAGGGAGGTATGTATGTATGAGCCTGTCTGACAGGATGTTTGCAATGTCAGTCATTTACAGTTTTCACTGACTCAGGACATATATGAGTGTACATTGCCATTTCTGACATAGCGGAAGGAAGCATCATGGTTCTCTATGGACTCCTTTACAGATTATTTTGCCAGAACATGGATTGGGTAATGTTTGGAGTGCACATTGTTTATTCATGATACTGATTTCAGGTTTATCGATCTTCTTTGCTTGTTCACTTTCTGTGAACAACTTAAGTACTTGTGGTACATAGTTTGATTATGACAGGGTTCCAATATATTATATGCGTCTGTTTTCATATAACTGTGTGCACAAGGCAGGATTGGTGAATAGTGACAGGTTCCTGGGGTAAAACATATGCAACTGCCAGATATATGTGGCCCACTGCTGTACTCAGACATGACCTAAGTGTGTGAGCATGCCCAGTATGACATTTCAGTATGTTGCTGACTGATATTTGCTAAATTTGTTTAAGTGTGTGTGCATGCCCATTATGGACATATATATTATATGTGTGTGAATAATCAAGTTGTTTTTTACTTCAGGGCTCACCTTTGCGCTGTACATCGACAGGAAGCATGCTGTGCCTGCAGGGCTTCCATGAGTCACTTTGCATAGACATAAATATTTCTACATACAGGGCAGGACAGCTATTATTTGTACATTTCTACCCAGGGGCACACCTGATTGTTAATGTGGGTGTACATAGGATGAGGGGTTCACCTGACACTTATACACATTTGCTAGGCCTGCACTGCTATGTCAGGTACTTCATTTCAGTCTGTACTGTTGCCTATCGTACTGGCTTGAGGCATACTACTGTACTACAGATCTTAGCTTCCAATTTCATGTATATTATTTTGTGACTTCATAGCCTACCCAACCCACATCACACTGCCTGGCCTGCTGTTATCTGTCTGCATAGGCAATTGTGCATAAATATGCTAAATAGTGGTAAAATGTGCTTAGCACTGCTTTATATTGCTTAAAATAGGGCAATCATGCCTCAGGTGGTACTGCAGGGCTGCCTATGTCGGATGCACATAGTACACTCCCTATACATGTTTGAAAACAGGTAGTGTCAAGTTAGGCATCCCTTTTATTGTATGTGCGAGTCAGAGAGAGGTGTCATTTCCAGGGTTCCTAATGATTCAGTGTATGTGCTATGCGTTGCCTCTTTGCCAAGGCCAGGGCATACTGGGCACGCCTCCTTCTGCCTACTGGGGCAGGCTCAGGTTGTTCCTCCTCTGAGTCACCCTGTGCCTGTGCAGGCCTTGGCAATGGTGGGGGGCTGTTTGGCCCTGCCCCATGCTGTTCCTGCTGCAGCTGTTTTCACAGGATCATGTTGTGTAGCATGGCATATACCATCACAATTTTGGTACATGTAGTTGGTGAGTACTGCAAGGCTCCACCAGATATGTCCAGGCACCAGAACCGTGACTTGAGCATCCCAAACACACGCTCAATAATGTTTCTTGTTTGTGCGTGTGCCTCATTATGGTGTTCTTGTTTAGGTGTGTGCGCATTTCTGATGGGTGTCATCAGCCACGGCTCCAGTGCATATCCAGCATCCCCCACTAGGTGACCGTCAGGGATGTCCCCATTGGCAAATCTCTGGTACAGCTGCGTCAGATGCCAGAGGTGGGAATCGTGATAGCTTCCAGGGCAGCCAACACACACATTCATTATTATGCCCTGGACATCGCACATGACCTGGCAGTTGATGGAGGGGAAGCCCTTGCGGTTGATGTAGACCCTACCCCGCTCACCGGGTGGTGCTTTGATTTGTATGTGTGTGCAGTCTATTGCACCCACTACCTCAGGGTATTCTGCTATTTGGTGGAATAGACACATATTGCTGGCCAATGCCTCACTGGAACTGGGGAAATATACGTGCTCACCGACATGTGCTGACATGGCATCCAGAAACTGGTGTAGTAACCTGTATGCTGATGCCTGTGAAACCCCCATCATATCACCAGTTGGTCTCTGGAAGGCACCTGTAGCTAGTTTTCATAGGTCAACACATACCTTGGTATCCACTGGGATGGGTTCCCCTCTGTTGGCTCTGTGTGTGTGAGGTGTGGCTGGCACAGCTCAACAACTTGCTGCAGGAGGTCTCTGTCCACTCTATAGTGCTCCACTATCTCCAGCTCATGTAGCCCCTGGTAGGTTACCCTGGGTCTGTACACTCTTCTCCGTCTCCTCACTGTGGGTTGCTCTGCAGCATTCACAACATCTCCACCCTCAGCACCTTGCACATTTTGGTTTATGATAGCAATAGCAGCCCCTAACATTTTGTCTGACTTAAGCTTTTTAAGTTTTCACTCTTTGTATACTACAGTGTTGCAGAGTTCTTGGGAAAAAAACAGGGTAGACTGCTGTTTGCAGAGTTTAAAGGGCGTGGCTGGGCTGGGCTAGTCTATTGCCTGTGTAATTGGTTTATTTTGATATATTTCACCTGGCAGCTCTGCTAGGTCTCCTTGGTTAACTTCCTACTACTTCTTTTCCTTCCTTTTTACCTTTCTGTTTCCACAAGGGGCAGCGCCGTGCAAACAAGCGCAAACATGCACAAACACGTGCACACAGGCACACACACGCACACACGCTGTGTGCACATTTGCAAGAAATTTCAGATATATCCATGGCGTACACCTTTGGTTTCTTGTTTTCAGCTAGGACAACTGTAGATACGCCTCTTGCAATCATGAGCAACTCAGGGCAAACACAAGCCACTGTGCTCCAATCAGCTTACAGTCTTTCAGACCTACCCCCTTATGATGTCACCTCTCTTCTACTCTACTACTCCCCTACTCCTACACTTACACTCAAGGGACATGGCTCACATGCCGGGGAAAATTGGGATTCACTATCCTTATCCTCATTTGCATAGGATTGCCTACTAATGCTTGGTTACATCTCCCACACTGAGCTTCCCCCCTTAGCAACCACTACTCAGTGGCCATGTTGTTTTCAGCCTGCCATTCACCTGCATGGCAGAACTAGCTTTTTAGTTGAATTGCCCATTTGTGGCTATTTTTCACTTTTTTCTTTTTATTTAAAGTGCAGCACGTTTGTGCGCCGCTGCGCTACGCTTAAACATCGGCAATCGGGGGGGGGGGATTGGATTTTAAGGATTTACAACATTTGCAAATGCCAATGTCCTTATATTTGGCCATTGGCATGCTTCCTCAACTAGATGCATTCTTTATTTGTGGCTGTCATAGCTCCGTTTAGCTGTTTGCAGAATGGTACTCCGTTACCAATGGAATACATTTCTGCAAATAACACTACTCTTACACGGACAGGTTAGTGTTTCCTGGATCAAAAATTTACCTCATTTACATAGCTTTTAGCAGCAAAGGAGGTAATTTGCATACCATAACACTGTCCATGCAAGAGTAGCTTTAGAAGCTCTCATGCATGCCCCTGCCGGCTATTGCTGAATCGCTCGGCAGACATATTGCCTGTCTGCCATCTTACACTACTCTTACACTCCATGCAAGCCTTCGTGAATCCGGCCCAAAGTGTTTTATGTATGGTTGGGAATGGGGTTTAGCAGCAGATAAAGTAGAGCAGTATGTATGTCTTATACTGATAACATAGGTTTGTATTATTAAGAGCATAGCCGGGTCAAGCACTAGGAGACCTAGGCCGTTGCCTAGGGCCTACTGGCCAGGGGGCTGCCATAAAACTTACATTTCTTCTTTAAGAGCACACTCTGCATGTTTTACATAGTAGAATCTTTGTATGGATTTTATTAAAGATGCACACACATTTAAACATTGGAGTGCAGGATTTATTTGGAGAATTGCATTCTAGATGAAAGAGACAAGTGAATACTGAGAACAGGTTAGGTGTGTGTGTGTGTGTGTGTGTGTGTGTGTGTGTGTGTGTGTGTGTGTGTGTGTGTGTGTGTGTGTGTGTGTGTGTGTGCAAAATACCCCAGTTAGAGATGGAATTCCCCATTCCCCAGTTAAAGATACCAGGTTGGTTAACTTATTCAGGCTCCAACCTTGTAACTTGATTATAGGAGACTAGATCTGATTCCTCTACACCAGCTGCCAAACTGTCATCAGCAGGTACATTTTTAAAGATGTTGAGTTTCTGTGCATTTCAAAGAATGTTGAGTTTCAGTGTATTTTCAAGGAATGTTGAGTTTCAAGGGAAGAGAAATTTGCTGTTGCTCATGCTAAGTCTGTTTTCAATGTGTAACTGTTTTGTTTAGCAAATGGCCATCATCAGTGTTTGTTCTATAAAATTTGAAATGTGTGTTACTAGCAGAACAAGTACCATACTTGCCTTTAGTGCTGAAGGTTGTGAGTTTTTCTTCCACATCACATAGATGTAGTGTCGTTATTACCTTTGGAGGGTGTTGCACCCCTGAGTGTGTCATCCTTTGGATGAGATACCTAGTAACTATGAACCAGTTGCTAATTTGACAGCCATTTTCTTTTGCAATATTGCCAGCCTACAATTGTTTTAAATGTTTCATGAACAATTTATTCTTCAAGAGCATCAGGCACTAAATTTATATGTGAAACACTGAAAAGTAAAGCTATTTGGCAACAGTAACCCCTTTATTAGTTATAGATCTCTTTAATGTTGAATTATTCAGATGACTTTTACTTCTGCAGAGATTGTATATATTAACTAATACTGATGGATTGTAATGATAGAAGTTTGAATGGCCTTTTGTGGTTGAAATGTTCTCTAATGTGTAGTTTTGTCATTATCAGTTCATACATTTTGTTTCATTGCTTACTAGAAAAATGTTCAAAAGTACAGATTAAAACACACTCTAACAAGTGGTGCTGTATTATACAAGCAATAGAATGGCGCATCAGAGAACACATGCATGTATGTGGGGTCCTGAAAATGTCTGCAAGGGCCTATGGTTTGAAAACAGCTCAAAGGTAAACTTAATCCACCGCTGGACAGATGTATTTTGTTTGACTATGGGTTTCAATGCCACTTCAATGAATGTGAGTTTCAAGGGCAGAGATGCTTACTGTTCTTGCTAAGTCTGTTTTTATTGTGAGGCTGTATTGTTTTACTTAACAAACAACTATCAGTGTTTGTGCTACAAAATGGGAAACAAAGGTATTAAACATCTCTAATTATTGTAGGAGTAAAACATAAAATAGCATGCACACTGACAAATTTGAACAGTATCTATGGTAACTGGGAAGAAATAGCCAATAAATGGGACACTGGAATAGCTGCAGAGGTACTACTAGGGGACCCTGCCTAGGGCCCTGGGTTGACCATGATCCCACTCTGATTAGGAGGGAATAATTTGCACTTCCAGTAGTTAAAATGTTAAAGGTGATTATACTGAAAATAAGGGTAGAATTTAATTCAAGTGAGTATAAAAGATATGGATGACAAATAGACATACTTTAGTAAGAAAAAAGTAATATTTTAGGATTGAACTTGGGGGAATAGTTATGATTAACAAAATATAAAAGGATTAACTAAAGAAAATAAAAAAAGGATTGTTATGTGGAAGTGATGTAATCTAACATATAAGAGGAACATTTATTTAATTAAGTCAGTAATGTTAGGAAAATTACAATATTTAGGACAGGTTTACCTATTTCCAGAAGAAAGGGAAACCAAGCTAATGGGGTTGGGTATTTCAACAATCTGAGGTTTAAGACTGAATGCCATTAAGAGAGGAATATTGTATGCAAAATAAATGGAAGTTCTCAAATATGTTGCATTAAGTCTTGATCATGAGTTTGTTACATCTGTGACATTTAGTGAGTATAGTGTTAGGGCAAATGAGGGTGTTACACATTGGTTGAAATGAATTATAGCTAATGTTTGGAAGGGCTATGGATGTTGAAAGTGAAAAGGGGAGAAAGAGTGACTGTACAATATGTATAGACAGAAATGGAAACACTGGAAAGGAGAAATAAAAAGGGGATAGCAAATAAGAAGGCATATTGTACAAACATATTAGATACTTTCTATAATGTAGGCAGCTTGGAAATGTTGCAGAAGGAACTACAGCTGAGCATATTGAGAAGAAGCAATAGGTGATGATAAAAGGATAGAATGTGGATTTTTTATGGGAGAAGAGCTCATCACTGTATTCCAGAAGTATAAGGCGAAAGAATTAAAATTATGTAAATGTGCAAGTTTTTTTAAACAATTTTATTGAAACAATATTGATCAGACAATGAACCTCAAAGAAACTGAACAATTTTAAATATATATAAAAATAAAATTTACAAAATTCAACCATTACTAAACAACTATTTACAAAAATGTTCACCATAAAAATCGAATAAATGTACAGATGTATTTACAAATGTTTGGATATTTATAAAAGTATTAAACTAATTTTCTAATAGATTATATATTTTGTCCCAGGAATTAGGTGTAGTCTTAATTTTAGTAGATCTAGATTCAATGGTAAGCATTTCCAAGTGACAAACATCAGAAAGCATTTTTTTTAATTCTTGTATTGAGGGAGAGGAAGTAGATTTCCAATTTTTTGCAACTGTCTTTCTGGCTACAGATAATATAGACCAAATTAATGGGTAATTGGAAATACTAATACAGGCAGGAACTGGTGTGTTGAATAAAACCAGTGATCTAGATAATGTGAATTTGTCTGTGAAAATTGCTTGTAGAAAAATATTAACTTCTTCCCAAAGCTTTTTTAATACTATACATTCAAAAAACATGTGGGACCAATCAGCATTTAATTGTGTTTTACATGTCCAACATATAACATATTTTTTGCTAATTTTACTCAAAGTAAGAGGAGCGATGAATGACTTATATAAATACTTCCATGTAAATATTCTCCATTTAAGAAAAGATGTAGTTACACTGGTTGATTTAACTATATTTATTTTGTCATTATTCTTAGGAGGTTGGTTATTGAGTAGGAGATAGTAGTTCCAATGATTATCAGGTAATATATCTAAATCCTTTTTGATAGCTGTATATATATATATATATATATATATATATATATATATATATATATAAAAAAGCTTATTTTTAGCAGGGGGGGATGTTTTGTATTGATAATATCATATATTGTATTAAACTGGGTATTACTTGTTTATTTGAAGCAGGCATTAAATCGATTTTGTTTAATATATATTTCCTTCCTTCCTGTAAGTCTAACCATGAACACGAGTCAAACTGGAAATCAGCCTTAAGTGTATCTATTGATTTCAAGTTATTATTTAACATGATCTGATACCAAAAAATTAATTGTTTTTGTTGAAAAGAGGTAATTTTTTGTAAATCTGAAGAAAAGAGGACTCCTTGTGAATATGCTATAGGAAAAAAGGAGAAATAACCAATCCTTATACAAGTTAAACTTAAGAATATAATTTTTAAAAGATTTTAGAAGGAGTATTAAGTAGTTACTTTTGAAATTCTGAGAAGAAGATACTGAGAAATAATCTTTTGAAATTCAAATAAATGGGATATTTACTAAATCCAGTTTTTGAGGAATATTATTTTTTATAATATCTATTGCTAATAACTTGAGTGGAGTTTTCCATTTTGCTTGATACTTTATGTTTATAAGAAGGGATATAGTTTTAATTACTGATGAGAATGCATAAAATTCTAAATTTGGCATAGCTATGCCACCATTATCCCAGCTTTTCATATGATAACTTAATGCAATTCTGGGCTTATTAGGGAACCAGAGGAATTTTTGGAACATTGAATTTATTTTCTTTATTATCAAATTTGGAGGAGGTAACAATATAGATTGAAGTATATATAGTATTTTTTGGAAGAAGAATCATTTTAATGATCAAAAGTCTTTCATCCATAGAGAATATTTTATTCCATTGTTTTATCAATTTCTCAATTGTCAAAAGACTATTATTATAGTTTAGTTGGATATTTTTAATATTTTTAGTAATTATAATACCTAAATACAAAATTTGATCAGACTGTGACAAGTATCTTTTGAAATCATCATGTAAATCAAACTAATTTGGTCCAATTAACAGAATTTGGGTTTTATTATTATTAAAAGCTAGGCCAGATACTTTTAGAAAGAGATTCATATTTTTAAAGAGAGCGTGAATGGAAGAGTTTTTGCCACCAAGGGTTAGAAGAATGTAATCAGCAAATATCTGTATTTTAGAATACTCTTTAGGGTTTAATTTATAACCTACAATATCTTTATCCCATCTGTTTAAATTAGCCCAAGGCACCATGATTAATGTGAATAGTAAAGGGGATAATGGACATCCTTGTTTGGTACCTTTAATTATTGGGATATTTTGAGAAATACTTGAGCCAATTTTAACGTAAGCTTGACTGCCATTATATACTTGTGAAATAAGATTAATAAATTTATTAGAAAAGTTTAGTTCTTCCAAAAGAATAAATAAGTAGTCCCAATTAATAGAATTGAAAGCACAATTTATTATCATAAGAGTTCCTATTCATTGTGAATCCTGTTTGATCATTATCTACTAAAATTAGTAAAATTCCTTTCAATCTGACAGCATAGATGGACATGAACATTTTGTAATCAATATTAAGCAGGGAAATAGGTCTGTAAGGGGAACAATTAGTAGGATCTTTATTAGATTTTAGTTTAGGAGATATAAAAGTATACTTCCAAGAAGGTGGGGATACGTTGCTAATCTGGGAGATGTTAAAGACTTTGTGAAGTAATTTTAAAGCATTATTAGGCAGTAATTTATATATTTCTGGTATTATATCGTCATTACCAGGGGCTTTATTTTGTTTTAATTTGGCAATTTGTATTTGAATGTCTTTAAAGGAAATGGGTTTATCTATAAGATTTATTTGCTCTTCTGATAATCTTGTTTTAGTATATTTACTAATAAAAGCTTTAATGTCCTCTTTAGTGTCGATTATATTAGATTTTTGATTAATGTTTAGAAAGAATTCCCTAAATTCAGTTAGGATATTATATAAATTCAAGACCATCTTTTTCTTTTTTGGAGAGAATATCTCATTAATGTGATTCATTTTATTTAGCCTCTTTGTTTTGCTAGCTAACAATTTTATAGATTAAGGGTTTGTAGAGAAATTTATTCATTTAAAATTTTCAATATTAATCTTGGTTTTATGATTTAATATTTCCAGATATTTAATGTTTAGAGAATTTATTTATTTTTTTCTTATCATTAAAGTGTTCATCCTCTTTATAGTTAAGCTTTAAATTATCAAGTTTTAGTTGTATATCAAGTAATTCTTTGTCCCAAAGTTTTCTTTTTTGATAATACCAATTTATGATTCTCCCATATAAGTATGCTTTTAAAGCATCCCAAATATATATTTCAGAAATATCATTTGTGTTGTTTAGTTCTAGAACATTTTATATTTCTGTAAAAATGAATTTTTTAAATCTTCTAATTTTGTAATATAGGCAGGTATTCTATTAATTTGAATACTACACATATGATTGATCAATAATTCAAAAGTTATAGAATTGTGATCAGAAAGGGGACTAGTAATGACTTTAGAACTATTTAGGGAGTCTGCCAAGTTATTGGAAATTAAAATTCTATCAATTCTTGAAAAGGTGTTATGTCTATGTGAAAAGAATGTAAAAAATAAAGAGTTAGGCACAGCAAAAGCTATTAATATATTTCATTAAATAATAATCTATAAAATCTTTAAGTAATTTAGCAGATGCTGAAATTTGTGTATTACCTTTGGAAGTAGAATCTTTATTGTCTGAAATACAGTTAAAATATCCAGCTAGTATAATATTTCCTTTTGCAAATTGTACTATCTGATCTTAGTGTTGTTTTACTGTGCTGATTCCAATACCTGGAATTCAATAAATATTCATGAAAGTATATATTTTAAGTTTATTTCTATGTTGATAGAACAAAACATCCTTTTATTGTCTCTATAGACATTAAGTATTTTACGCAAGGATAGTGCATTGTTCCATAAAATTGCCACCCCCCTTTTCTTTTGGGAATGTTCTGAACTTACTAGCAAAGAATAAGGTTTAATGTTAAGTTTGGTAATGTCTTTCAATATTAAATGAGTTTCTTGTAGAAATAATAGTTGAGATTTATGAAGTTTAAGATATTTAAATAAACTTCCTCTCTTACTAGGATTATTCAAGCCATTGATGTTAATAGAGATTCCTTTTAAAACTGACATACCAGAGATATATTGAGCGATTTAAATCAATTGACCTTAATACTATATTACCATTGAATCTAGAAGAGATGATATAGGTTAGCACTTTAATTAACTGGAACAGTAAAACTAAGAAGACTATTATTGAAACACTCCTTATTGTAGAGTAATGGTGAACGTCAAAAAAATGCTAAAAAACTTTATTTTATAACACAAATTAGTTATATTAGATACAATATTAACCCCTCTGGAGTTTAAAACTCCTAATTCAGGTGACATATTATCACCTGAATTGCCTTTCAATCTAGTAACAGCATCTAATCAGCATCTGTCATAAAAAGAAAACATTAATCTTCAGAGTAGTATTAGCGCCTATCTCCTTTTAAAAGGGAGACCAAAGAAATATAAATAGAATATGCTAAAAATAATTCTATGTCATTCCATAGTAACATTTACCTCTTTCTTCCCAGTACTATTCAACTTTACTGTTCCATTATATGCAACTCAAACACTTAATAATAATATTAATTTTAGATCATACCAATTTACTCCAGGGTATACTAATAAGAGTGTGGAGTTCTTTACATGTCTGAAATTATTAAAGTTAAATAATTTTAAGAACTGACAAGAAAAACCAAGCAAACAAATGTATCTAACTATTAAGTATCTTATTGCAATCTAGAATTTAAATTAAATGTAACTTCTGTATCTTGCCAATTCTATTATTGAGTATCCTAAGAGGTAAAAATATGGAATGACAAATTAAGGTGATTAAAAGAAGAATATACCTTTAAGTCAACTCATATTCAAATAAAATAGAAACAGCTTCCTTGAAAGGAATCAGTTATTAGACTGTGACATTAACATGCTTGCTTTTTGAAAGTTGTTTTTTCAATTTACATAAATCAAAGCTATTATAATAAACGTCAGGAATTAGATATTATATAGTACTTGTTTTATTCCCACCAACACTACATTATTGTAGACCATCAGCATAGCTAAATATTCATTTCCTTATATAATAAATCCTGAGATTTGTATAGACTCAATTAACTGTATGTGAATATAAAAGCCAGTCAATTTTAATTAGTTACATACCAAGTAATGTAGCATCTTATAAGAAGGCATTTGCCCATTAAACTTCGTCAAAGGTAAGGTCCATTGAGCATAAATACACTACGGCATTTCAACATTCCATTTGCTATGTAACTGCTGGTGTGCAAGATTAAAGGTCATCTTGTCTCAGCAGTTTCTATATGATGTAACTGGAAAGCGCCTGTTTCGTCTGAAAGAGCACCTGCAGACTCTCGAGCTTGATTCAACAAATTCAAACTTCAAGGATTCCAGCAGGAAACCTGTAAGCAAGCTAAGTGATTTTTTTTTCTCTCACATGCTAATATACAAGCACGAGAGATGTTCAAAACTCGGAGAATGCCACCAACATGTCAATGCACTGAAAGGAAAACAACGCGAACACACAGGGTATAAAATGAAAAAGGGAAAGGAGTGAGAAAAGAAAAACGCCAACACATTCCCCAATTACCTTTCCACATACCACCACCGAGTGCAAAAAAAAAACAAGCAGAAGCATATACCAGGCTCCAGCAAACCATCGCTAACTCCCCTGAACACAAACCTGAGTGAATACAAACAATGACCTCTCCAACAAGGTCCAAATCAAGCAGGCAGCTCTGGACACAAATGACCCAAAAAGCAAGCCAAGATAACTGTTCAATCAATAATGTCTTCCAGGCGAGCTCACATATTGAGAAAACCCAACAACAATTCAACTGCAAAACAATTCCAACCCCACCATATTTATTATTAAGCAATACTTAAAATGGAAAGCAGAATGCTAACATAGAACAGTAAGGATAGTATCATGGCAATCAAGATATGTTATGAATAATATCAGCCATAGTTTAATCATTAAGACTAGCTTATATAAATTCAAATCAACAAGTGGGAAATATATATACAGTTATAAAGATAATTTAACAAATAAAATAAGCTCACTTGGATGATCGGTTTTCTTTCCCTGACTTAAAGGGTCAGTTATTAGAGAATCTAAGGTGAAGTTCACAAAAAATCTTGTAATTTTAACATATATCCACAGAATGTGGGAGAGATGTGGGACTTCTATAAATTATAAAAACGATATGATGGAGTAATAGTAGTAGTAATTCTTCATTTTTTTTTAGTTTCTTTCTGGATTCAACAGTTTCCCATGTACTATTATCAGCAATTCTTTTAGGACTGGGACTAGCCCAATCCATATCTTCAATTTTTTTCTAATAGTTTGTTGTTTCTTAAAAAGAAATGGCTGAGTCTAGATTTTCAAATGTTTACATCCATTTTGATGAAAGATTTTCAGCCTGGGTAGAAATAGTAGATGGGGTCTTATTTGTTTTCTTTTACGTTCTTTGATTAAGGTTAGAAATATTTTCCTTTTTGACATGACAGTAGGTGAATAATCATTATCGAAATGAATAATATTATCTTTCATTTTAATTGGTGATTTCTCCCAAGCAGCCATTTGTTTGTCATGAGAAGATAACACTTTCACAATGACAGATCTAGGAGAATTACTTTTGTTATTTTTAGAAGAAACCAAAGACCTATGAGCCCTTTCAGTGCCGTAGGATAATGCTTCTGGGAGTTCCAAGATTTCAGGCAACCAAGAAGTTAGGAATTTTTCCATACTATTACCCTCTATGTTATCTGGAAGACCAAATATTCTTACATTATTCCTACGTGGCCTATTCTCGAGGTCATCCACTTTTGATTGTAGAAGAGAATTCTGCTTTAAGAGAAATTCAATGTTATGTTCATTCTCTTTAATCCTGCTGTCCATGTCATTCAGAGCAGTTTCTATTCCTGAAATTTGCTTTTTTTCTGTGGTGACAGGTCTTCATGAATGGTGTCCATCTGCTGGATGCATTTTTCCTTGAAGTCATCCAATTTTAAATCCATTTTGTCCATTTTAGTTGACAGTTCTTGAAAACTAGTTAATAAGGACTGTAATTCCTTTTTTAGAAGTGTCTCCTGGTGAGAGGCTTTAGTGTAACTCATTTTGCCTTTTGATGCTGAAGATTTGTCAATGAAATTTGACAGGAAAAATTAATGTTTATGTAAGAATTTTTATATTTTATCAAAATATATATACTAAAGAATGATTTAGATATAAAAAATCCTGTATTGGAATAGCTAAAAACAAAAAATCCTGTCAAATAATTTCTGAAGAGACAGAGCTGAGTAAAAATGCTGTCACTCAGTGCTCATCTTCCCAAGTCTAAATGTGAAAGTTTTGAGGTAGAAGAAACACACACATACACACATTTATATGTATGTATGTATAAAGAAATCCTCATTTGCTTGAATCCCAAATGACTGAAATGAAATGGCTGATATCCATTTTCACTGAAACACCTTTTAATTGAATTCTAAATAATTGAAACTTCATAGAATGAAAGTCACCCAAAGAAGGGAAAATGTTTCAAAAAGATTTTTTTTTGCAGTGAGATGCCCCACTGCACCCCTAATGCCCCCGCCCCTTACTTAAATATACTAACTCAGTAGCTGCATTACTGATGAAAAAAATTGAAAATACCACACACACACACACGCACACACACACACACACACACACACACACACACACACACACACACAGAATTAATGTTTACATGCAAATATACACCACACCAGCAGTGGTTATGTACAGGTAATATCAATCACCAGATAAAGCTACTTCATACATTTGTATATATTCTACTTCTAAATTACAGAATTAGGTACAGCTAAGCCACGGCCAATGAAATGAACTCTTAGAGAAATGGTCATTCATCTGAAAGGGCTTTTAGCCATTGTCATTCAGCAAATTGGGCATGTCAACCAAATGTCAAGGATCCATAAATAGCTATATTATGTCTGTATCTATCTGTATCTACCTATCTGTCTTATAAGTATATATATATATATATATATATATATATATATATATATATATATATATATATATATATATACTGCAGTGGTGGTGCTGCAGTAGCATTGTCACCTCACAGAAAGACGTTGCCCTGTTCGATTCTCAGCTAAAGCGTCTTCTGTGTGGAGACATGCGTGAATGGACGTACCTTCGTTGAAGGTTGTGCATCAGAGCTGGCAACTCGGTACGTAAAAATCTACTGCAAATCATTAGCAGACCAGAGTTCTGCTGTGGCGACCCCTAACCGGGAAAAGCCGAAAGATACAACAACAACAAATATATACATATATATATATATATATATATATATATATATATATATATATATAGATATATATATATATGGGTCTACTTCACTTCACTGACATGCCACAAAGCCGACACCCAAAACACCGAGACCAAAAGATCAACGACGCAGATGATCGACAAGGTGAAATCACGACAGCCGAAACACCGACATGGCCAACTTGTGAGCGTGACTCGGTAAGTGTGCGATAGTGAGGGATTTAGGTTTAGGGAGTGGACAGGTAAGTGTGCGATAGTGAGGGATTTTAGGGTTTGGGTGCGGGAAAGGTGAGTGTGCGGTAGTGTCAGACTTAGGGTTAGGGTGTGGGTAAGGTAAGTGTGTGATAGTGACGGACTGTAGTTTTAGGGGCGGGTTAAGTGAGTTAGGGTTAGGGTGCACATAGGGTGAGTGTGCAATAGTGACAGACTTTATGTTTAAGGGTGGGTTAAGTGAGTTAGGGTTATGGTGCAGGTAGGGTAAGAGTGCAATCGTGATGGACTTTAGGTTTAGGGGT
Organism: Protopterus annectens; assembly: GCF_019279795.1. Lineage (NCBI taxonomy): Eukaryota > Metazoa > Chordata > Ceratodontiformes > Protopteridae > Protopterus > Protopterus annectens. The sequence continues at coordinate 1,813,006,252 of NC_056728.1, read as the reverse complement.
GGGTTAAGTGAGTTATGGTTAGGGTGCGGGTAGAGTAAGGGTGCGGTAGTGTCGGACCTTAGGGTTAGGGTTTGGGTTAAGGTTAGTGCATATATAGTTGTGTGTAATGTGTAGTTTACATTTTGTGTGTCGGTGTTTTGGGTGTCAGTGTTATGGTGTTCGGTTTTGTGAGTTGTCGGTATTGTGTGTTTTCGTTCTTTTGGTCTCTGTGTTTTGGGTGTCGGCTTTGTGGCGTGTCGGTGAAGTGAAGTAGACCCATATATATATATATATATATATATATATATATATATATATATATATATATATATATATATATATATTTATGCACATAGATAGATAGCTCTATGTGTGTGCATGTTTGTGTGTATGTATGCGCGTGTGTGTGTAGTTGGTTAATCAATACTTCATCGAACACTGCATGCCAAAATGGAAAACTGAAAACCACAGAGTTTCATTAAACTCAGTGAAGCCCTTAAAATAAGTCAGGGAACTGTTCCCCCACATCTGTTGCTATTTATTTATACCAAGACAGTGAGTGTGCAACAGTGGGGAAAAGGAAAAATTCCTGTACCCCACTGACTGATGATAATAGCAAAAACACATACTTCATGCAAACAGTATGTGCAAGTGAATGGAGCACATACATTCAATTATACATCAGCCCCCAGTTGCATACATTGAAGCTCTAACTTTAACCTGTGCCACCCCTCCCCCACCCAGACCTCTTATCAACATCCTCAGATCCCTCTCAAATCTCCCAGGAGCAAGTCCTAAATGCACTGTCCAAGGCTGAGAACACTTAAATGGGACCAGAAAACATACCAGGATGTCTACTGGTCAGCCTGAAGCATGACCTGTTGAGTTCCCTACAGAGGTTTTTTAAATATTAGCTTCCAAACAGGGGTCATACCAAATAAAAGATCAAGACAAATGCTAAGGGTTTATAGCTGACACAGTTTGCTGAAGAAAATAACCTCAGTGTGATCATAAACTCTCTAGAAGACACCATGATCCTTCAGGAAGATCTATCACAAATAATTAGATGGTGTCACAACCATAGTCTACAACTAAATACCATAAAGTGCATTATTGTATCTTTTGTTAAGCAGAATTCCCACTGCAACAATTATATTACAACATTCCCTTGAAAACTGACCCAGTAGTGAGGGACGTGGGAACATATACAGACAATAAACTGTTTGATGACCATGCGTTAACTATTGTTAGGAAGTCCATTTTTATACCACAGCTTAGTAAGGGTGTAGCATCCAAATCTAGGGAAATGATCATTCCACTGCACATTGCACTTATTAGGCCAATCATTAATTATAATGACCCATGTGGCATGTACCTGTCCAAGTGCCTGACTCACCTGAAGCAGCCACAAAGAGCTCTCCATCTTTTCATTGTTCCTTAGGCTGCCAAGGGGAGATTGCTGCCTCACATACACAGCTTCTGCTGATACCATCCTTGCACATCTTCTACAGGAGCAGAAACACATGCGCTGGAGACCTCAGTCTGGATTGCAACATAAATTCAACATGGTAGAAAAATACATTTGTCTCACAGAGAAAACCACTTCTCTAGAATTGCCTTCCTCTCTATGTGAAGTTAAGTACATCTCTTACTTTATTCAAATGCAGCCTGGATGCATGGAAAGGAAATTGTAACTTCACCCCTGGTTTTGCATCCTTGGCCCTTATGGACAGAGGGAACATGTAACTGCATGCTCCAAGGTTATGGTTATTAATACTTACTATACAAAGGGGTTTTGTACAAAGCTTAAGGATTATCTAACATGGTAGACTTCTACAAAATACAGGGGCCTTGGTGCTAAACTAGTTAGGGTAGAAACTCAGAGAGAATGCATGGCTAGTCTGCTAAAAATCCTCACAGATCCTCAGAGACCTATGAACTAATGAACCTATTAGCCTATGTGACATGTGGACCCTGGTATCTATATCTAAGTGTGTATATGTATATATATATATATATATATATATATATATTTATATATATATATATATATATATATATATATATATATATATATATATATATATATATATAGATACACACAAACAGATACACACACACATATATCTGTGTGTGTGTGTGTGTGTGTGTGTGTGTGTGTGTGTGTGTGTGTGTGTGTGTGTGTGTGTCTGTGTGTGTGTGTGTGTGTGTGTGTGTGTGTGTGTGTTTAATATATATATATATATATATATATATATATATATATATATATATATATTTGTGTGTATTTTTTTCAGTCCTCATTGCCTTAGGGTTACTTTGTTTTATTGAGCTTAAACCATTCTCGAACTTATTTTTAAAAACTGTTTTAAAAATAAGTTCGACCGTAGCCGGCTTCTATTGCTCCCGTTTTTGCTTTTGTTTCTCGTTTTTAAGTTTTTTAATTGGTTGATTTGTGTTTTCTTAAACCATTCTCCCTTTTATTTCCACATGATCAGTTGCACCTTCCTTTGTAGCCCTGGCACCAAAAACTGACCATCCACTGCAGTCTATTTCCATTCCCCCAAGCTTATTAATTTATACCTCTGCAAATTCAGTATGGCTAAAAATCAAATAGTGCAGCACTGCTAATACCCTTAAAGAATATGGCACCTCTAAATCACATACCTATAACCTCAGACAACCGATGGGAGGTACACAAAAACCAAATACCAACCATACTAGTATCTTCAACATGGTACCTTTATTACTTGTCCAGGCACCATATAGAATAAAACTTCCATCCTGTTCTGTTCATAGTTTCATAGGTTCATAGGTATTTACTAGGCTAATGAACACAAGGGCCTTTTTAAGCATAGCCATGCATTCCAAATCTCTGACAAGTTCTGGTACCCATGATAAGTGTAAGCAGTAGCTTGGGAGATGAAGCATTTGCATACTGCATGTGTCCATGAGAGACATAGGTGCTAAACCAGGAATTAATTTCCTGTTAACCATCCAATTGTCTAAGTTACACTTGAATTGGGGTAGGGAGGAGCACTGTTTCACATGGATGGGGAGACTGTACCAGAGAATGGGTAGTCTCCAGAATATATATATGTCTCTCTAGCAGGTCCTATTTATATCACAGGCAAGGTTTAAGTCTTTAGAATGGGTAATTATGTTACTGTTTGTTTTGCAGATATCCAGGAGGTCCATCAAGGTGGGGGTCTGGTTCTGACAATGCATTGTATGCCAGGCATAGATGTCCCCTCAACAGCCTGTAAGAGACCGAATATAGGGATACGGCCTTAAAGTGGTCTGCTTAGGACATGTTACTTATGCCATGTACATTTTTAGTGAGGAGCCTCTGTGGATGTTCCAATTGTTAATTGTTAGATATGCCTGGTTAGATACATACCAAAGGGGCATTGTACTCAATGACAGGACTGATGAATGCTGAATATAGTGGAACAATGGCTTCCTTAGTCTTAAATGCCATACCCTTGTTTATAAGTTGCACAACATATGATGATGTCCTCACTACTGTAGACACATGATGGTCAAAGGACAGATTACTGGAGTGTCCCCAAGTCTCTGACAAATTGCTATTTCCTCCACTGTGATGCGATCTTGGAGTTGGTATATTTAAGTAGGGGGAACATTTTATAGTGTACATGTGTTTTTTGGTTTTGTACCGGAACAGCGATTTTTTTCCCCTGGGAAAAAAAAATCACTGTCCTGAGTGTTCAAAGTTATTGCATTTCGAACTTCCAGATTCGACATTTAGGTAGTCAAACTTATTGCAGTTCAACTATGTGATATAGACCCATTATACCTACAGTATGTTTCCTAATTGATCTTGGTTAGATGGTCATTATTTGCAGAACAGGTCTATGATCAGCGCCGACTGTACCTATCCATGAGGGACATAGATGCCACTCCTGAGGTGAATATATGGCCTCCCATCCAATTGTCTAGGTTGCACTTGAATAGGGTTATAGAGGAGCTTTGATTCACGTGAATTGGGAGTTTATTCCAGAGGAGTGGCAATCTCTGAGAGCTATATCTGTCTCTCTCGCATGTTCTGTTAATGTCACAGGCTAGGTTGAGATCCCTGGAGGGAGTGACTCTTCTTCCATTTGATTTGTGGATGTGCAGCATTTGTATTAGGGCAGGGTGAGAGACTGCTCTGTAGGCCAGGCATAAATTGCCTCTCAGCAGCCTGTAGGATACAAAGTACAGTGACAGGGCTTTCAGTCTGTCCATGTAGGTTATGTTTTGGAGGACCTGAATTTTCTTGGTGAGAAACCCCTGTGGTCTCACCAACTGCTGCAGGTGCTTGGTGAGGTACATGCAAAAGGGAGCATTTTACTCTATTAGTGGCCTGATGAGGGTTGCGTACAGAGAAGTTATAACATCCTTAGTCTTGGATGCGATGCCATTACTTATGAGATGCGCAATGCAGAAGGGTTTTCTTACCACTGTGGACACATGGTGACCAAAGTTTCAATTGCTGTAAACCTGCTTTCTCAAATCTTGCACCACTGGGTTTTAGCTTAGGGGGTGCTGCCAATATTGGAATTTGCAGGGACTTTTCTTTGCTTAAAGGGATAATAATGCATTTTTTGTGCTTAGTTTTAGTCCGTAACTTTGGCATCAATCATTTGTCTGTGCTAGCCCCTTTTGTAATATGTAAATATTATTAGGAGATTCAGTGACTGCACCCAGTTTGTAATCATCAGCAAATATGTTATGCCATAGGCCATCTACTTTCACCTGGACTTCTGAGAAATAGATTCCAGACAGTAGAGGATCCAGCACAGATCCTTATGGTATGCCACTGGTAACTGGTCTACTGGTAGAGGTGGAATCCCCAACTTTGACAGTATGCATTCTGTTGGTGAGCTAGTTGGATACTCATCTAGTGATGTATAGGTTAATCCCTAGCTGAGAGTTTCTCTATACCTGAGTGGTGGATTGTCTCAAAAGCCTTGGCTAAGTCAAGATAGGCAGTATGTAATGTTTTGCCTTTATCCAGGGCTTTGGTGACATTCTTGAAGAAGTCCACCAGGTTCAATAAGCAATATCTACCCTTAACAAAGCCACACTGGGTTGGGTTTAGAGTTTGAAGGTCACCTACAGTATGTCCTTGTTGATAATGTCCATGATGACTTTTTCCATGGCCTTGCAGATAAGGCTAGTTAGGCTTATAGATCTATAGTTCTCAGGTTCAGTTGATAGACCCCCTTTGTGCAAAGGGATTATTGTTGCTGTTCTCCATTCTGCTGGAATAAAGCCAGTGTTCAGGCTGAAGTTAAAGAGAGTGCTAAGTGGTTCTGCTAGGTATTGTTATAGATTGTTTAGTAAGCATCCTGGGATATTATCTGGTTCCATAGAGCCAGTGTTTCTGGCCTTGGAGAGCACAGCTATGACCTGCTCTTTGGAGATACTAGTAGAGGACTGGTGTCAGGTATGCTTTGGGGTATGGCTGGTGGGGATGGGGAGGTAAAGTTTGCACCATATCTGTCAGCTAGTGGGTTGACAGTTTCCTCAGATTCAGTATGAGAGGTACTCTGCTATAAGTTTGGCAAGTAGTTGGGCGTTCTTTTTAGATTTTGGACGTAGGTAAAGCATGCCTTTTGATTACCCTTGCCTAGGAATGATAATTTAGCTTCATAACTAGCTTTAGAGGACTTTACAAAATATCAGATTTGCTTGTTTAAGCTGTGGATGGTGTTCTTCCTCTGCTGAGTACTTTCCCTCTTGTTCATAGACATCAGTTTCTTCCTCTTGTTATAGAACCTATTTATACTTGAGGTCCACCAGGGTGGCCTGTTTTTTCGGGAGGACCTGGTTTTGACCCATTCTGGTACAGCTGAGTCTATACAGTTGTTTAGGTGATTATACAGGGCATTTGTGTACTCCTCCGCATAGAAGTCATTGTTAGCTGTGTTAGCAGGTGGTTTGAAACTTTTTATATCATCGTCTAGTAGGCTGTAGCTTGCTTCAGAGAACTTTTTCAGTTTTTTTGCTCTTGTGGGAGTGTGAGGTTTGATTGTTACTTCAAATGAGACAGATTTATGGTCTGACCTTACCAGGGAGGGCAACTCACAGGGGGTAGTGCAGTGGCCTCTCATGTTGGTGAATACTAAGTCTAGGACATTCCAGCCCCTTGTGGGAGTGTAGACTAGCTGTTCCAGGGCATTTGTAGTGACAAAAATCCAGGAGCTTCAGGTGAGCATGTTTGTGCTCATGGTACATCACTCAGTCAATACAAGGATAGTTGAAATCACCCACAACCAAAGTGTTTGGCTGTACAGTGCGTCACTCTAGTAAGTCCAGGTAGACGGGTGCTTCTCCTGGTTCATGGTGTGGGACCTGTAGCTAGTAATGATGTGGTAGTTTGTTGGAGCTGGAGTAGCTCAAGGAGTCATACTGTTTAACCAGTCTCAAGGTGTATTTGGCTTTAATCTTAGTCTAAGAACTGATGGAACATTTTTACTACTAAGTAGACAAGGAAGTCTTAGCAGAATGCAATAACTCTTTGCCATTTTGGTCAATGGCTAATTGTTCTTGATGATAGCAGCAGAAAACTGTTGTCAGTGCTGACTTTAAATTCAAGCCATGAATATGATGCAAATGGCATGTTGTGCAACTTCAAAAGGTGAGGGTTGGGAGGTTGGCATAATGTTTACAGTGTTTGCCTTGGAAACAGAAATTGCAGGGTTTGATTTCTCACATGAAATAATTAGCTAATCTCAAAATGACCCTCAAGAACAGGTAACCTAGTACTATTCCACAAACCTATTCAATTCTGCAGAATTTCTACATGTTTAAACAAAATAACCGACCTTTTTAACCACTGGGGTATTTTATTTAACTGCTGTTCCATGCAAATCATGTTTCTTACATTAACTTTGAGATTTTCTTTTTCATTTCATAAATATTCTTATTCTGAAGATACAATGTAAGTCTACTTAGTCCTTTTTTTTCAAAATCATGGGAAGTACATGACTGTTTGGAAGAAATTTAATTTTAATGTCTGTTCTATTTGTTTCAAGACAATCTAATTTTCTTTCTCAAGAATATCCCATTAATACTTCATTACTGCCACCTGCTGGTTAAATCTGAAATTTGATAAAATAATTAAATATGAAATGGGGGAGGGGGTAAAATTTTGATCAGTGAAATATTCCCCCTTGTAATACACATTTTGGTGTCTGTTCTATAATTGGGAAATTTAGTCTGCAAAGGTGTTTGCTAAGTATGTAAAGATAAGTATATTAGAAACACACTACATTGTTGATACTAAGAAAATTATGTGCATAGCACACATTTAATAACAGCAAATTTGCTGGAATGGAATTTCCTGCAATAAAAAGCATTCTGCTACTGAAATATGGCACAAGTGCTTAATTAATTGCAAAAATGTACTGCACAGCATTTCAAGTGAAATCTGAACATGAACCCATCAAGATATTCCAAACTATTTTTAGAGCAGGCTGTGTATGATGAACATATTTAGTTAACTTGTATGGTTGCAGTTAGCAATGGAAATATTTACTGCTTATTAACTCCAATGTTAGAAATCTTAATTTAACAGACACAAAAAATAATCTGATATGAGTCAGTCACAACACTAACAGACAGTCATTACTCTTTATACTTAACTTTTTATACTGTTTCAGTGCTGTTGGGTTGCCTTTACATGGTCCACATGATGGCACTGTCCTCCACTATGCCACATGCATTTGTTTCTTATTTTAGAGACCCATGTAAAGCATAATAAATGAAGAAATGGACTAAAAGTGTATTTAGGATATGCTGTCTGTGACAAACATGCACATGTCTATGCATATGCAAAAGCACATACAGACATATACAGATGTGTATATACATACATAGGTTCATAGGTTAGTACTAGGCTAACTGCCTTTATGGGCCATTTTAAGCCTAGCCAATTACCCCATGTCAGAATCAAACCCTGCACCTTGTGTTTCTAAGGTAAGCACCTTAACCATTATGCCAACCTCCCACCCCAAAATACACATCTTCAATCTATAAAGCTCTTTCCAGTGGTGAGAATCAAACCTTGCACCTCATACACCTTAACCACTGTACCACTTGGCCTTGCAGGTACACACACACACACACACACACACACACACACACACACACACACACACACACACACACACACACACACACACACACACACACACACACACACACACACACACACACACACACACACACTGGGGGGAGGATGAGCTTGAGTTGTCAGTGTTAAAAACCCATCCTTAGTGGACGTAAGACTGGTAATCTCATCCCATTTGCGACATGTACTTGTGACTGGATGTAACATCCACCTATAGTGTTGTTTTGCACAACATTTGGCAGGGAATTCTGAGCAGAGTCAGGCAACTCAGCTTAGACCAAGACTTACTACAAATCTATAAACCCAAGAGCAAAATTGGTCAAAATCTCTATAGCTACCACCCTACCATTTCTTGGAATAAACTCCCATTGGAATTTAGAAAACTCAAACAACTCAAAGATTTTAAATCAGCCACCAAAGTCTACCTAAAAAGTTGCTGGTCATGCCATTGTACTCACCCTCCATAAACTGTCTCCTTCTCCTACATAGATTACTCTCTGCCCTCATTGGTCATTTCTGTTATGTGTCAGCTCTCTTAGACATCTTATCTAGGTAACTACCTGTCACTCAGTCTTAAAATATTTCTGCTTATTTGCATGTATGGTCCTCCCTAACTCTAACTACACATGGCTGTACTTACAAACTCTGCAAACTGTTTTGTATATATCTTAAGTTAGAGCTGAACTTAAAACTCTGTAAATAAGTTTCATACTTTTACTGTTTCAACTTGAATATTTGAATGGTTTTGATTATAATGCTATTTTCATTTGCAATGTTATTGTAATGTTTGTGGAGCTTTTCTCCCCAGGCTTCTACTGAAACTATCAGCTCAGCCAGACAAATCTGACAACAAATGTAAAATAATATATAAATAACTGGAGCTGTGAGCAGGAGCAAGCATATCTCTTCCCAGACCAAGCAGGTATTCTAGTCTGTGAGCACCTTAGTGTAGGCCACTCTGTACCACCTGATCCTTACTACTTGGGTAATGGATGGGCCTGTAGGGATTCCTGGGCAGGAACAAGTGGGCTATGGGGCTTTTGCCTCGTTCACAGAGGCCCAGCTCATATCGCTATGCAACAAAAAGGGTGAGCTGGATGCAGGTAATAGATCCATTGGTCAGAGGCCCTCAAATATGGGAAGGGATAAAAAAGGAAAGGCTAGGACATTTTCAAAATTACTAAAATCAATCAGGAAATATAACACTACGATATTGTATTTTTCAGATTGCTATGCTGAAAAATAGAAATGCCAGCCTAAGAAATGTGATGTAGAGAAAAGTGAAAAATATAAATTACTACTAGGTGTGAAAATAATATTTTATAATATGTAAAAAAGTGGTATAAGCTTAGTTCAGAGTCAATTCACAAACACCTGATATTAAATGAAAAAAACTTATCAAAATCAGCTTTTCAGCTATACACTGAGCAGTAACCATGAGGATATGTCACTAGAAACTGCAAAATGTTATTGTTCAGTTCGTAAGACATCACTGGATAATTTAAAATATTAGTGGACAGAAAATGGTGCATCATTAGATTGTCTAAAAGGCTACCCCACAAAAAGTAATATGTGAATATGTGACATAAAGATAGTTCCCAGTGCCACTGACAAAAGGAAAAAAAAACAGACAAAAAACAAACCGGTAAGTACACACACAGACACACACACACACACACACACACACACACACACACACAAATATATATATATATATATATATATATATATATATATATATATTATATATATATATATCTATGTATGTATCTGTAGATATATATATATATAAACTGTTGTAGAAAGATACCAACCATTAGGCAAAAAGGAACAATGTAACAAGAAAAGTAGGGGAAAGAACAATACAGCAGCTATGTATTTGCATTTTTAAACAGACAAATAAGCAAGTAAAGTGATGTATGGCTTGTGAGGTGAAAACAAAAGTGTGCAGTGAGTTTTGCAACAAATTAGTTTACCTGACAACTTAATGAGTAAATTAATTAAATATGATCAGGAAAAAGTATAACAGATATATATATATATATATATATATATATATATATGTATATATTTATACATAATGTATCCCAAACTGCTTTATCTATTGTCAAAGACAGATTTTTGATGAATTTCTATCACAGCTTAATGAGATATGGAAAGGAGATATGAACAACTCAAAATTTCAGAACTTTCAGCTCATTTATTTTTTTTTTTAACATTTGTTGACCGGGAAAGTCCGACTAGGTTCCACAGATACTGTTTTCAGCGGAGGCCCGGGGAGAAATGCTCCAGACGCATGTCTTTAGAATCATAAATCATAAGCTCATAAAGTGCAAATGTAAGCAAGTCACTTAATCTTAGCTTTGCTACTGGGCCACCAGTGAAAACAGTTACTAATGAATCTGTGGACTTAACAAGTTGTCATGAAGTAAAACAATAATATATTAATGGACTGACATAGGGTACATAATTAGAATATATGAATAAATGGGATTTATTTATCTGGGAATGGTAAGAAGCAGGAGGTAGTAAAACTACTACTGTTATGAACAAAAAATGTGTATGCTTACTTGTGTACACTTCAATAAATTTTTGTAGGTGTGCATGTGCGCTTGTATATGTGTGTGCCTGAGTTGTGTGTGTATTTTGTGTGCATAAGTTTCACCTAAAAATGACAATAAAAAGCATTCAAAATGCATGCAGTTAAGGGGTAGATTTCAGTACTTTGGGCTATTGTTTATGCACCTGTTTGCTGGAATTTTTGTGCTGGTTTGTGCATGCTCAAGTGCAGAGCATTAGTTCAATACAGAGTCTGGAGTGCAAATAAGATTTTTTTTCATTTGCTTCTACCAATAAACACTGCAAAAAGCCTATGACATTTATTTATTTTTGTTTTTTGACCAGGAATAATCTGACTGAGCTAATAGCCCATTTAAAGTGGAGGCCCTGGGAGAAAAGTTCCACAGTTTTACAACACAGGTAAGAAAAATCAAATGTACATAGATATTCTTTAATGCATATACAAAACAAACACCACATACATATGTGCATAAATAAAAACATAACTAATGAAGGTAGCAATTAAATATAGCAACCGTATGTGCCAACAGGTACATATAAGGTTAAGAGTGAATTATAGTATAGTATTAAAACAGGGAGGAAGAGAAGGAGAAACTAGGACTGATAGGATGGATAAGAAATTCATGTAAGAGGACACACCTGAGTGGGAGTTATGTCTTTTTAGATTGTAGAGATTTTTTTTTAGGTTTACTCTCCTGTATATTGTCTGAGGGGAATGGAATTCAACAACCTGGCTACATGAACAGAGAATAGAGAGTCAGCAAAGTTTGTTGTTTTGTTTGACAATTTCTAGAATGTTTTAGGTCTGAGATCTTTGGCTTCTGATAGGCATTTTAGAAGTAAATTATGGACAATGGGCACTTATTAGGTTCCTAAAGAATTTTGTGGGTGGATTTTGGCTGGTTAAATGTTAGAGGGTGTTTTAGCTTTAATCAGCTAATCTTATGAAATGCTTTACAATAATGAGTTTTGTTGGACACATAAGCAGCAGATTTTACAATTATATCATATGTTTCTTTGAACTTATGTAGCTGGCTTTTGGGGATGTTAGTAAAGACAGAGAATGAATAAACCAATATCGATAATAGTAGAGTTTGAGCTGCATTTTGTTGAACCACTTCTGTTAGGTATGTTTTTTGTTTGTATAAAATATCCAGTTTCTTTGCATTTTTGAGGTTATATAGTCAATATGTTTGTTGAAGGCAAATTTATGATCTAAAATTTGGCACAGGAGATTTGAGGAAATGGTGTGCTATTTTGTGAAGTAAGATTAATTTCTCCAGATCAAAATATGAGTAGTTTAGTTTTGTTTACATTTAATAAAATGTTTGAGACTTAAACCAATGCCCCAGGCTTTTAAGGTTAAGGGCCTACAGATGAAAATGAATCTTCTGTGCTCATAGAGCGCTTGACAGGTCACAGAGAGCAATGTTACTGCCAGTACACAACCACGGAGAAATGACACATCACATCCTGTGGCAAAAAAGGAAGACAAATCCATGTCTTAGGCAAGCAATACTGCTTTTAGTTAAGCAAAAGACATAAGCTTTCATGTTCATCACCAAGCAGTTTATAAAATAAGGTAAACTTTCTGTAATGGCGTCCATGGATCAGTGGTATAGTTATAAAGCAAAGTGTATATAATCAGTGCACTGGGTCCATGGGTGTAATCCATTCAATGTGGCATGTTGTGTCAGAATTTAGTTTTCAGTTGAAAACTGTATTCCATTCACTTACAAAGTGTTTTTTTCTGATTCTTTTCCTATAAAATGCTTTACTGTCATACTTGGCTAATGCTCAGTTTCAGAATATGTGAATGACAAACTCATGGGTTCAAATCCATTCAGGTTTATTTCCTTTTTCTTGCTATCATGTGTTCCATTCCCAAAATTTTACTGACACCTTCCATATGAATTATTCTATGGATGGGTAATACTCTGGCATAGGCAACATGAGTGAAAAAGACATGGGTTCAAATCATTTCAGGTGTATTTCTCTTTTCTTGCTATCATGTGTCCCATTGCTCTGAAATAAAACATTCATATTATCAATATGTAAATTCTGTTACCTCACCATCATCCTGTTCATTCTCTATTTTCTCACCTTGTTCACAGGTTCATAGATTCATAGGTGTATATTTGACTAATGACCACAATGGCCATTATAAGCCTAGCCATGCATCTCAAATGTATCCAATACATTTTGATGCCCTAGAGGTTATTTTAAGGGATATATGTAAGCTAGGGTATGGGTGATCAAGCATTTAAAGGATGCCTCTGTCCATTAGAAACACACATATCAGACCAATGGTGAATATATAATTTCCCATCCACTGGTCCAGATTATGCCTGAATAGGGTTAGAGAAGTTTCAGTGAATGGGTATTCTCAGAAAGGCATACCTGTCCCTCTAACATGTTCCATTTATGCTGCAAGCAAGCTTTAATTCCTTAGATCAAGTAGTTCTAATGCTATTTGTTTTGTAGATAAGTAAAAGACCCATAAAAGTGGGTTACAAGGATGCCTTGCATGTCAAGCATAGATTGCAACTCAGTGGTCTGTAGGAGACAGCGTATATGTCTGGGGCATTGAGGCAGTCCACATAGGAGATGTTGTTGATGCCCTGAAGTCTTTTTGCAAAGAACCTCTGTGAACATTGCACTTGTTGCTTGTGTCTGGTGATGGACATACCAAAGGGAGGATGACTGGTCTGATGAGGGCCGAATACAGAGGAACAGTGTCTTCCTTGGTCCTAGATGCCCTGCCCTGCCTTATAAGTTGAGCAACATAGAATGATTTCCTTACTATCATCGACATGAGTTGGTCAAAAGCCAGATTGCTGTCTACCTGTGTCCCCAAATCCCTGACTATTGGATTTACTCTTGGGGATGTGTTATCAATGAGGTAGTTTCCAAAGGGCACTATTATTCATTTCTTGATACTTTAAACCAAGGTTCTGTCATCAGTCATTTGTCTGTGTTAGCCCTTCCTGGAGGATATTAGTGACTTTGGGGGATCTATGACTGTTCCCAGTTTGCAATCATATGCAAACATGGTCAGCCAGTGGTTCTTGATGCTGCTCTTGACTTATGAGAAGTAGATGCCAAAAAGGAGCAGACTCAGCACAGAGCCCCAAGGGACTCCACTAGTGAATGTCCTCTTTATGCAGGTGTATTCTCATGTCCCAACCTCCTGGATTCTATCTGAGTGCCGACTGGATATCCAGCATGTAACATAGTGGGTTATGAGTAATTCCATGAGTTTATTTACAATGTCTGAGTGGGGTATTGTATAAAATGCTTTAGCCAGGTCAATATGCAACATTTTGCCCCCAGCCATTGCCTTGCTGACCTCCTCGAAGAAGTCCACCAGGTTGAGTAGGCATGATCTGTCCCTAATGAATCTGAACTGGCTAGGATCCAGTGTCTGAAGGTTTCTTATGCTATTAGTAATCATTTCCATGATAATTCTTTCAATGACTTTGAATATGAGGCTATCAGATGTATGGATCTGTTGTTACCAAGGTATGGTGACAACCAGCCCCTGTGTAAAGGGATGACCCTTACAGTTCTCCATTCATATGACATGAAGCTTGTCTGGCAGTTGTGGTTAAATAGTGACTCCAGTGGTCCTGGCAGGTCATGTTTCATGCTACTTAGGAGGCATCCTGAGATATTATTGGAGGCCACTGATATGGTGTTTTTGGCCTTGTAGAGTGCATTTATTATCTGCTCCCTAGCAATAGTAAGGGAGGGGGTATGTTTGATGGTATTTCCTTGGAGATGAATTTGTCAGTCTGTATATTTGCTATATCTTCTGGCACCAAAGTAGGTGGATTCATTTACAGTCAGTTCTGCACACTGTTGTGTATTGCCTTTGAAATTGTGGACATAGCTAAAGAAAGCCTTATGGTTGTCCTTCATCTGGAAGGCTATTTTTACCACAAAATTGTTATTTGTCAGACTTTATTTGCCCTCTGTGCTATTTGTTTAGAGTGATGAGACAGTGTTAATACTGCTGGGTGTTGCACTTTCTATTTTTTGCAATGACTTTCTTTTTTTTGTTGTACAACTTATTGATGTTTGAATTCTATCAGGGTGGTTTGCTTTTTAAGTTTGTTTTGAGTTTATGTCTGGTAGGCACAACTGCCTGTATGTATCAATAAACATGACTGTACAGGGTTTCTGTGAACAATTCTGCATAGGCAGCTGTATTCTCAGGGTTTTGGGGCTTGAAATTCTGCCAGGTTATCACTTAATAATAGAAAGCTTGCCTTAGAATAATTCCTAAATGTTACAGGGTTAGCTGGGTTCTTGAGTGTGATTTTTATTTCAGACAGGACAGTTTTATGCACCAGCCTTACCAGAAAGGACATTACACTGGAGGGTTGCAGCATTCTCCCATGTTTGTGAGCACCAGGTTCAGTATGTTTGCGCTATTAGTGGCCACATAGACTATCTGGTCCTGGATGTTTGTGTAAGCAAAGTCCAGGAATCTCTGTGCCTGCAAGTTTGAGGCTGTGCATGATTCCCTGCTTACATACCTCTCAACCTTTTAGAGCAAGAAATCTGGACAAAGCTATAAATAATGGGGGACAAAGGCTCAAAAATAGCAAACTTTTTAAAATACTGCTCTTATAAGCTTAAGATGTTGATAGAATAGCATGTTTTACATTTGTATGAATTTTCTGAACTGTATGAAGTCTGAATCTCAAATGTCTGTCATTATTTCCTGTATCCAGTCCTCAATGATTTGCCAGTGACTTGTCAGGAAACCACAGTTTTATAAGAAACAGACCAAAAATATGAGGCAAAAATCTGGACATTCTGTGAAAATCTGTAGAATTGAGAGGTATCCCAGTTTATAGTGGGATAGTTAAAATCACCCATGAATATGGTATTGAGTTGAATGGTGAGTGTCTCCAGTAAGTTTAAGCATGAACTATGGGTTTCCTGGATTATAGAGGGTGACCTATAGCTTGGAAGGATATGGTATGAGAATTTGCCTGTGTTAATTTGAATATGGAGAAGCTCAAGGGTGCCATCCTGTTTGACCAGTCATGAGGTGAGTTTGTTACTGATGTAGACTGAAACACCTCCACCTTTAGTCTCTGCCTATGCAGTAGCTGGAAAGTGTGGAAGGTAATGTAGCCCTACACTGCTGGGATGATGTCCATGGCTTTAAACCATGTCTCGGTAATGGTACAGATGTCTGCATTCTCTGGGGTGAGGAGAGCTTGGAGCGAAGGTAGTTTCTTGTTTAGTCTCCTGGGATTGAGCAGTAACACTTTTATTTTCCTTTGGGTTGGTGTTGCTACTTTTGAAGGCTTGTCAGTTTGACACTGCCTTAAAATGGCACTATGAGGGAGGACAATGCTTTAGCCAATATCCGAAAGCCTAGAGTGGACAAGTGCAGACCATCTTTGGCAAAGCAGTATAGTCTATAAACAGTATCCTCTCATACTGATGAATCTTGACCCCCCCCCCCTTGGAGTGACTCCAGAAACTAACCCAATTATTAAAGTCAATCATTTTTGTTCATACCATGACATCATCTTTGGTGAAGGAAGAACGCTGCTCACTGCTAGGCTTATACAAGCCTTGGACACATAGTCCAAGAGCTACGCTACATAATATCCTCCTTCATACAGTCCAGAGAGATGCATTTCAAGTCATTTACACCCACATGAACTACAACTAAGTCATACTGGCACTTGTGGTCTAGTGACCTGACTGCATGCATGATCTGGCAGATCCTGGTCCCTGATAGACAACTAATCGTAACTTTCTCCTTACTCAGCCTGGTGAGTGGGACATCTGAGTGTCTCACAATGGAGTTTCATATGACTAAAATATTGGTTTGTGTGGTGGCTTGCCTTAAGGGCTTTGAATCCGAGGCTCTGTGCGGTGTGACTGAATGTGTTGTGGTGGGTGTGGTTTTAGTAGTGTACATTTGGGGTTGCTGAGGATATTTGTTGTAGTTCCAGTGTCTGGGAGGGCTTTGGGTTTATGAAGACAAGTTATAAGTGGCTCAGCATATGCGAGTCTATGTGTTTTATCCATACTGCGTGTGATGGGTGCAGTGTGTGCACTACTGATAACCAGATTGGGATCATGAGTGCTTGTATGTGAGAGCTTTGCCTTCAGTGACATCTTACAAATGCTTCTCTCACATAGCTTATTAGTTTGTTTGAGAATAACTTTTGACAATAAACATAAAGCAATGGCTGCATAGTCTCAAGACACCCGTATGTAAATTCTGTCATTGTATTCTACTCTCTTTTTATTTCCCTTTATCATTTCTGTTCTATACTCCAAGTTCCAATGTATAATCTGGTCACAAATGAGATGAGCACAACACATACAACCATAAAATGCTTATTATTAGGTTCATAGGTTTATAGGTAAGCACTAGGCTAGCTGCCCTTGTGGGCCATTTTAAACCTAGTTAATTTCTCTTTTTGTGCTCAAAATAACCTATCCCATTTGATTATAAAACAGAATCATATTCCTGTGTTCATGCATTGCGCAATGGGTCACAGAGAGCAATACTGATGCACATGTACAACTAACGCAAAAATTGCACACCTCGTCCTAAAGCAAACATGAAGAAAATCCTTGTTGCACAATATGATCTTATCTGTCACACAAATTAACAGCTCTTGTGCATCACAATGCAAATCTGAAATAAAGTGCACCTAATGCCTTTATTCTAGCTGTTATTAGGGTTCAGTGTACTCATGAAATGATTTCTACTGTACTAGTGCACTGAATGTGGTGTTCAAATCCCCTTGGGCATTGTGTGTTTTACAATGTTTGGTTTGCAGTCTAGAAAAGTGTTACATTTCCCTGATAAGTTTGTTTTCTGAACTGTTATTCTGATTGCTTCTGTGACTTCATTTGCTAAGGATATGAGGCTATACAAGAATATGGACTAAATGAAAGGTTAGCTCCCCTCTGGATCTCATATTTCCCCTTTTAATAGCATTTACATTATATTACAGGTCCATTTCTCACAGCCTGATGTTGTCAGGACTGGTGTAAGTTAGTACATCACATTACTTTACTGAATCCTGCCTCTGTTGTCTAATTTTCACATTATTTTATATTCAGGTATTGTCATACCCCCTTCTCCATTG
This sequence comes from Protopterus annectens, assembly GCF_019279795.1. Classification (NCBI taxonomy): domain Eukaryota; kingdom Metazoa; phylum Chordata; order Ceratodontiformes; family Protopteridae; genus Protopterus; species Protopterus annectens. Next base: position 1,812,988,417 of record NC_056728.1, on the reverse strand, counting down.
TGTTTGGCCTCCCTCTTTTGACGACCATCTCCATTTGCACTCTTCTGTCTGCTTCTGTGGTTTCTGTTGCTATAATAAAACCTCTACTCCACCCTTAGCCGTATATGATCATGTTCCCCTTCATGGAACATATCTCTGCAGATATTATGGTGTGCGTTACAGTAACACAGGCAACATCCTTTTCCTGTACTTGTGACCTCATGACAACTACCAGAGGTGTTTGTGCACATTCCATGTTTGCATCAGCTGGTCATACATTAATCTGGCCATGAGATGATCTAACACTATCTGGCCATGGGTCTGTACTGCAGCTGTGACAATGGGCTGGCCACATGCCTAGGTAATAATCATCAAGTCTTATCACGTACATAGTGTAAATAATCCTAATCGTCAGGAATCATACTGAAGCAGAGCTGTAACTAGCTTTTCTTTTGCTTGGTGCCATCCCCTGAGCTTGTGCACCCCAGTACTTCAAGGGTAAAAAAAGCTCCCTTACTTGGGCATTTGGAAGCAAATAGTTTTTATCATTTTAAACTGTAGCAAACTACTTTCTACATTTGTAGCAAACAGTTGCTACAGTTTCTACCATGCATGGAATGTTATAGCACTTTGGTTCGACCACTAATGGGATACCGTCATTCAATGCCGACTGATCAACATCCGCTCATTGTACCCCTAACACCATCTTCCCCTTCACCTTTGTGTGATTAATTTACAGATTTCCATGGAGCTTGCACATTTTCTTTTGAATTGCTTTATTACTTACCTGATTGTTTTAAATGCCATTTATTTTATAAGCAACATTTTGTTACTTCTTTTGTTTCTTTCCTGTCTTCAAGTTCCCTACTCTTCTTCCAAGTAAATCATGCTTCTGTAAGGTCCACTGTCCACTCTCTAATTAGCATTCATCTGCTACAGTGTCATTTTCGTATACTATTCTTTTACTTTTAAAATAAGCCCGTAAAAAAAAATTGCCTCCATTATTTTGGTCTGTATTATCTATGTCTTTGTCCATATACATATACATAATGATTTTTTGTTATCTTTAAATACTGCAGCACATCAAATGTATTATTATTGTTACTTACACACACACACACACACACACACACACACACACACACACACACACACACACACACACACACACACACACACACACACACACACACACACACACACACACACACACACACACACACACACACACACACACACACACACACACACACACACACACACACACACACACACACACACACACACACACACACACACACACACACACACACACACACACACACACACACACACACACACACACATGCCCATATATATATATATATATATATATATACAGATACATAGGTTCATAGGTGGTTACTAGGCTACTGGTCCTAGGCATGTTAATATGAAGTTGCCACAACTATCAGTGGTTAAATGGATGCAATTTGTAGAGCATGTCTATGATGAACGCCGACTAGCCCTGTCCATGAGGGACATGGGTCCCACCCACATGGTGAATTTGCAGTCCCCCGTCCATTTATCCAGGTTGTGATCGAATAGGGTCAGTGAGGAGCTCTGTTTCATGTGAATTAGAAGTTTATTCCAGAGTAGTGGCAATCTCTGGGAGATATATCTGTCTCTCCAGCATGTTAGTTAATGTCACAGACTAGGTTAAGATCCCTAGTATGAGTGACTCTTGTGCCATTTGACTTGTACATGTGCAGTGTATCCATCTGGGCAGGGTCAGAGACTGCCCTGTAGGCCAGGCACAAGTCATTTCTAAGCAGCCTATATGATACAACAGGGCTTTCAGTCTGTCCACATAAGTTATGGCTTGGAGGTTCTGTATTTTCTTGGTGAGAAACCTCTTTGTTCTATCCAGCTGCTGCAGCTGTCTGGTGAGGTACATGAAGAAGGGAGGATTGTACTCTATTAATAGTTTGATGATGATTGAGTACAGTGGAGTTATAACATCCTTAGACCTGGATGTGATGCACTTACTTATGAGATGTACAACCTAGAAGGCTTTCCTTACCACTGTGGAAACTTGGTGGTCAAAGTTCAGATTGCTATCTACCTGTGTTTCCAGATCTTGCACCACTGGGTATGAACTTGCCAAAGGGGAAAATAATGCACTTTTTCTTTGCATTTAGTTTTAGACAGTGGCTTTGCCAGCAGTCAGTTGTCTGTGTTAGCCCCTCCTGTAATATGTTAACATTGTTGAGGAACTCAATGACTGCACCCAGCTTGCAATTATCAGGGTATTTGGTAAGTCAAAGGCCATGTACTTTTGCCTGGACATCCAAGAAATAGATTACAAGCAGTGAAGGGCCCAGCACAGATCCTTGCGGTACGCCACTTGTGACAAGTCTACTGGTAGAGGTGGAGTCACCAACTTTGACAGGATGTGCTCTGTCGGTGAGCCAGTTGGCTACTCATCTAGAGACGTAAGGGTTAATCCCCAGCTGGAAGAGTTTCTCAATGATACCTGAGTGGGAGACTGTGTCAAAAGCTTTGGCTAGGTCAAGATAGGCAGTATGCACTGCCTTTTCTTCATCCAGGACTTTGGTGACTTTCTCAAAGAAGTCTACTAGGTTTAATAAGCATGATCTACCCTTAACAAAGCCATACTGGGTTGGGTCTGGAGCCTGAAGGTTGCCTATGTCCTTGTTAAGGTCCATGAGGATTCCTTCCATGGCCTTGCATATGAGGCTGGTTAGACTTATGGGTTTATAGTTCTCAGGGTCAGTTGTTGTACCCCCCCCCACTTTGTGCAAGGGAATTATTGTTGCTGTTCTCCACTCTGCTGGAACAAAGCCAGTTCTCAGGCTATGGTTAAACAGAATGGCAAGTGGGTTCACTTGGTCCTGCTTTAGATTGCTTAATAAGCAACCTGGGATTTTATCAGATCCCACTGAGGCCGTATATTTGGGCTTGGAGAGTGCAGATATGACCTGATCACTAGAGATACTAGGCAGAGGACTGGTGTCAGGTATGCTTTGGGATATGGCTAGTGGGGATGGGGGGGAAGTTAGTGCTGAATCTGTCAGCTAGCAGGTTGGCAATTTTCTCAGCTATAGTATGAGTGGTACCATGTACTACCAGTTTTGCGCATAGTTGGGCATTCCCTTTTAGACTTCAGACATAGTTAAAGAATGCCTTATGATTATCTTTAGCTAAGGATGCTATTTTCGCTTTGCAATTAGCTTTAGAGGACTTTACAATATTTCTGATTTGCCTCACTCTGTGTGGGGAATTCTTCCTCTGCTGAGTCAGTTCCGTCTTGTTCTTAGACATCATTTTCGTCCTTTTATTATATAACCTGTTTATACTTGAGGTCCAGCAGGGTGGCTCGTTTTCTTCAGGAGGACCTGGTTTTAATCCAGTCAGGTTAACAGCCAAAGCTATACAGTTGCTTAAGTGTTTATATAAGGCATTTGTGTACACCTCTGTATAGTAGTCATTCTCTTCTGTGATTGCAGGGGGAATAAAACTTTATATACCATTGCTTAGCAGGCTTGTTTTGGAAAATTATTTTACTGTTTTTGTTCCTGTGGTGGTGATAGGTTCAGTAGTTACTTCAAATGAGATTGATTTATGGTACAACCTTACAGGGAGGTCATCACACGGGAAGAGTGCATTGACCCCCATGTTGGTGAGTACTATGTCTAGGACATTTGAGCCCCTTGTGGGGGTGCAGACTATCTGTTCCTGAGCATTTGTACTGACAAGGTCCAGGAACCTCTGGGTGAGAATGTTCGTGCTCATGTATGTCACCCAGTCGATGGAAGATAAGTTGAAATCTCCCATGGCTAAGGTGTTAGGCTGTATGACAAGTGACTCCAGTAAGTCCAGGTAGGCATTGTACTTTTCTTGGTTCATGGTGAGGGACCTATAGCTAGCAATGATGTTGTAG
>NC_056728.1:1812921995-1812979495 GCF_019279795.1 Protopterus annectens | reverse complement strand
AATCATAAAGAACATCCATAACTTGTTGGTCACTCAAGGTAAGGCTTGCCATTTGTGGTATCCCTTTCTAAAATCCCTCGGAGACAGAATTTTTATAGTGTTATAGTTTGTTATAGAAAGTCATTCTTAAGGTTTGTAACTTGTAGCTGCATTTCCGGTTCTCTTTCACATTACATCTTCTACTACTCCAGCTAAGGAAGACAACTAGAACAAACATCTTTTTCTCTGATTTCCTTCCATGACATTTACTAGAAAAACAACATTTCTCCCCAATAAAAAAAAACACTGCTAAGCTGAACATCTGGAAAAGTCTTGAAACAGCTAAGCTCTGGAATCTACTTGTACATATTCAGTATGTAACCGTGGCCTGTGTTTTTCACACCAAAACACCATATCGTGGTACTGTTCATGCACAGATGTAATCAGTAACCAACTGTCGAAAAGTACTTATGGAGGCAAACAAGTACTTTTTTATGCATTAAACATTAGAACAACTGTTATAATGTTATCAACTGTTATATTTACCATTCAAGATAACTAATGTGAGGCAGCAATGCACTGAACTTATAACAATTTTAAATGAGACTATTATGTTTAGGCAAAGTAGGATGCAGGGTGGCCAGTTATGGGCCCCAGGAGGCTGACTGAGTTGCCCCATCATTATTTGCCACCATCTGTGACTGATGATAATCTATCTTCAGGCACCTGTGTGTTTAGAGTTTCAGTTATGTTTAAGTTAAGAAGCATGTTTCTGGACTGACTGGTTAAGCATATCTTTAAAAGGGTTCTGTATCTTTTTGTTTCATTTGACACAAATTTCTTGACTGACAGAGTTGCACACACTTATCCAGTCTTAGCTTCTTCAGATGCTCTAAAGTTCTTTTTTATGTTTGCCTGGTTCTGTCACTGCTGCCTACAGGTTATCTAAACTGCATGCATTATCTATAAGGGTTCTATTTATTTATTTTTTTCCACAGGATCAGATAACTCTTAAAACTAAGTAAGAGTTAAGCAAAACTTTTCCCCATAAATGACACCTGCATTGTTTTAACCCAGACTAGTTATCTCACAGTTTTTTTTCTTTTTGTTGGGGGGGGGGGCAGAAACCAGAGAAGAGAGACCTCTTCATACCTTAAACATTTGCTGCTGGCACAGGTTTTTCCAGAAAAATAGACTTTGAACTCGGAAGAAAACAACTGTTTGTCTCCTTTTGTCTGGACTAATCCAAAAGCGCAGAGCTGGAGAAACAGCTGATACAAGTCAGGAATTTAATAATTACACCAAATATATGTAACACAAGTAATTTTATTCCAAGAAAGATGGATCCACGCTATATAACACAAGCTTTTGTCCCTGCTCAGTCAGGAACTTTTTTAGAGTGAATTAGTTACTAAAATCAGCCTCATTTAAATAACAAGCAATCATAAAACACACCTCCCTTCCCTTACATAACTAATTAAAACATACTTGCAAAGCAAATATCACACCTAAATACTAGTACAATGGATAGAATAAATAGGTAATAAAATATAAAATATAAAACATCCTAATTTTTTTTCTATAACATACTGAATACTTTTATATAAAATACTGTATAACTCATCTATCTAGAGCGTTTAATTTAAAAAAACATGCAAGTGAAAAACAATCATTTAACCCTGGCCATTGTAGGGAGTTCATTCTTAGTTGCCATAAGGTTTCTTGCTTTTCTAATATTAATGCCCATGGACCACCCCTTACATCTGCTATAATTACTTCTAATATTATAAATTTAAACATGACTGTTACTCTATCAACTTTCTAAGTTTGTAAGTGCAATATTTAAAAACTGTCCCTATTTTTGCACCTTAGTCCCACTTTTATTTATGGCTTAGTTCAGATTTCTTACTCTAAAAGGTTGAGAGGTATGGTCCCAGTTTTTTGGGCCTTTGTCCTCCCATTATTTTAGGCTTTGTTCAGATTTTTTTGCACTAACGGTACAACAGAGGTATGAGTGACTGTGCAGATAATTTCTAAAACTGCTCACTGCATTGTGTTTTACTATCAGTTGACAAACTACCCTTTGAGAAATGCTGCCATCATAAGTTAGTTCACCAGGACACAGACTATTTCCAGTGCATGCCTTATAAATGTCCTTAATACAGACAGATATACAAAGGACACTTATCCAATGATTCTTGATATACAAAGGCCACTTATCCAATGGTTCTCGATATACAAAGGCCACTTATCTAATGGTTCTCGATATACAAAGGCCACTTATCTAATGGTTCACGATATACAAAGGCCACTTATCTAATGGTTCTCGATATACAAAGGCCACTTATCCAATGGTTCACGATATAAAAAGGCCACTTATCTAATGGTTCTCGATATACAAAGGCCACTTATCCAATGGTTCACGATATACAAAGGCCACTTATCTAATGGTTCTCGATATACAAAGGCCACTTATCTAATGGTTCTTGATATACAAAGGCCACTTATCCGATGGTTCTCGATATACAAAGGCCACTTATCCAATGGATCTCGATATACAAAGGCCACTTATCCAATGCTTCTCATTTAAACAAGCATTCTTCCTTTAATCATTATTTCAGGAGTCAGATGTTTGTTGACACCACAGTATTTCAAAACTGAGTCTTTTGGGTGTTTATTATTTTCAAGCTGTTGCCATGTATGTGGAAAGCCTTTTTATTGTGCATATTCAAATAGATCTCCCAGTAAATCAGGCAAGTAATCAATTTTTCATATTTTTTGTACATTTTTCTAGTCTTGCAGGTGATGCACTGTCAGTGGAAGTGGACTGAATTAAGCAACGCATGGACTGATTGTGCTCTCATAGGCTGATATGTAATATCATGGCATGCATTTGTAAGATGTATGTGTAATTGTAAGTGCAAGAAAAAGGAAGGGTCAGGAATATGCTGAGATGGAGATATTAAGATTAATCACAGATCAACTGAAATGGTGGGTATGAACCAGTTACTTCATAGTCTTCTAACTAAATTATTGCTAACCACAGCCAAATTAAATAAATGTTTAGAACAACACTCAGTGAATAATAGCTGAATGTATGTACTACTTACTAAGATAGTATTTGTTTTTGTAGAGCATTCTGAAGGCCAAACTTCTAAGTACCATCACACTGAACTGAAATTCATAATTATTTAAATGCTTGTGATACTCATTTAAGTAGCTTTATGTCATCTTGTATCCCTGAAGCTAGGCATCATGAATGTTACCCCATGAATGTTACCCCAACTGTATTTCTTTAGTGGGGAATACTATTTATAACCCCTATTTCTCTATATTTTTTTCTTTATTTTTGTTAGCCCTGTAATTCACTGACCACACTATCTGCTCTGACTCTACATTAAACTGCACCCAGTTCTGAAATAAAATAACAGCATCCACCACTAAAGTTAACTGGGAACACAAGTGTGCATGAAGATTTACTTCCAGCGGATGTGTATGTCCTACTCAATCTCTAAAAATTGTAATGATAAACTCTTTTTCTTTACTGTAATTAACAACTGCAGGGTCTACGCCTCAGCCAGCAGCAGAAAATCTAGCCCCCCGTCTCTATTGCTTTGTCATCCGCTGAACACCTTTTAAATTTCTTTTCTACCAGGTATCCTCTCCAACTTTAGTTATTTCCTTTCTATAGCATTTAGCAGTGAATATGAACATTGGCAAATAAGAGCAAACCTTAGTAAACAGTGTTTCTGATTGTTTTTCTTTTGCTTGTTTGTGCCTTGGTTTGCCTCAAATACATGTATCAAAGAAGCTTATGTCCCCTCCCTGTGGAAAAAAAATTCTTCATCCTTCCCCTCCACAAAGGTGGCACCTCCACTGAAATTTCTAACTATATACCATTTGCTATTGTGTCACCACTTTCAAAACTTTTAGAAAAATTTATCCATAAACAACTTTTCCAATACCTACTTGACAATAATCATCTCTGTCTCACCCAACATGGATTCAGACCAGCACACAGCACTATCACTGCTCTGCTATCCTTTACTGACACTGTCAACAAAGCACATGACTCAGGAAACGTTGTCTCTTCTCTGCTCTTAGATCTGTCCAAAGCCTTTGATACTCTCTCCTACCCTAAACTAATATCCCAGCTGTCTCTTCTGGGACTAACTGAAACATCCTTACAATGATTCACTAGCTATCTCCCCAACAGATATCAATCTGTCAAATGGAACTCAGCTTCTCTCCTTACTTGTCAGTCAGCACTAGCGTACCCCAAGGCTCAATACTTGGTCCAATCCTCTTTAATATTTTTGTTAACCAGCTTAATACTGCAACCAAACAAGCCACCATAATTCAATCTGCTGATGACTCTACATTAACCTGCTCCACCAAAAAGCTTTCTCTTCTACAGAGCTTAACTCAATAAGCATTCAACTCTATTGAGTTCAGGCTAACTAATAATCATCTACTACTTAACCTCCCCACAAAAAAAACTAAACTTCTGCTATTAGCTATTAGTTCTCTGAACCATACTTCCATTGATATGGTTTAATACACAAAACTGTTAGATGTAACTATTGACAATAATCTTAAGTTTTATCTGCACATCAGCAACAGTATAAAAACGTAATCAAAAATTAGGAATGATGTACAAGGCTAAGAAATGCATCTCCACCTCTGCAAGAATAACTCTTGCCACCACATATCTCTTATCCTCCACTCTGTATGCCTCCCCTATTCTGACTAATCTCCAATCTTCCCTCAAAACAAAACTTAACCAATGTTATAACAAAATAGGTACATTTGCCACAGACCAGGCCTACTACTCACACCATTGCTCTGCTCTCAAGTCCCTAAACTGGCTCAAACTACCCCATCAGCTTACCTTTAATCAATTTATACTAACACACAAAATACTGTATAACTCCTCTTTATCACAAACATCATCATCACTACTTCAACACTACATTCCTTCTCATGACCTATGCTCCTCTCACAAGCATCTCCTATCTATTTACAAACCTCAAAGATCAACCGGGACTAGTCTCTCCTCTCACTGTGTTGGCAAGGCATGGAATAATATTCTAGAATCGACCAGACTTATACCTCACTACTATTCCTTTAAGTTTAAGCTAAAAGTTCACCTGCTCAATAATTGGATCTACCCATGCTCCATGCAACCATAATATTCTGCACTATTCTCTTCTCTTTTTTTCCTAACAGACTTTTCCCAGTCTACCCTACTTCCCCCTTGCCTTACCCACCATTACCCACTCTCTAACCTTTCCTTTCTATAAAGCCTTAACCTTCAAATGTTCTTTCTTCTATTCTTACCCTGACATTTATCTGTCCCAAAACTATGACTGTAAATCTCTACCTTTATTCTCCTACCAGAATGCATATATAGCTTTTCTGTTTTATATATATATATATATATATATATATATATATATATATATATATATATACACATATATATGAGTAACTCTAGCCTATCTTGTATTCAGTGTTTTACTTAACTATAGTACTTGCTTTACACGTGCTTGTTTGTCTCTTTTGGCTGTAAATACAATCTGTACTCCTGTGATATTGCGGGCGGCCATGGTGGTGCAGCGGTTAGCATTGCCACCTCACAGCAAGAGGTTCTCTGGTTTGATTCTCAGCTGTGGTGCCTTCTGTGCAGAGTCCGCATGTCCTCCCTGTGGTCGCGTCGGTTTCCTCCGGGTACTCCGGTTTCCTCCCACATCCCAAAGACATGCTGTAGGTGGATTGGATACTCTAAATTGGTCCTAGGTGTGAGTGTGTGCATGTGTGTGCCTTCTGTGGAAGGTTGGGCACCGGGCTGGCAACTCGACACCATAAAACTCCACTGCCAATCATGAGCGGACAGGTAATCCACTGTGGTGACCCCTAACCGGGAAAAGCCGAAAGAAGAAGAAGACTCCTGTGATATTGCCTTAATCTGTGTAACTAATGTTATGTGTGTAAATTCTGCTTAAATTGTTGTATAAATTAAACTGTGGAACTTTTCTCCCTGGGTCGCTTCTGAAAATGGGCTTGTGCCCAGTCGTAATCTTTCCCAGTAAACAAATGTCAAATAAATAAATAAACATGCAGTACTAGTGAAAGAAGCAATGGAGACAGTAACATAAAAAAAAAAACAAATAAAGAAATGGGGTGCAGAAACTGGGTTTTAGAGGATGTTGGGTCCATGAAAATGATAGGCCTCGAGAATGTATGCTTTTTGTGAGTAACAAGATGATGCTTAGGCCAAAAGTAAAAAAAATATTTGCTGTTCTATGTTCTGAAACACGCACATATAACTAGATCCATGTGATGGAACTGCTGATTGCTCTTAAATGGCTTATGGAGCTGCAGAATTTTAAAATCTCTGGCTAATAAGTTCCAAGCTGCTGGCCATCTAACAGAATAACTGTTTCATTTATTAAACTCAAAAACCCCTGTAATAGTAATCTAGGGGAATTAGCATTCTGAAATTTCAAGAAATAAAAGGATGCCTTAATAGCCAATGTGTTGGTTAACAAGGTACAGCTATGAATGCAAACTAAGTGATATAACAGAAAAGACATGAATACGTACATTAGACTAGTAAGTACAATAAATAAATTAATTCAGTTAATAAGTACATTAAATAAGTACTATAGGCAGCCAGTTAGCCATGGCTGAGGACACATATGGATGTTTCTTGGGGCTTGAGAGTACAATAAGTCTGTAGAGTTTGTTCAGTCATTTATTGTCATCTTGCTGACTGAGCCTGAGAGTCACAATCTGAAAGAGATACTGAGAAAAGAGTGTGTGACACTGAGTGAGGCAGTGTATTCAGGTTTTAGAATAACTTCAGTTTTGTCTGCATCTTGAGTGAAGGTTTTGCATGTATTTTAGCTGCTCCTTTGTAGACGATCCAATTAGTGTGAAATTTTAAGAAAAGGGATTGGTTCAACCATTCCTTAAAGTATTTGAATGTATAAAGCTGTTATACAAGAATGTTGTTAGAATCAAACTGTTTGGGGCAAGTTGGCAAGTATTTTCAGGTTGCCAAACAAGACTGACTTCATTTTTTTACAGTTTATAGCCACTGTAATTATAAACCACTCCTACACCCAAATACAATTATTTTAGGGTAGTAAAATTTTACAGAATGCTCAATTGCAGTAGTCTCCCACCTGATGGAATCCTTTTATAAAGGAACTGGTCGTTGTTGTCCTTTAGGTTAAAATAGGCAAGAAGCAGTAACACGGATTCAAATGCACTTTTGTAAGATTCATAAACATGCATCTGTAATGCAGCCATTTTTCACGTCAGCAAATATGGCGTCAATCACAGAGAACAGGTCAGTTAAGGTACTGTAAGTCTTTTTGGAACCCATTTTTGATAGGAAGAACTAATACATTGAAGGTGAAATCCAAAAGGAAGAAGCTCTAAAAATTATATGTGAAGGGATAAGTCAAACCTGAAAAACAGGATACACCTCAGAAAGCAGAGACATCCTGTGGAGGGCTAAATCAGGCCTGAAAATAGGAATATTTTTTTACAAATATGGACAGTTGTGAGGTCTGGTTTCATGCATTAAAAAAATAAATATATATATATATATATATATATATATATATATATATATATATATGGTTTACTATCAAATTTTCGAAATGAACCCCGTTGACTGTACTATTGTCGAACATGGAAGTTCGAAAACGGTAATATCAATGACAAAAAAACAACCTAGGAACAGGTTTTAACATGGGTCGAGATAGGGGAGATGTTAGTAGTTCAGAATAACACTGAACACCTATCTCGACCCATGTTAAAACCGTCCCTAGGTTGTTTTTTTGTCATCGATATTACCGTTTTCGAACTTCCGTGTTCGACAATAGTACAGTCGACGGAGTTAATTTTGAAAATTTGATAGTAAACCTATATATATATATATATATATATATATATATATATATATATATATATATATATGAAATGCCAACAGCCAGAAACCACACAGTCAGTCAAGTAATAGCCTCATTAACATTTTGCAGGCTACCACCTATGCAACCAGAGTAACCTTTCCAAATCCAAAACCCAAAGGGTACTACTTCCACATTGCATAGCTTATATATAGAAAGGTACAAAGACAATCCCTGGGATTCAGCAAGCTCTGCACGGTGTGCAGGAATAGTGCTAGAGCTGCTGGAAGCAATATGGCCACTGAGAGATCCAGGAACAAGCTCTCGGCAAGTGCACGTGTGCTTCTGCACTATTCCTGCACGGACACAGCTCCTGTATGCTAGTTACCCCATTTGCAGGTGACATCCGTGCAAATTAGGTGAATTAATGATCCAGGAAGCTGGCAGCCATCCATGCAGGAGTAGTGTAACTTGCAGAAATGTATTCAGCTTGTAACCAAGTGCATTTCTGCAAATTACAAAAGAGAGCCATGACAGCTCCAAATAAAAGGTGCATATAATGTGGAAGGCATGCCAATGGTCAAATATATGGCCACTGAAATGAAAAATAGGTTCAAAATAACAAAAAATAACTTTTGGTTTTTTTTGGCTGATTTTGGCCATTTAAGCATAGGGCAGCGGCATGCAAACGGGATCAGCCAGAAAAGAAAAGTAAAACCTTGAAAAAAGCTTTTTAGGCAAAATCACAATTTGCCATTAGTCAATGGCAGGCAGAAGACAACAAGGACACTGAACAGCGGTTGCTAAAGGGGAAGGTTCAGTGTTAGACTTGTAACTAGGCATTAACAGTCAATTCTATGCAAATGAGGGGAATGATACTGAATCACAAATATCTCCTCACTGCTAGCCAGCACCCAACCGTGTAGGTGCAGGAAAACCATGGTGCAAGGCTAAGAGTTAGCTGACATCATAGAGGGGTGTGTCAGGCATACTGTAAGCTTATTGGAGTTCTGTGGCTTGGGTTTGCCCTTAGCTTAGCAGAGCTAAAGAAGGGGGTGTGTCTGAAACTGCCTAGCAGTGTTTACATTGCCGAAGCGGGTGTGCATGCCGCACACTGGGTTTTAAACAAAAGAAAAAAAATTAAACAAGGAAATAGCAGCTTCATTCACATCTGAGCACTGAGTTTGCATGGGGCACCTCTGGGCTTAAACAAGAAGGCTATGGGAAGGGAAAACACCAGTAGGAAGGTAATCAAGGAGAACTAGCATAGCTGGCATGTAAAATGTGTCAGAATCAGCCAATTACACAGGCAGCAGCCCAGCCTAGCACACTACTATAAACTATGTAAAAACCTTTCCATCTGTTTTTTCCCACAAACTCTACACCACTGGTGTACACAAACGAGGAAATTTCACCTAACAAAAGCAACAAAATGATAGGGGCTGCTTTTGCTCTCATAAATCGACATGTGGAAGAGGCTGAGGGTGGTGAGGATGACAATGCTGATGACCAACCCACAGTGAGGAGAAGGAGAAGAGTGTGCAGACCCAGAGTAACCTATCAGGGGCTACATGAGCTGGAGATAGTGAAGCACTATAGGGTGGACAGTGACCTACTACAGCAAATTGTTGAGCTGTGCCGGCCACGCCTCACACACAGAACCAACAGAGGGGAATCCATCCCAGTGGATACCAAGGTATGTGTAGGCTTAAGAATACTAGTCACAGGTACCTTCCAAAGGCCAACTGGGGATATCATGGGGATCTCACAGGCATCAGCATCCAGTGTACTCCACCAGTTCCTGGATGCCATGTCAGCACATGCCGGTGAGCACATATATTTCCTCAACACCAGTGAGGTGTTGACCAGCAATATGCGTCTCTTCCACCAAATAGCAGAATACCCTGAGGTAGTGCATGCTATAGACTGTACACACATACACATCAAAGCACCATCCGATGAGTGGGGTAGACTCTACATAAACCGCAAGGGATTGCCCTCTATCAACTGCCAGGTTGTGTGCGATGCCCAGGGCATTATAATGAATGTGTGTGCTGGCAGCCCTGGAAGCTATCACGACTCCCACATCTGGCATATGATGCAGCTGTACCAGAGATTTGCCAATGGGGGCATCCCATATGGCCACCTAGTGGGGGATGCACTACAGACACTACAGACACTAGATCCTACCCAGTTTGGCTTTGTCAAGGGCAGATCCTGCCTTTTGAACCTGGTTGACTTCTTCGAAACAGTACCCAAAGCCATAGATGAAGGGAAGGTAGTCCACACAGCCTATCTGGACCTTGCAAAGGCATTTGACACAATACCCCACTCGGGCATCATAGATAAGCTATCCAGCTTAAATATAACCCCCTATGTCATAAGATGGGTTGCAAACTGGCTCAAAGACAGAACCCACAGAGTGGGAGTTGCTGGAGCCATGTCAAACTCGAAACCAGTCACAAGTGGCATCCCACAGGGTTCTGTCCTGGGACCACTCTTGTTCAGTATATACTTTTCTGAGGTACAGGCAAATGTGGGAGGACTATGGCTCACCAAGTTCGCAGACGACTGCAAACTGGGCGCCATAATCAACTCTCCAGCTGACACAAACATCCTTCAAAAAGGTCTCACAGAGACAGATAACTGGTGCCAGTGCCATGGTTTAAAGCTAAATGCCAAAATATGCATAGTCATACCCTTTGGCAAAAACAATGTGCCCACAAATTACCATATAGGCGGAAACCCATTAAGTACAGAGAAAGTTATTAGGGACCTGGGGACCCAAGTTGATAGCAATCTCTCCTTTGAAAACCACATTGCCAAAGTGGTTAGAAAGACCTTCTACTTAGCCCCACCTCATCACGAAGGGTTTCACATCTAGATCAAGAGAGGTAATCGTGCCCCTTTATTCATCCCTCATCAGGCCCATCATAGAATATAATGCCCCTTTTGGGATGTACCTTACCCGACACCTGCAGCAATTAGAAAGACCCCAAAAGTATCTCACCAAGAGGATCAAGGGTCTCAAACAGATGCCATATGCTGCTCGGTTAAAAAAACTCCAGCTCTACTCAGTTGCATACCACCTACTTCGAGGCGATCTATGCCTGACATACAAAGCTATGTCAAATCCAGAATTAATGGACATGCTCCACCTCAGTAAATCTAAATCCCTTAGAGCCACATGCTCGAGGGACTTGAACCTCAGCACAGAAATAAATAGAACTTGCTGGAGGGACAGGTTCATAACCCAGAGGCTGCCTTCGCTCTGGAATAGAATTCCAGTTCATGTGAGGCAGAGCACCTCACTGAATCTCTTCAAGAAGAATCTCGATAGGTGGATGGGGGATCGTAGGTTTGTCCCAGGGATTACACCCGTGTCACTATTAGACAGAGGCACAGTAAACTAAACCTAAAAAAGGGCACAGTATACTCAAATCAAGGGGTGGCATAAGCCATACAGAATCGGGCTAGGCTTATAATTGCCTCAGGGCAGATAGCCTAGTATGAACCTATGAACCTATGAACCTATGCTGGTTACACACTGGAGCCATGGCTGATGACACCCATCAGAAATGTACACACACCCGAACAAGAACTCCACAATGAGGCATATGCACAGACCAGAATCATAATAGAGCATGTGTTTGGGATACTCAAGTCACGGTTCTGGTGCCTGGACATATCCGGTGGATCCTTGTAGTACTCACCAGCTACATGTACCCAAATTGTCATTGTATGTGCCATGCTACATAATATGATCAGCAGGAACAGCATGGGGCAGGGCCACACAGCCCCCCACCATTGCCAAGGCCAGCACAGGCACCTGAGACTGCACCTGTAGGCAGAAAGAGGCATGCCCAGTATGCCCAGGCCTTGGCAAAGAGGCAATGACACCTCTCTCTCTGACTCGCACATACAGTAAAAAGGATAAAAGGATGCCAAACATGACACTACCTGTGCTTAACCATGTATAGAGAGTGTACTATGTGCATCCGACATAGTCAGCCCTCTAGCACCATCCTCAGTACTGGCACAGCCACAAGGTAAGTCACTCTCACCATCAGTTGCTGAATGTAGTAATATGTTCTGCTACCTATATCTATGGTATGGATGTGAGCATGTAAGGGAATCAGGTGGCTGAATGGGATGGCAGCAGATAGTAGACACCTATATCAGCAGCATGAAATCCTTAACAAATACTGGTGTCAGTATAGTAGGCAGTACTAGACAAGGTGACAAAACCCACTGCAGGACATGTGGTGGGCCAAATGCATGTCCATAGGACACATACATGCATGTCAGTGAGGCCCACATACCCAACAACAGTCTCAGCCAGCAGGACAGGTGTAAACAAACACAAAGAAAGGCTGTGCTAAGGCCTCTGATTGATGGCTGTGGAAAACAGCCCCCCTCCAGACCTACACAGACAGACTACAACAGGTCAGGCGGTGGGATGTTAGTTCTGAAGGGTAAGAAGTCTGAAACTGAAATGTAGGTCAATCAAACCTAAGAACTGTAGTACATTGATATGCCTCTAGTCTGCATGATAGGTCAGAATACAGAATGAAATGGAAGCCAACAGAGTACCTGAAATACCAATACAGTCATAGCAAATATTTACAGTTGTCAGGTGTGCCCCCCCCCCCACAATCCTATGTAGAAATGTAGTAACATGTACGTGTAAGTATAATAACAGTGGAGCACAGATTACCTGAGCTGGCCAAAGTAGCAGGATAGATTGTTGCATGTGTACAATATGCAGGGCTCTGTGAGTTAGGTTGTTGTGTGTTGCATATTGTGTGAAAGTGGTCAGCATGTAGGCATGGAGGGCTGGGTCCCAGTGGCCAGTGGCCAGTACTGTTGATGACAGGGCCAAGTTGTCACAACTGCAGTGCCAAACAAAATGCATCTCAGCAAGTCACAATCCAGCAGTAATCCATAATAATTAATATCTGTCACCAACTGAAAGATAGACATGGCATGAATGTGGGCCCAGACATACAAACAGTACACAGGTGGAAGTACCCTAGACAGAGAGTGTATAAAATGTTACTGTCAAATGGACACACCTTTGGAATTGTACATACAGGTTAGTAGCACATTAGTTGGCTGTGTAGTATGACATACTGATGTAGTCTGGCCAAACACTGGCAGACCACAAAAGGCACAGGTATGAAGTATTGAGAAACTGCTGATGTCCCTGCACAAGCCAGCATAAGTGGAATGCCCCACATATATCTGTGAGTCATCTGCAAGTAGCTTCCCTAAAACACATGCACCCAGCTCACCCCACCATCAGCCACAGGTACCTCGCAGGTCATAAACCTGCTGTTGGGAATGAGTACAATATGACCCCCATCTCTGTATGGGAATAGCCACAGAATGCAGCATGCTAAAGAGGTGTCCCATGCAGGTGTGTCCCTAGCTGTAAGCAGAACCCTGACAGCATCCACACCAATGGATCAATAAGGACAGAAACTATTGACATTAATACCTTGTGCGCCCACCCTGTCACCCCAGGGGAATACAGTGGCTTGCAGCCTGGGACTGTAGGAGTGACACAATGCACTGGGCTGCTACAGATGGCCTGCATCATTACCAAATGCCCTACAGTCCTCTGTCAAAGACCTGTGTCTCATCCGTACTGCCAATGTATATTATCTCATGGACTCCCAAATAACGATGTAACACAGTCCACACAGCACAAATGCAAGGCCATGTTTACAAATCCCAGTAGCATGTCCACAATGTCCTACTGAATGAACTGTGGACCAACCCCTAAATACTGCTGAGATGAAGTGATAACTGTAGGGATACTTATCAGATATTGTTTGCATAATGTTTGGAAGAGGATAGAGCCATGGAGTGTGTGAAGTCTGAAACTCAGATGTGTGCATATACTATCCTTGCTTGCAAACACAGGAATGGGTGGCTACAAACCTGCTCATAAACCACAATGTGAAGGGGTAATGACCAGAAATATGAGCCCTGCCTCTGGATAACCTATGTGAATCTGTACAGCTGTGAGTATAGCCACAGCAGGATATGGCCATACTGTCACGTTGATAGATGTACAACCATGGAAACCTCAGTCACCACAGTACCAAGGTGCTGAACCATTTACACAGACCCATCAGCAGGTGTCTGCAGCTCCCCCTCCAGAATGGCATGATTGTGCAAGAATATGTAGGCTGCAGACCACAATACTGGACACAGCTTTATTCACCTTGTGTTCCCCAGGAAAGTACTGCAAGCAAATATGTATACCTGTCAGTAGCTGATGACATAAAACATTACAGTGTAAAACAGTACATATGTCTGAATATGTCTGCTAACACCAAAACCATGTAGCAGAAGCAGCACAGACACAATTAGTTACAGTATCCCACTATCCTTTGCCCATTGTGACCCCATATTGTCAACCAATCTACAGATATCCTGCAGAAACAGGTTGCTAGCTGTATGTGTAGAACACAAATGTCTGCACTGGAGTACAACCTACCTGGAATAGATTCACACATTCAATACAGAAGGTCATACTGGGCATGCTCCCACACTTAGAGAAATGAAGCCCATGTCTGGCAACAGCAGTGGACTATTCATGTCTGGCAACAACAGTGGACTATACATATCTGTCAGTCGCAGATGTTTGTGCACACACTCCACATTGCACACCAGTCATGCCTTCCACAGACATTGGATAGGAATACACACATATATCCAAGGACAACAAACTATAATAGGCCAAACATACACGCAAATAGATGTGTGGAAGAGAATGACAGACAGTGACAAAGAGCTTCCCATCATGAGGTCTGCCCCACCCAGCACACATCCAATTGGCCAATACCACATGATGTGCAAATGTCTATCCCTGTAGACATCTGCTTCTGGTAGCCCTCAGCACTATAGTGTCTGTGGTGCTTGTGATAACTGTGTAACATGATTGTACAAGTCATTATTCATCTAGCAGTTGTATACACATTACTGTCAAATGTAAACATGTGTGTGACTGAGTGTTGTGTGTGTACTTCCAGACGAATGGTTTATGGCCCATTCACACACTCTGCACTCCCCATTGCCCTACCTTGGCAAGCCTGCTGATGTCATTCACCTTGAAATACACCTTTGGAGAAGGGTTAACCCTATAAGGCCTGTCGCACATGCTATAACTGCGGAATGCTCTAGTGTGATGTACTAGTTAGGTAGGAGTACTAATCCCAGACATGGCAACTGTGAGACTGTGTGTGAGTGTGTGTGTGTGTGTGTGTGTGTGTGTGTGTGTGTGTGTGTGTGTGTGTGTGTGTGTGTGTCTGTGTGTGAAGGGATCAATGCTTTTGATGCCAGTCACTGCACTGTCCCTTGCCCTACTTTGGCAAGCCTGGTGATGTTATTCACCTTGAAATACACCTTTGGGGAAAGGCTAGCCCTATAAGCTCCGTGGTGCATGCTATAACTGCATAATGCTGTAGTGTCATATACTAGTTAAGGAGGAGTTCTAATCCCAGACATGGTAACTATGAAACTCTGTGCATGCGTTTGTGTGTGTAGGGATCAATGCTTTTGAGGCCATTCACAGACACTACACTTTCCATTGCCCTACTTTGGCATGCCTGCTGCTATCATTCACCTTGAAATACACCTTTAGAGAAAGACTAGCCCTATAAGCTCTGTGGAGCATGCTATAACTGTGCAATGCTATAGTGTGATTTACTAGTTATGTAGGAGTTCTAATCCCAGACATGGCAACTATGAGACTCTGTGTTTGCGTGTGTATAGGGATCAATGCTTTTGAGGCCATTCACAGTCACTACACTTTCCATTGCCCTAGTTTGGCAAGCCTGCTGATGTCATTCACCTTGAAATATACAACCTAGCCCTATAAGTTCTGTGGTGCGTGCTATAACTGCATAATGCTATAGTGTGATGTATTAGTTAGGTAGGAGTACTAATCCCAGACATGGCAAGTGTGAGACTCTGTGTGTGTGGAGGTATCAATGTTTTTGAGGCCAGTCACGGTCACTACACTGTCCATTGCCCTACTTTGGCAAGCCTGCTGATGTCATTCACCTTGAACTACACCTTTGGGGAAAAACTAACCCTATAAGCTCTGTGGTGTGTGCTATAACTGTGTAATGCTATAGTGTGATGACTAGTTAGGTAGGAGATCGCATCCCACATGTAGCAACTGTGAAACTCTGTGTGTGTGTGTGTGTGTGTGTGTGTGTGTGTGTGTGTGTGTGTGTGTGTGTGTGTGTGTGTGTGTGTGTGTGTGTGTGTGTGATTGTTATTGTGTGTAGGGATCAATGATTTTGAGGCCATTCACAGTCACTATACTTTCCATTGCCCTACTTTAGCTAGCCTGCTGATATCATTCACCTTGAAATACACCTTTGGAGAAGGGCTAGCCCTATAAGCTCCATGACATGTGCTATAGCTGTGTAATGCTACAGTGTGATGTACTAGTTAAATAGGAGTTCTAATCCCAGATGTAGCAACTATGAGACTCTGTGTGTGTGTGTGTGTGTGTGTGTGTGTGTGTGTGTGTGTGTGTGTGTGTGTGTGTGTGTGTGTGTGAAGGGATCAATGCTTGCCAGTCACAGTCACTACACCTTCCATTGCCCTACTTTGGCAAGCTTGCTGATGTCATTCACCTTGAAATACACTTTTGGGGAAAGACTATCCCTATAAGCTCTGTTGCATGTGCTGTAACTGCGTAATGCTATAATGAGATGCACTAGTTAGGTAGGAGTTCTAATCCCATACATAGTAACTGTGAAACTCTGTGTGTGTGTGTGTGTGTGTGTGTGTGTGTGTGTGTGTGTGTGTGTGTGTGTATGTGTGTGTGTGTATGTGTGTTTGTGTGTGTAGGGATCAATGCTTTTGAGGCCATTCACAGTCACTACACTTTCCATTGCCCTACTTTGGTAAGCCTGCTGATGTCATTCACCTTGAAATACACCTTTGGAGAAAGGTTCGCCCTATAAGCTCTGTGGTGCATGCTATAACTGCATAATGCTATAGTGTGATGTACTAGTTAGGTAGGAGTTATAATCCCAGACATGGAAAGTGTGTGTGTGCATTTGTGTGTGTGTGTGTGTATGTGTGTGTGTGTGTGTGTGTGTGTGTGTGTGTGTGTGTGTGTGTGTGTGTAGGGATCAATGCTTTTGAGGCCATTGACAGTCACTACACTTTCCATTGCCCTACTTTGGGAAGCCTGCTGATGTTCACCTTGAAATACACCTTTGGGGAAAGACTAGTCTTATAAGCTCCGTGGTGCATGCTATAACTTTGTAATGCTATAGTGTGATGTACTAGTTAGGTAGAAGTTCAATCCTAGATATGGCAACTGTGAAACTCTGTGTGTGTTTGTGTGTGGAGGGATCAATGCTTTTGAGGCCATTAACAATCACTACACTTTCCATTGCACTACTTTGGCAAGCCTGCTTATGTCATTCACCTTGAAATACACCTTTGGAGAAGGGTGCGCCCTATAAGCTGTGTGGCACATGTTATAACTGCATAATGCTATAGTTTGATGTACTCATTAGGTAGGAGTTCTGATCCCAGACATGGCAACTGTGAGACTCTGTATGTGTTTGTTTTTGTGTGTGTGTGTGTGTGTGTGTGTGTGTGTGTGTGTGTGTGTGTGTGTGTGTGTGTGTCTGTGTGTGAAGGGATCAATGCTTTTGATGCCAGTCACTGCACTGTCCCTTGCCCTACTTTGGCAAGCCTGCTGATGTCATTCACCTTGAAATACACCTTTGGAGAAGGGTTAGCCCTATAAGCTCTGTGGTGCATGCTATAACTGCATAATGCTACTAGTTAGGTAGGAGATCTAATCCCAGACGTGGAAAGTGTGTGTGTGCATTTGTGTGTAGGGATCAATGCTTTTGAGGCCATTGACAGTCACTACACTTTTCATTGCCCTACTTTTGGCAAGCCTGCTGATGTCATTTACATTGAAATACATCTTTGGGGAAAGACTAGCCTTATAAGCTCTGTGGTGCATGCTATAACTTTGTAATGCTATAGTGTGATGTACTAGTTAGGTAAAAGTTCAATCTCAGACATGGCAACTGTGAAACTCTGTGTGTGTTTGTGCGTGGAGGGATCAATGCTTTTGAGGTCATTCACAGTCACTACATTTTCCATTGCACTACTTTGGCCAGCCTACTTATGTCATTCACCTTGAAATACACCTTTGGAGAAGGGTGAGCCCTATAAGCTCTGTGACGCATGCTATAACTGCATAATGCTATAGTTTGATGTACTCGTTAGGTAGGAGTTCTAATCCCAGACATGGCAACTGTGAGACTCTGTATGTGCTTGTTTGTGTGTGTGTGTGTGTGTGTGTGTGTGTGTGTGTGTGTGTGTGTGTGTGTGTGTATGTGTGTGTGAAGGAATCAATGCTTTTGACGCCAGTCACAGTCACTGCACTGTCCCTTGCCCTACTTTGGCAAGCCTGCTGATGTCATTCACCTTGAAATACACCTTTGGGGAAGGGCTAGCCCAATAAGCTCCGTGACATGTGCGATAAATGCAGTACACTGTAGTAGCAATACATATCTAGCTAGGATTTTGAATCTCAGGACTGTCATGTGTGTATGTGTGTGTGTGTGTTTGTCATCAGTATCCTGTATGGAGGTAGCTATGATTGTGTAATAACAGGACTCACTGTGGAGTGGGTTTTGCAAATTTGTTATATTGAGGACCTACTGTATGTCACAATGTCCACGTTACAAGGACAACATGTCAAACAGTAGAGAGGCTGGTGTAGACAATCCATATCCCTACATATGACATTATGGATTGGAGAACAATATAGGCATCCCTTGTATTACTCAGAGAACATTTTCCACCCATGTGTCATACACAAACACACTTGGCTAGGCAACAACCACTATGTTGATAGTTCCCTGCATATTGCCCACATATAGTAACCATGGTGTGATTGCAGTGGACTACAGAGGACATGGCACCCTGTTCCATCCCTACAATAGGAAAATAATTGCTTACAGTGGTCCTTTGCTATGTTTCCCACTGGACTCCTGCAACAACTGTAGAGTCAGAAAATCTAACCCACAAAAGAAATACCATGCCTTATACACATTGTTGTATGGACAGATGCCACTAACACCAGTGAATACCTGGATAATGCTGTCAATGTAGGTGTAGGATCAACCTCAGTTCCATAGCCAGTTCTCACCACATGAGGTCAGGAATGCCACATCAGATGATAACAATCTGTCCACACAACATGCCCCAGACACCCCAGGTACACTTCCACATGTCACAGAAAATGCATGTGGGACATGTGCACAACCATGACACTATCCATGTTATGGAATATAGAACACATACATGACAAGCATTGCACAGCTCTGGCCACCCACAATAGTAACCCAGATGAGTGGATGGTGAATATAATACCAACCTGTGTAGGCCAATCCAGGAACTACACCCCTGAGCCACACTGCAGACCATTGTCATGTGGCCTAATGCCATGGTATACCATTTGCCTAGCCCTGTACAGCCTTCTAGCACAGTCAAGTTACTACACACCTGTGAAGCAATGAACCCATGCATGTCAGTACTGGCAAATATGTGTCTGTGTGTGGAGATTAATGATTTGAAAGCAATTCACACACACTACACCTCCCATTGCCCTACTGTAATATGCCTTCTGATGTCAGTCACCTTGACATACCCCTTGTCCATATATTAGCCTGATAACCTCTATGGTGCATGTGATACCTGCGTAATACTGTAATGTAGCAAACTAGTTAGTTAGGAATTCGAATCATGACTCTGCCAACTGTGATAATGTATGTGAGTCTCTGAGAGAGTGTGATTGTGTCTTCCTTGACAACTGCTTTTGTGGACAGGCACATGTACTACACTTACCTTATTCCTCCTTTATCACTGTTGCTGATGTCACTCACTTTCAACGATACCTTTGGACAGCTCTCCAACATGTAAGTTATTTAGTGCATGCAATAACCTCATAAAAATGTAATTGCAATACATAGTCAGGCAGGGGTGTGAAACCCTGTACTGGTAAGTGTGTGACACAAAAATGCTTAACTCTTACTCTCCTATCTCCTTCCTTTCTTACTTTGTTTCTGTCTGTCTCTCTCACTCCCTCTCTGATGGATGTGGAGAAGTACACCTGCTTTGCTTAGGCAGCAGCTTGTGTTTTGTAAGTGATGCTCATGATCAGCTGATGGCCTGTGCATGAATTGCAGTCCCCCACTAGCTGATCGCATGTGGAACAGCTGTGGTAACATTCCCATAGTCAGTTGCATAGAAACACACTCCTATAGCTAGGAACATCATGTGGGTGTTGCCCCTTTTCATTCACTGTGAACAGGACTTCATGTTGGTGTTTGGCAAACAGCATCACAGAGGGTAGTGGGATATATGTCTTACAACATACACTGTGGAGACAGACCAACAAACAGGAGGGGGATGTTCCATACATGAGGTCATAATGTAAGTCTTGCTCTTCTACATTTGAAGTAAAGTTGGTTTAACAGGGTTTGTGTGGATATGGCTGGTCTACATGATTTAATATCTGTCATGACAGTGTTATGTGGTTGAGGCAACTCTCACCTGTAGGGCTATTTGCAGACTGGCTAGTGTTTGGAGTCTTACATGTGTTGTGTTACTCACACATGTCCTATCTTTAGAAATGCAGTAGCATACTCTGAGGATTGCAGTCAGTACATGGTGACAGCCATGTGAGTTACTGATTTCATATCCTTCAGAAGATATATGTCACAACAAACCCTGTTACACCAGTAAATGTATGAGTTTATCACAGCAACATGTCAATATTGGCCCTGTGTTTGTGCCTCCAGCCACAACTCTCCCAAACTTTGTACATATGTCATGCAATATGAAGTGCATATGTTCAGTACATCATTATTTACTGACATCATACCTGATAACAAGCCAGTGAGATATCAGACTGCTAGAGATGTTATGTATAGTAGGGCTTATATTTGAGGACAAAACCTGGACATTCTGTTGTAGTGTGTACAGTAGTGAGCCCTGTGTACTTATGGTGATTGTCTATAGAGTGTGTATTGTGAATGTGTACCTTGGCCTGTGTACAGACTGTGGTAGATGTCATTGTTCTTGGTCCTGTTCTATCTGATGTTGCATGCTGCTCCAGTGTATGGTAACCTATCAGCGTACATGTTTGTAGGGCCAAACAGACACATGTCCAATACCACAGTCAGGCATCGGAATTTACTGTGTATTGGCCCAGTATATGTAAGGTTAGTGTGTGAGTGGCACATATGAGGATGGTGTTGATCACACAGTCCATATACTGTGATATTAAGCATACTTACCATATATGACTGTGGCTGTGTTCAGATTGTTTGTGGGTATGCACTTTCACACTGCTGTCTGTTACTCCATGCTGTTACATGCCTGTAGAGTCTGCTATATTTGCAGGTACATGTGTATTCCCCAATAAAAAATGTAGGCCAGTATTGTGGCAGTCTTCCTGTAGTTTGCACAGTGCTTTGTGACATGTCTAGCAGCTCAAAGTACTTATCCAGTGTAATGTTATGTCCAGATATTTGTCAGATGTACTGTTGCCAGGCCACCACAACTTTTGTGTATGTCTGACAAAGCAGTGGGATGCTGTACAGCTGTATGTCACTAACTAGTGGGAAGTATGTGGGCTTGTGACCTCTGCTCCTCCAGTTATTATGTGTCAGGACAGACAAGAGTGTGTGAATGCATAAAGTGTGTGAGCTTATCTAGTCCAGTATTTTCATGATATCCACATTTACATGGATGTAAACATCTACTTTGTCAGGCTTGGTCCACACGTCTTGCAATAAGGGGTTCTGTGTATACCTCTGGAGTGACAAGAGTGTGTTAGACTGTCCACATTTATTGGTCATATTTCTGCTGTATTTCACAGGATCATTATTGTGATATCTGTGGTACTGCACTATGATGATCTTATGATGTCTATCAGTAACTGATGGCATACATGTCAATATCAGATGTTAAGTCACACACAAAATTTCTGTTAAGACAACCCCTGTTACAGTAGCAACAGTCTACATTTATACCTGCAATCTGCACATGACATCCCCTTGCACTAAGAGGTTGTGACTATTGGTGGTGAGATATGACTCCACTACATGTTATGGACATATGTTATACATATATGTGTATATATATATATATATATATATATATATATATATATATATATATATATATATATACACACATATGCATACACATATATATATATATATATATATATATATATATCACATATGCATACACATATATATCTATATATATATATATATATACATACATACATACACATATATATATATATATACATACACACACACACACACATATATATATATATATATATATATATATGTTTACACACACACACACACACACACACACATATATATATATATATATATATATATATATATATATATATATATATATATATATATATATATATATATATATATATATTATCCATTATGGACAAACAAGTGTTTCAGCTACATGGCTTCGGAATACCACTGACTTTTTATGTTTTCAAGTCATTTAGGCCATAAAAAGCAAAAGCTCACTAGCTGTAGACATGTTTTGCACTTTTTTTTGGCAGTCTAGGTATCTTGGGGAATATTTGTTTTGGATTTATGGTAGTGTATTTGTGAGACTTAGTGTTATTCTAGCTGAGTCATTACTAGTAAAGATAAGTGACCAATTTAATTTGGAGAGTCAGGAAGGGCTACATTACAATTCATATGTCTTTGAGTGAATATTATAGGACCGTGGTCAAGCAAAAGCACTAGTTCTGTGCTGTAAATATCCAAAAACAGTAACACACCGAATACAATACACTCTGTTAAGGAACCACTGGAGCCATAAACATGTTTAGCAATTTTGCCTTTATTTAAAAGACTTCTACAGGACAATGGTCACTAAAGATAGATGGGAGGACTTTGATGTGTGAGAGTTTGTAAGGAGTATCTTAATAGTAGGACTAAGAGGGTGTGATTTTTTTATTTTAACTTAGTT
The DNA here is from genome assembly GCF_019279795.1 of Protopterus annectens. NCBI lineage: Eukaryota > Metazoa > Chordata > Ceratodontiformes > Protopteridae > Protopterus > Protopterus annectens. Next base: position 1,812,956,498 of record NC_056728.1, on the reverse strand, counting down.
ATATCAGATTACTTTATCAGTTGTTTAACTCCTAGGTCAACTTCAATCAAACATCAGTGATGTGGAAAACAGATCTCAAAAATTTTAACTCAAAACATTAGAGGATGATATAGCATATACTGCAAAGTTCATCTCAGAAGAACAGAAACACTCAATAAATCTTTCTGCATCTCACATTACAGAATTAGCTCTTTCAATGTAAACGAGTATGTTCAGATCGCTCTCAACTTGACAGACAAGTTAAATGTCTGCTATACTTAATGCAGTAAGGGGATTAGAAACAAAAACTGAGTTTGGAAAGCCACAAAGGCTTGAATAGCTCTTTTCTCAAGAAGGAGGAAAACAAGAACAGACTATCTAAAATGCACGGATATTAAAAATCATTTGAGATTCCATTTCAACGTATGCATTTCTCTTCCCTTCTTCAGCAATGCAGCAGAAACAGAAGCCTGTCTGAAAAATGTAAGAATATAATTGTTAAGATGCCTTATACAACATTGTCACAAATAGCTAATGCAGAACACTGAACAAAACCAAAGGTTTGCAAAAGCAATAAGCCTATCTACCCACAGCTCTATTTCTACTCCCATGGCAACAGACCTCAGGAACAGAAAAGGTAAGGATCGTTCATCATGGGTAACCTCATAAACTTTCCAGGAATGATGAACCATTTCATGTTGCCAATGAGAATAAAAATGGTGAGGCCGAGCTGACAGAAGTAACAGAACAAAAACATAATTAATTTCTGGACGATGAGTTTTGCTAGAGTCTTCGCTTCACACTTGAAGATATGTAGAGTATTGAAGCAGCTGTCCAGAGAGCTGTGGTAATACAATTAGTATAGAGTATTATGAATTCAAAGGATGGATATGTTATATGGTTGAGAAGGGGGTGCAATATGGGGGCTACAGCTTTGTTTAGAATGAGCTGTTTAAAGTCCTCACTTGGACCTTACTCTCTACTACTTTTCAAACAATCAGTGCTCCTAGACCCAGTTGGCTGCCTTTTTTCCCTCATGATATGTACTTTTTGGACTAATGGATATTTTTGTCTCAAACTGTAATTGTTTTTTTATCTAACATAGCCTTATGTTAAGTATTTGCCTATTAATAAGTCGCAAAGTGCTATTGAGTGACTGGAAGTTTGAAACTTTTGAACTTAGGCATCTTAAATGATGCAGACCTGTTTATTGAACTGTTAAAACTGTTGTTTATTTGTTACTGCCTTGTAGGACCTGCTTGATCATACAGCAAAAAAAATATTATATAGCGACTAAGAAGCTTGTATGTTTGCTCTTTTATTAAGGCTTTAGCATATTGTCGTTTTACAACTGAAACTGCCCTGTGACTGGAACTGCACAAGTAGTAGCTATAGTATACTATTTAGCGACAGGAATATAACAGCCTTAACTACAAAATATCAGAAAAAACAATCCATCTCTGCCCTGAACAAACCAAGGACAATGGTGGTCTCACACAAAAAGTTTAATGCAAAGTAAAAAAATCTATCCTCAATGGTCCATAGATGTAAAAAAATTCAGAACAATCCAAAACATGATAATGTTAAAATCAGTTCAAGTAGATGGTCAGTTCAAACAGGTAAGTGCTTCCGTCTGTAGCACATGACAGACTTTTTCAAAACCAAAGTTGCAATATCATTTCCTTTCTTAAGTACTGTTAGGTTGCCTGTATCAATTAACAATAAAAGCAACAGAGTATCACAAATAGAATAATTCTTAAAAACCACTGTAATCAATACAGCAGGTGTTTTGCTTTAAAAAAAACAGGGAAGCAAGAATGTTTTACAGAACTCTAGCCCTTTGCTTTAAAATGGGCAACAAGGACAAATGTTCATTAATACCAGGGGGTTCATTGGTGTTCAGTGTAAGTTGCCACTCCAACCCCTTTATTTCAGTTTCATTCCCCCAATCACCCCCCCCCCTCACATTCTGCCTAACTATATCCAGTATACCGAATTTAAAACCAAGAAAACTGGGACAAGTTAGTGAGTGTTTAAAAAGAGCATTATTCTTATTGTGTGTCTCTATGTCATAAAGATATTCGTATATATTCTCCTCCTAAGAGATATTTCCATCTTCCCTATATAAAAATGGTTACAGCCCTGACAGACACTAATACACACCAACCCAGTCATCTGACAGTTACCATGCACCAGTTTCACTATCTGTACTGGATCACACAACCGAATTTCCACACTTTCCAGAATAAAAGAACACCGCATTTCCTGGTTCCTGTCTGGTGTCCTGTGTGTAATCTCGGGTGCTCAAGTAAAAATTTTACATTCTTATACACCCTATTGGTGAAAAGCAGACTATTACCCAGGGAGTTTATAAGATGGTCATTCCCTTCCAGAATAACCCAATTCTTGGAAAGGATACCCTGGACTTTCCTCCCAAATGAACCAAATTCCAACACCATGGAATTGGAAAACGTTTGCCCCCTGAGGTATATGGGTAACTGGCTGTGACTGATCCTGTAACTGGGTGTATCTAGCCCCCATCCATCCAACACCTCTCTCCCGAGATGCAAAACCTAGTCTTCGGAGTAGCCAATACTCACAAACTTATGGGTAAGTTTTGCCAACTCAGTTGTAAAAATTTCTATAGTTGAGCACATCCTTGCACCCCTAATCATTTGCACATGAACCAAATTCTTTTTAATGTAAAAAGGGTGTTGACTCCCAAACCTCAAAAAACTATTAGAATAAGTGGGTTTACGATAAACCGTTGAGACAAATGAGTTCAATTCAACATCCTTGGTCAAACAAACATCCAAGTAGTTAATAGAATAAGAATTGTATGTGTGGGTAAATTTAAAGTAATCACAAATGTTGTTCATATACCCCAAAATTCATTAACAATGTCCAAGCCCTCTTTCCATAGAATGAACACATCATCCAAATAGCATAAAAACAGTAACCAGTGCTCTGCATATTTCATTCCAAAGATGTATCTCTTCTCCCACATAGTCATTACCAAGTTGGCAAATATCGGAGCACAACTTGAACCCATTGCTACCCCCCTCAATTGTTTATAGAATTCATCCTCAAAAACAAAGTAGTTATTTAAAATACATTCCATAGTTTCCATCACAAAACTAATCATACTAGGATTCAACATACTCTATTCTAGTAAGGCTTCATGGAAAAATTCTATACCTATGTCATGAGGAATGGAGCCAAAAAGATCCACTACATCGATGGTTGAGAAACCCAAAGTTTCCTCAAAAAATTCATGTTTGACGCTGGACAAAAAGTCCCACGAGTCATTTAAAACATAATTGATACTTTTAAAAGTGTTTTTTAACAACTGGTCAATACAAACTCCCAAAGAATGTGTGGAACTATTTTGTGCTGCCACTATAAGTCTGTAAGGAGGGTGCTGGACATCCTTGTGCACCTTCGGGATGCCAAAGACGGTTGGAATATAAGGAAATTGGTCTGCAGGAAGTTAAAAAGCTCTTTGTTGATAACTCCCTGGAGTAAACTATCCTCCAGGAACCACTGCATTCTTCTGTGCGAAATGTGTACCTCATTAACAGAAGCAACCAAGTACTTCTCAGTGTCTTGTAGTACACTTGTAATATCATTCTTATAATCAGTAGGTTCTACCAGTACTACATCGCCCCCTTTGTATAGCTTCATAACCCGTAAAACATTTGTCTCTCTCAAGGAGTTTAAAATTAACATCTCTTCCCTCATTAAATTGTAAAAATAATCCTTATAGTTATAAAACTTTTGGAATATCTCCCTGGTACAAACTTTATCAAAATGGGCCAGAGCCGGATTCAATGGGGGGGGGGGGGTTAAAATACTTTACTTCTTAAATCTGTTAGCTAAAATCATTTGTTCATCATCCCATTCATGAAAAAGGGTTCAGATATGTAATTTTCTAATGTACAATTTAAACTCTGTGAGCACTTGGGCAATCCTTGGTTTTTTGGATGGCTCAAATTTAAACCCTTTCTCAAATAGGGAAAAATGTGTTGCTGTTATTGGTTGTTCACTATAATTGTATATACTAAAACTATTCAAGCTGTAAACTTTCCCTGACTGGTCTATCCTGATCTCATTTCCAATCTCAACTTACCCTAGTATCTGTTGTTGTTCCTGTTGCTCCAAAAAGTTCTTTGACCCCTCCCACGAGGTGTCCGAGGACCCCCTAAAAAATTTTGTCTGCCACAATCTCTATTCTGGATCTTCTCAGATCTCCTTAATGGGGAGTAGTCATAATCAAACACCTCTTCACTTTCACCATTGTACCCACTATTAAGCTCTTCACCATTAGTATTTCTTGTGTCATGGTTTCGTAAACCCAAATCATTGTTTGGGTTTACTTCGGTAACCATTTCCACTCCTTCCCCATAATAACTTCTAGGGAGCACCTATGCTTCCTTCTGTCGGTATTCCAATTCATCCCTTTTTAAATTTTTCTGTTTTCTAATAGCATTGTCTTTCAGCTGCTGTTCAATTTTACTAAAAACATTATCATATTTTAACTTAAAGTTTAAAAAAATATTATCATTTAAAATTGCATTATTTAATTTATCAACTTCTTCCAATAAACAATTCATTTTGTTACTATTCATTTTAATAATAAAGTGCAACGGTTCAATACCATGTCTGTCGACCATACTCAACAGTTCATCAAGTTCTGGTTGCCCCACCATATGTCCGTTAGGAAATTTATTCATTCTCAACCCCTTTGGAGTCCTCTGCACCTAGTGACTAGGAAGATATCATCCTTGAAATAATTTATCTTAAAAGTATTATTTGTATTGTGTAGCTAATTGCATGTGAGACTTCCTGACTCCTTTAAATTAAAAACACTGCTTTACTTTTCAGTTGTGTTGAGAAAAGTTCTATGTTAGCTATCTTACAACTGCCATGATAAGCTCTTTGTAATAACACCTATTACTCATGCGTGGTAGTTAGGTTAAAAAAAGAAAGTACTGCAGGTGATATTTACTGTTCTAATGTGGTATTATATGATTATTTGAGTATATATTAACATAGTGACTCATGTTCTTTAATCCCTGTCTAACAGCTATCCTGAAAGGCTTGTAACATTAGGATGTTACCTTGTGGAAACTTAAACTGAAAACCTGTTTTGAACTGTGCCTCAACAAAAAAGACCTGCTAAGGTTACTATCTCTAAATTCTCTCTGTTTGTACCACTTTTTATGCTGACCTGGGTCTACAGCACTATTAGGTAGCCTTAAATATTGAACCCTAGTCCCTAAAGCTCTAATACATTGGCTAATTCCCAGCAGCTAACTCTAAGGAATACTGGTGGCTATGAACAAGTATTTCCCTCATATTAATAAAAATTAGTGGTATTATGCTATAAGTAAAAACTGTAAGCATAAAAAGAAAAAAGTGTTACCAACCCCTAAAATTGCTAATGGAACACTTTAAGAAGTAAAACAAAAAATAAAAAGCCTTACTATAAATCCCTAGTGTATTTAACTTATATTCGCAGGCTCTAAGATCCTTGTATCTGGTTAAGCCCAACTCCACTCACCCTCATTGCGCTCAGGCTCGCTCCGTACCCCTACCTGCCCCCAATTCCCACCTGCCCCCAGTAGTGCTAAATTTATAACCATAAAACCACACCCCTCCTATCAGAACCAATCAGTTTTGTACATCTCATTTTAAACTCCACCCCTCACCGCCCTCCTCCATTCCCTATCCATCCTCCATATCCTGGTGACAATATAATAAAGATATTAACTCTGTCTCTCACTATGCCACCATCCAAAACAATGTCACTACTTTCTCTGCTATTCCTTATGTTACTTCCATATCTACTCTCCACTTATGAAAATCAGTCTTACCTAGGATTTCATTACCCAAAATGTCAAACAATCATCCCAGTTACACCAAATAAGGCAGGTCACCCAATAATTAGTTCTATATCAAACTCCTTAACCACAACAAACTATCAGCCTATTAACTCTAGATACATCAGCTCAAAATCCAAACACTATCAAAAACAAATAAATAAATTATTAAAGCATATTGTAAGCTTACACTCTAACCTCACAATGGATGGAGACATTCACCCAAACCCTGGCCCATCCGCTCTTGATAACTTTACCTCTTGTGCTAATAACCCTACCAAAACACTATCAATAAATAGGTCCCCAACTCCCTCCAGGCTTGCCATATAAATATTAGAAGCATAAAAAATAAGGTACATAACATGCATGCCCTCTTAGCAGTCCACTTCCCTGATATACTGTGTCTAACTGAAACCTGGTTAAAGCCATCAACTTCAGATAATGAAGTTTTACCACCTGGGTATAACATACTTAGATTGAACCGTGCTACTAGGAAGGGATGTGGAGTAGCTGTACTCTTCAAATCTACACTAAATGTTACTATAGACCCCATACAACCACCCCAGGTCAATAATGCAGAAATTCTTTCTACCAAATTTCAGATTAATAAAAACAAATGTATAAATATTGTCTGCTTGTCCATTCCCCCAGGGAATAATGCCAATACCCTAGAATATATCCTCCACTGGTTAGCTAGTACCTATCCCCAAGAAACCATAGTACTAGGAGATTTTAACACAGACTGGAACACCTGTTCCATGGAATCTCCTATTACCCACGTAAACCTATATGGGTTTACACAGGTCATATCCACCTCTATCAGGATAGGCAAACCTAATAATAAAGAAAGTATAATAGACTGGATACTAATCAATAGTCACCCCCAAATGTATATGGCAGGGACCCTCCCTGATGACCAGAGTGATCACTTTCTTACCTTTATAATTAAACACAAAACCAATAACCCCCACCAGCACACCTATAGAACAGTGACAAATAATAAGAGCTTTAACCCTACCAAGTTTCAAGACAAACTCAAATCAAGCAATTGGTCTGCCCTACAATACCTGCCCCTGGATGAATCTGTTTACTTTTACAATACATTCCTTGCCATCCTTGAATATCATGCTCCTGCTCACTCTATTAGGACCAAAACAAAAACTGCACCATGGCTCTCTAAAGACACCAAATCAGAAACAAGGCATGGGCCACATGGCGTACCACTAAAGCCCCTCTAGATCAAATTAAATATTGGCAATTAAGGAATGAGACAAAAAGATCCATTTTATTACAGAAAATAACTTCTACTTCCATCTCCAGCAGAGAAATCAAAATAGCCCTCAAAAGTTTTGGGCAGGTATAAATAAACTACTGCACTCAGGACAAACCCCCCCACCAAATCCCTCAGCCTCTACTGATAAACTACCAGAGGATGTCACTAACACCTTCAATTATTTATCCACTGAGACTATCCAGGCCCTAGCCAGTCAGCTACCTCTGAGTTCCTCTAATTTACAAGTTACCATTCCCAGTACCCAGCACTCCTTTAACTTCCTACCAGTCTCTACAGCTTTTATTCGTACCCTAATCAAAATATTAAAACCTATTACTCTATCTGCTGATCTTCTCCCTGCTGAGTATCTGCAAAAAGCTACAGATACCATAGCATACCCATCTACATTTTAATCAATCGTACCATATCAGAAGTTACAGTCCCCTCTATCTGGAAAATAGCTCATGTCATACCATTCCATAAAGGTGGTAGCTCTACCGAACTGTCTAATTTTAGACCCATAGCTATCTTATCACCACTGGCTAAAATTATGGAAAAGTGTCTCCATAAACAGCTTCTGCACTATCTAATCCATAATAACCTACTGGCTAACTCTCAGCATGGCTTCAGGCCACATCATAGTACCCCCTCAGCCCTCCGTGCCTTCTCCAATGCTATAAACTATAACAGAAACAATAAATTATCCTCAGCCCTTTTTTGGATCTCTCAAAGGCTTTCGATATGGTTAACCACCAACTACTTATCCACACTCTGAAAACAACCTCTTTAGGCAATAATTCTCTCCAATGGTTCCAGTCTTATCAGTGTGATAGACAACAAGCTGTCCTATGGCAGAATAAACTATCCAACCTCCTACCCAAGACTCTAGGTGTCCTTAGGGGTCTATTCTGGGACCTCTTTTGTTTTCCATTTTTCATTAATGACCTCCATACTGTCACCCCAAAAGCAAACTGCATTCAATACGCAGACGACTTCACTTTGATTTGCTCTGCCACCTCCCACCCAGTATTACAGACTTTAATCCAGAATACTTTTAACATAGTTGAAAATTGGCTTTCTGGTCATCTGATTGTAAACCCCAACAAAACAAAGCTACTACTTTTCTCCCCCACTCAAAGGTCCTCGGTATTATCCTTCTCCATTAAGTCTAATAATGGGACCATAATCTCCCCAGAGGTCTAGATGAAACTCCTAGGTGTTATTGTAGATAGCAATCTTAAATTTGATATGCATGTCAATCAAACTATCAAAACCATCAATAAAAAACTTGATTGATTAAATCATTTCTAACCCCACCTGCTAGAACTGCCATTGCCCAGTCTCATCTACTCTCTTCCCTTTTCTATGCCTCCCCTTTACTTACCAACGTAAACAAAACTGATCTTAATAAACTCTCTAGCTGCTATAATCACATAGCTATATTTGCCACTGGCATGCCCTACAGAACACATCACTGTAAAAACCTAAATTATCTTGGTTGGCTAGAACCGCCTAGCCTAATTCAGTACAACCAACTTATAATGGCTCAAAAAGTAGTTAACTAACCTGAAAATACACCTGCACTTTAAAACATGATCTACCCCCACTGCAACATCAGACCACTTTGCTCATCTAAAAGACTGATAGTTCAAACTGTATAATCCAACAACTCAGCCAGTAACTCTCTGTTTGCCAACTCTGTTGGCAAAACTTGGTTCTCACTGCCTGCTGACATTACTCTAGAGACAACCCTAACTCAATTCAAGAAAAGTCTCAAACAGTATTTCAATTCTCATTGGTTATGTTCTTGCTCAAAACCTGACTAAATATTTAGCAATATTTGTGTATCAATACTATTTCACCTGTAATTTATGTGTTCATAGGTTCATAGGTTCATAGGTAGGTACTAGGCTATCGGCCCTGGGGCCTATACCAGCCCAGCCAAAAAGGTACCCTGGCTTTTGCCACCCAAGAAAATTATTTTCCTGTGCCACTGTCGAGCAGAGCCACAGAGGTGATCCCCGGGGTGAATTTTCTATTTCCCATCCAATCATCAAGATTTTTCTTGAAGGGTGCTAATGAGGAGCTTTGTTTGATATAGATAGGTAGTTTATTCCAGAGTATGGGAAGTCTCTGGAACAGGGAATCTATCCCTCTAGCATGTGTGTGTTGTAATTTGTTCAACTAAATCATAAATTTGTGAGACTGTATAACTTATATGTCTCAAAAGAGTCTGTAAACTGTGTTTAATTTGTATTATGTTATGTTTGCCTTTTTTAACTACTTTTGGAGCTTTTCTCCCGGGCCTCTGCTGAAAATGGATATGTATCCAGTCGGACTAGTCTCGTCAACAAATGTAAAATAAATAAATAATAAAAATACTTCTCTTAAATACTTGCTATTTTATTAATTCATATAAAAATACATTGGACTGTGTACCATATTATATTTCTAACCAGGTACACTTAAAATTGTAGGAAAAAGGTCTTAGGTATCAATCTGATGTTTCTAAAATGGCCAATATTTCTTGTTGGATCAAATTTAAAGTAAATTTCAGCTAGGTATTAATCAATGGCTATATATTCCTTATTTAGCTCATATACTAAAGAAAAATTATTAGGCACACCTGCATTACACTAGAGTAAACTATCTGAAGTAACTGCACTATTCATCAAAATTCAAAAAGGTACCTGCAGTTTAGATGTCTAACCATATTTACACTCCCCATTTTCAATGAACAATATGGGATTACCTTAGATCTAAACCTTTCACTATTTTATAACTTTTTCTGTTCCTCTTGTATCCACTGTTAGAGTTCATGATAGCACAATGTGCGTTTTCCCCTTTATTGCCTGCTCACAACTTTACCTACTATTACAACTAATTCCTGCCCTTACCACTTGTCTTTGAAGCCTGTTTTGTACCACGTTTACCCCTCTGTTAAGATTTAGCAATGTTTCCCATTGTTCAAATTCATTTTTAGAGATGCTCTGGTACAGAAAAAAACTGAGATGTGCGTTGTGCCATATAGTTTTTTGACTGTTCCTCAATGAATACTTTTCTGACTACACATTCAGCGTGATTTTCAGATCTTGAGGACAGAGTATATGGTTTTACCTAAGCAAATGGTACATTTTAATGTCTATATCATTTCACCGCTTGCTTTGAAAATTATTGACAACAGAAAGGAAAAATTGTCAGGACAAGGAAGGAAAATTTCAAATGTCCCAACAAAATTTGTCAGATCAGATATATAATTCTGAAATTAATATTTTATATTTATAACATAACTTTGAAAATATGAATTATAAATATTGGCGTACATTAGCCACATTGTTAAAGTTTCACACAACTGGAACCAGTCTCTACATCATTTGTAGAACCGTAAAACAGGAGAATTTAATCTTAGATGTATAAAGATTTAAAACCTATTATTTTGTGTAAATTAATTATTCATTTATTTTATAGGCATTCTTTATAAATCATTCTTGCCCAATTCATGTTGTATAATTTAAGTTATCTGAATATGTTGACTAAAACGCCGTTTGTTACAGGTTCTTGTAACACCTGGTTGAGATGCCTTGTTCTTCCTATTCCTTTTTCCCCATGCTAGCCTGCCCCATCCTCATTATGGTTAAACTGTAATATATATTTCATTGATAAAAAAGTGGAACACAGATGAGCTGCTCCAAATCTCAACTGTGCCAGGGAATTCCAAGTCCACAAGTAGTGGACTTATTTCCTAAATCTTCCAAATACCCAAACTTCAGAGCCAGTATCTGCTCAGTCATTGCCATAGATTGGGAATGTGGTCAGTTCTTAGACTGCCTATATGCTTAAAAGGCTTACTTACTTCCAAGAGAATAAGTGGCCTTCAGTCTGGCCCACTGGGGATTTCTCTGTACTTGGGCTAGCATAAAGTAGATGCAATTCAACTCATTCATAGTGTCATAGTTTTTTAGATATTCTAAGGCTTTATGACCATTCACACCTTGACAGTATTCTCCCTCCTTTCTCCAAGAGGGCCATACTAGTTAATCCCAGAGTAAATTTTGGATACTGATCCAATTATCTAGATTATGTTTAATGTACGATAAGTGAGGTGAACTGCTTAACATGCAGGGACAAAGTTTATTTCAGAGGTGTGAGAGCTACTGGGTTATAAACCTGTCCATCCAGTGCATTTTATTATCTTTTGGTGAAGATTTAGGTCTCTGATCTAGTACTGGCAGTGATACTAGACTTGCAGAGAAACAGGATGTACAGGAAAATTGGGTCTCTAATAGAATGGTAAGCGAAATAGCAATCTTCCCTAAAAAGTCTATAGAACATTGAATAAATGAAACTTAGGGACTTTAGGCTTGCAATCTTTTGGTTTAAGAATCTTTAGGGTCATTCTAATTATCTGATATGTTTAGTGATATGCACCCCAAAGGGATTTGTTAGTTGATTTCTTCATTGATTCCTATGTGTTGATTTGGAAATCCCTTATCATTTTTGGATCTATATCACATTATCGCAAATTCAAAATGTCGAACGCCAAAATAGTGAAAGTGCCAAAAACTCGAAGTTCCGTTATTTGAGATCGCAGTACAGTGAAGACTGGGATATTTGCCCTTTTCTCAGTGTAGTACGATCTCGGAGTTGGGATATATATTTAGTGGGGGGGGGGGTGCAGCCCCCCCCCCCCACAATATGGAGTTCGAGTTTTGGAATTTGCGCTCTTTTGAGCATTCGACATTTTGTGTCGTCGAAAATATGATATAGGCGCTCATTTTTTGCATAAGATATCACTGCAGTATAATTGCTGTTTCTATGTTGGCAGTAATTCAAAATCTTGGAGATGCTGCACGTCACCTTTTACTAAGTAATGGCAGCTGTATGCAAAGTCATGAACACAAGACCAAACTGCATTCCAGGGAACGTCCACTGTGCTATAGGTCAAAATTTGTTCAATCTTCATGACAAGTAATTAAATATATCCCATTCTAAAAGCTACGGTCATGATTCTACCATTAGGCAGTGGCATTCCCCATACATAAGGATGACTTTTTCATAGACCTGGGTAATTGCAGACCTTTACCAACATCCTGCACGAACTGATGGAGATGATTATTATATAAATGGTACAGAAGGATAGCTGATGTCCACTCCTACATGATATGTAGCACTACACACTCATTAAGGGTGAACCTCGTGCTGCATCTTATTAACTTATTTTAAGGAATGTGACAGTGACCATTGATCAGAGTGTCACCATGCATGCAGTATATGTTGAGCTCTCAAAGGCCTTTGATATTATCTCCCAACACTATAATTATAAACAAATATAGAGAAATTAAGGTCAACAGCTTTATTACACAATGGCTTCATTACTGTCTCTTGAGATAAACACAGCAGAAAAGAAATGGATACTGTCCATCACTACCTCAGTCACTAGTGATATAACATATGGATTGGTCTTGGGTCCCTTCCATTTTGGGAATGTCTGATATTAAGATAAAAGCCAGAAACTGGTCACTAGATATACTAGATATAGATCATTGTCCTCACTGCTGTTGACAGTACTGCCCTGCACCTCGGTTAGAGATCACCCACTCATGGCATATTAGCAATAAAGCAGCATTCAGTATCAGACAACTCAGAATAATAATATTTAAAAAAATCTCTCCCCAAGCCATTTATTTTGTCGAAAGCAAGGTTGTCAAAGCTGACCATCCAGTTAAAGAGATGGGCACCCTAATTAGACAATGGTTTTACCTTTGGCCAACATGAAGTCATTCCTGGGAAGGCATTATGCCCTTTACACACTGCTAACACACTCAGCCAGAGAGGATAATACACCTTTCGGTAGTGTTCTTTTCTGGCACCAGGCACCTTATCCATATGGAAAAAATCTAGGGGATCCTTGCAAAGAAAACTGTAGGACTTAGGGACTTAATTTACACTGATAAACAAAAGGTTTCCCCTCTTCTGTGTCTTACTGCCTTCTGAGGACTGAATTATGGATCACTTGTTAAGCTGTAAAAGACCTGTTATGATACTAAAACCCTCTGTTTGTAGCATTCCCTAGAGGTAGCCAACACTCAGGTTAACTCATTTAATCTTAAAATCAGCATTAGTAATAGTAAACCAAGTGACAGATTCATAGCTCATGACTCCCTCACTTATGGAATAAACGTCCCTTTTCACCGAAACAATGCATCTCACCTTCCACTTTTAAGAGAGGCCTTAGGAGCCAAAAAAACATATAATTGCAGGTCAGTGACAGTACTGCCTTCCTTATGGGAACTTCAGTAGTACTTGAGGATGGACTGATTTGTTTTCACACCAATGAGATAAACAAATGCTGACTCATTCTGATGACATGTGATAGATCATCATTCATTATGATGACTTACCAATATGGAAAAAAGAAAGTGACTATCATTCACTTTCATCCTGCCAGTCTTAGCATTCAGAGCATCATAGTTTATAACCATGCCTCTATCCGATGATCTAACTGGGATGAAACCAATGAAATCTGCTCAAGAAGACATGGATTTCATTGGTATCATAAGCTAGTGAAAGGGAATTAGATTTACCCCAGGTGATGCAAAGCCTCAAGATTTCCACAAAGGAGTTCAAAGCAATATTTACCATTTGGTGGTATGAGAGTTAGGTCTGAATTAGACAGTCATAGCTTCAAAGGTTCATAGATGTGTATTAGACTAATGACCATTAGACCCTTTTTAAGTGTGGCCAAGCATCCCAAATCTCTGACAAGTTCTGATACCCTTGATAAGTGTAAACAGAGGCTTGGGAGAGGAAACATTTACAAGCAGAGGCCTGGGAGATGAACCATTTACAGGCTGCCTGTGTCCATGAGAGACACAGGTACCAAAGCAGGGACACATACAGAATACCACTGTTCAGCAGAGATTCTAGAGACTGTGGAAAGAAGAAACCTTGAGCTATTTACCTTTCTATTCAAGTGTTCACCCCAGTGGTCAATAGTAGTAGAAATGAGCAAAGTAAGGAACCTTGCTTAATATCATGCAATGTCAAGAAAGGATACAGCAGGCCAGAAATGATTAATTATTTGGCTGTTTGACAATTATAAATAGTCATGACAAAATCAACAAAAGCCATTCCTTTTTGCATTATGCCAGGAATTTGAAACAGGTAGACTCATTAGGCAGAGATGTAGGCTTTTACAAAATCAAGCTTTAAAAATATTGTATTTTTACCACAAAAGAATGCCATGACATCCATTAGCACTGTACGTACAAGATTATTGAAGCCCCTGCCATTCATAAGTATAATGTGACTTGGGAAGGAATAACTAAGAGGGGTAAGGCAAGTTTTCTACTAGAAGTTAATTTTTTCTAAGAATTTTAGTATTGAAATATGGAAGAGAAATGGGGTAAAAACTTCATATTTTTTGCCAGATTTAGGGAGTGAGATAATCATCAACACTGTGCCTTCATCCAGGAATTAAACCTTTATTGATAACATCAGGTAGAAATCCAATAGCATCTCCATTATTTCTCTTAGAACATTGTTAAAAAATTCTGCTATCCTTTTAAGACAAACTGCCATCTCCTGAAATTATAAGAATTATATTTCTCTCATTGCTTCTTCCTGTCACCTAAAAAAATCTTTATCATGATTTCCGATTCATACACTAAACTGCAGTTAGTATTTTACCTCACTGAGGCTTTAAACTGGATTAACTGATGAACACACACAAGCACACACACTCCTCACTCACACACACACACACACACACACACACACACACACACACACACACACACACACACACACACACACACACACACACACACACATATATATATATATATATATATATATATATATATATATGTATATATTTATATTTATATAGTTTCACTTCACTATCTTGAAATACTGAAATCTGGAATTTCAGTATCTTGAGACGAAAGTGTCAAAAGTGCAGTTACCCAAAACTACACATGAGCGAACTTGGAAATGTCGAATCCACAGTTGTTGTGGTGGTTTACTGTGTCTGTAAGGTGCGGTGTGCTTTGGGATATGGGGATGGCTACCGATGTGTGGTTATAGCTGGAGATTCAGGTAAGTGTTTTTTAAAGGGTTTTGGGTAGGAATTTGAGTGTATGTGAGTGTGTTGGGAAGTTTTAGGTGTAGGTAGGTAAGAGTGTGAGTGCATAAGTGTTGAAAGTGGTGGTGTTTGTACAATGGGAATGTAGAGTGCGTAGCAGTGAGTTTAGTGTCTTTTTATTTTTAGTGTGACCTCTGAGTTTGCACATATAAGTAGCAAGGGTGTGGGGGGTGCAGCCCCCACAAGGGGGGTGCAGTGAGGCTTGCCCCCCTGCTTATATGTAGGTTAGGTGGGTTTGATTTGTATTTGTGTGTGTGTGTGTGTGTGTGTGTGTGTGTGTGTGTGTGTGTGTGTGTGTGTGTGTGTTTTGTTAGTTTGTTGTAGTGTGGGGAGGAAGGTGTATGCATGTTTGCTTGTGTGGTGGAAGGTGTATTTTAAATCAGAGCATCATTTATTGAAAGTTCGATATTCTGAAGTTTTAGTATTGTGATATTTGGTTTTATGGGGTTTCGTGATTTTGTGGTTTCGGTACTTTCATCTCGAGATACTGAAATTCGCTATTTCAGTATTTTGAGATTGTAAAGTGAATCCATGTGCTGAATCCTTTCAGTAACCATAAAAAATTGCTATAAAAACATTCCAATTCCTTTTCAATAAGTCCAGAATGTCCATATAATCAGCTTGGACACAAACTGTTTTATGAGTGCACCCCATTTTTTCCTGGTGACCAATGCCCCTGCTCCACTGGATAGCTGACTACAGGGACATGCTGCACTCATTGAAATGAAATTGGCATGTTTTTAACATTTTTTATAGTTACTGAAAATGTTTTGGCATAGTCTAATTTTGTATCTTTCACCTGTGTTGCCTTTCAATTGAATGTTTACTTGTTTGATTTTTTTTTCTGTTTTATTATCTGCTTCTGCTGTTAAATTAACTTACACACAAAAACATCTTAGGAAGCTCAAACCAGTGGAAACATTTGATCTCACAGAAAACACCTATCTGTCCCCTACAAACTACAGGTGTTTGACTACATGGGCCCCATAAAAGTGAGCAGAGTTCTCATGGTACAAATATATTTGGAAAATTTTGCTGTGAGATGCCCCATATAAATGGATATAACCAATCCCTGTTGCCCCATGAAAGACTTAGCTTCTTGCTTTCTTTCCATAAAAAGTGAAAATAAATAAACTGATCATTTTTATAAAAATAATTATCTGAAACAAGCTTGCATTTTAGTGTATATTTGTTAAAGCTTTTGAAAATGGGGGATCTAGGGACAGCTGACAGCCTAGGATTGTAGATGGAGATTAGGTCAATTTTTTTTCCACCAACCACACACACACATTCACACTTCTACATGCAAATAAGATGACTGTTCTACTAAAAAACACACTTATATACAGACACACTCCCTCACTTTGAGTCCAGTCGAGCAGACCACCTACCTCACAACCCCGCTGCTATAGCATTTAAAACCCTGTTATTTCTGCTTGATCTGACAAAGTTGTGTAATTGATGAATGTGCTCATAATGATTACCTTCAACAAAGATCTGAAAAAGGATTCTTCTTTGCTGTGGAGTTTTCTTCTAAACTGGAGCTCAGGAAACTTATGCTTTTCATTCATATTTGAACTTCTGGTCATTGTCTTTCACCCGAACTACTACCATCTGGCATATCCTACTTCCACTTTTATGTTTGTTCTGGTGGACTCCCATGGTATCCTATCAGGATTAGATTGCCAAGCACAGGGTTTCCACATTCCAGGCAGGTATTTGATGTTTACCACACACACGCACACACACACACACACACACACACACACACACACACACACACACACACATATATATATATATATATATATATATATATATATATATGTATATTTATTTATAGATTAGATATAGATATAGATCGATATATGTATATTTTGTAATACCGAGTCATCTTTTCCTGGAGATTTGTCTGTCCATGAAAGTAGAACAAAAATTGTCTCAAGCTACACTTCAAGATGAAGTTAAGAACATTTTTTATCATCATTATAACAGCAGAATTACAGTATCTTATATTTAAATATCTTGGTTCTTCATCTGTCCATTTATTTGTCTCATCTATGTTCCATTAATACCTTGGCTGTCTCTCTCAGAGTCGATCACCTCTTAGACAAGGGTAAGAGATATTTTGTACTACCTGTTTCTGTCTGCCAGGTCTGTATATGTAATCAGTGGGAAGATATGTCCTGTGTTCTCTCAATCTGCCTTTTGTTTCTACTCCATTTGCTCATTTAAGCAAGGCCCCTCTATATGCAATCACATTCATAAAGATAACTGAGTCCTCAGAGGAAAGTAATTTTAATGTTTATGGATATAGTAGTCTAAATGTTATAACTACACTGTGAGACAAAATCATTATGAGTTAAAACTCGCTCTCCTCCCTCCACTTACTTGATAGTAATCTTGCTCATAAAAACTTGTAATCTTTTCAAAAAAATTGTTTGGCTTCTAGCACGCTGCCATGATTCTCTTCTTCAGGGCATATGTCTCAAACAAGACAATAATGGGGGTCTTGGACAGCCATTACAGACAGCCTTAGGATTTCATGACATTTGTTGAGCCCTTTCAACTTTAACTACCTCTGGTTCAAATCATTGGAGAAACAACATTTTAACAAACTGAACATAATTGTGAAATTGAGCTAGACTCCTCAATGGTCTTCTAGACTGCATACCTAGTAGCGACCTGTGAAGTTATGAACATATGGGAACTATGTATAAAACAAACAAACAATCAAAGAATCATTGTGCACCAAGATACCAAGATACCCTAACCCAATTCAGTTGTAACTTGGTCAGTTGGATGCGGAGCAGGAAATTCATCCCAGGTTTGGCACCTACATCTCTAATGGACACAGACAGCAAGGATTCACAGAAAAATAATAAAGTCAAAGAAATATGATAGTTTTCACTGACTGGATCACATGACATTAAATAGAGGTGGTGTTTATAAGATAATCCTGGACTATGGTAAAGATATACACTATTCATTTCACAAAGAAGTTTAATGTGCATGTTATTGGCTCAGTTCTAGAGCATTGCCATGATTTAAAAAGTATTTGTACAACAAGCTACATTGGGTAATGGTACAGAGAATCCACAGTAAAGAAAGTACAGTTGTGTAAGTGGAACTTACCATTATAATAGATGTTCTAATTGATCACTGTTGCAGTATCCTAAGCTATTTGGTTATGACTGACCAGCCGGCTTTCAAAGCTTGAGGTCCCCTTCTACTCACTCTAACTGTCTGGAGCTTGAGCAGAGCTAAATATGAGTGTCAGTTAAAGAGCCAAAACTTTATACTCCTTTTTGCCCTAGGAAGAGAGGCAATAGCCCCAAAAAGAAAATGCTAGAAAAAAACAAAAAAAAAAACAAAAAATAAAACAAAACAAGAGTTAAGTATATATCTAAAGGCATGTACACCCACAGCCTAACAATACAAAAACAATTACAGAAAGTAGGCTGAAGGGAGGGGACAGTTACAGCAGCAGGGATCTATTTCAATATCTACTGTTATATACTGTTATGTTACGTATACTCACACGACTCTTCATTGTTCAACATTAAATAATTGTTGCAGTAGCCTAAGCTATTTGGTTAAAATAGTGTAGCTTAGAAAGAAAGAGGAGGAGGAGAAAGAAATTAAGAATCAATGAGGCCTTGGAGGATATTCCTAGCAAAGCCTGGTTTGGACCAGGAAAAGGAAACTAGCATGTAATGCTTTGTAAAACTATGCACAGCGGACCAAGTTGCTACCTCTAGAATACTTCTTGAGTCCACCCCTTTCAGAAAGCCAGAGAAGAAGCCAAAGCCCTGGTGGAATGGGCCTTAACCCTGTTTGGAACTGTCTTGATGTGGTGAGAATAGCAAATAAAAATAGCATGAGACAGGCATCTATAAATTGTCTGTTTTGACACTGGTAGTTCCTTCCTTTTACCTTCATATGAAGCTTTGTGTAAGTAGTATCTGAGCTGCCTGTGGACATCCAGAGTATGAAGAATTGTTTCTCCCTTGTTGTCAGGTTCTGTTAAAAAGATAGACCCCAGGATTCAGCAAGCCAAAATTTCCATGCAGGAACAGTTTAGGAGCTCCTGCATGGAAAATGGCAGCTGAGCGATCCAGGAAAGTGCTGTTTTCACGTGCACGAGCGGGCCTACACTGTTCTAGCATGGAAAACTGGCAAATATGCAAATAACCTCATTTGCTGGTGAAAACCATGCAAGTGAGGTGATTTTGTGATCCACCAAGCTGCCAGGTCTCCATGCCAGAACAGTGTCAGTGCAGAAATGTATTCAGAAAATAACGGAGTACATTTCTTTAACTGACAAAAGGGAAGCATGACAACTCATGGAAAAGCATGTATTATGTACATTAGACATGCCAATGGCCAAATATAAGGCCATTGGCATTGAAAAATTATTAATTTTTATGAAAATTAAACTTTTTTTTTTTTGCCGATCTTGGCCGTTTAAGCATAGAGCAGCAGCATGCAAACGGGATCATGCCGAAAATAAAAAAAAAAAAATGGGAAAACTTAATTTTAAGTTAAATCTGCATTTTGTCATTATAGTCAATGGTATGCAGAATGTAAACAATACCAGGGAGCACTGGTTGTCAAGGGGAAAGGGTCTGTGGTAGTGCAGTAACTAACAACCTACACACTGGGTTATGCAAATGAGGGGTGTTATACTGAATTACATATTTTTTCAAAGTGTCAGCTTGTACCTAACCATCTAGGTGCAGCAATACAACAGTGCAAGTGTAAGAGCTGAATGACTTCATAAGTGGATGTGTCATGCTTGCTGTAAGCTCATTGGAGCTCTGTGGCCTGTGTTTGCCCTTAGCTAAGCACAGCTAAGGAAGGGGTTGTGTCAGATGTGCCTGAGCACTGTGTACATGCACTAAATGGGTGTGCGCGCCGCACACCAGGATTTAAATAAAAAAAAAAAAAAAAAAAAAAAGAGGAAATGGCAGCACTGTTTACATTTGAGCACTGGGTATGCATGGCGTGCCTCGGGGCATAAATAGGGAAGAACAGGGAAGTGGAAACAGCAGTAGGAAGGCAATCAAGGAGAACTAGCATAGCTGGCAGGTGGAATGTTTTAGAATCAGCCAATTATACATGCAGCAGCCCAGCACACTACTATAAACTATGCAAATACCTTTCAGAATGTTTTTTGGGGAAACAGCAGTAGGAAGGCAATCAAGGAGAACTAGCATAGCTGGCAGGTGGAATGTATCAGAATCAGCCAATTATACATGCGGCAGCCCAACACACTACTATAAACTATGCAAACACCCTACAGACTGTTTTTTCCCCCACAAACTCTGCATCACTGGTGTACACAGATGGGGGATTTTTAACTGGCAAAATTGACTAAAAATGTTAGAGGCTGCTGCTGCTTTACTCCATCAATATGTGCTAGAGACCGAGGGTGGTGAGGTGGAGAATGCTGACAACTGACCCACAGTGAGGAGGAGGAGAAGAGTGTACAGACCCAGGGTAACCTACCAGGGCCTACATGAGCTGGAGATAGTAGAGTGCTATAGGGTGGACAGGGACATTCTACAGCAAATCGTTGAGCTGTGCCGGCCATGCCTCACACACAGAACTAATACAGGGGAACCCATCCCAGTGGATACTAATGTATGTGTAGACTTAAGAATACTAGCCACAGGTACCTTCCAAAGGCCAACTGGGGATATCATGAGGGTCTCACAGGCATCAGTATCCAAGGTACTCCACCAGTTCCTGGATGCCATGACAAAACATGCCAATGAGCACATATATTTCCCCACCATCTGTGAGGCGCTGACCAGATGTATGCGTCTCTTCCACTGTATAGCAGAATACCCTGAGGTAGCTGGTGCTATAGACTGCATGCATATCCACATCAAAGCACCACCCGGTGAGAGGGGTAGGGTCTCCCCTCCATCAACTGCCAGGGTCATGTACGATGCCCAGGGCATTATCAGGAATGTGTGCGCTGGCAACCCTGGAAGCTATCAAGACTCCCACATCTGGCATTACTCACAGCTGTATCAGGCATTTGCCAGGGGGGACACCCCATATAGCCATCTAGTGGGGGATGCTGGCTATGCATTGGAGCCATGGCTGATGACACCCATCAAAAATGCACACACACCTGAATAAGAACACCATAATGAGGCACATGCACAAACCAGGATCATTGTAGAGCATGTGTTTGGGATGCTTAAGTCACAGGTCCGCTACCTTGACATATCCGGTGAAGCCTTGCAGTACTCTTCAGCTACATGTACACAAATGCTCATAGTATGTGCCATGCTACACAATATGATCCTGTGGAAACAGCTGCAGCAGGAACAGCATGGGGCAGGACCACATAGCCCCCCTCACCATTGCCAAGGCCAGCACAGGCACAGAGGGACTTGGAGGAGGAACATCCTGAGCCTGCCCCTGTAGGCAGAAGGAGGCATGCCCAGTATGCCCATGCCTTGGCAAAGAGGCAATGCATAGCACACACACTGACATGGTGGAGACCCAGGGACTGATACCTCTGTCCAACTTGCACATACAGTAAAAGGGATGCCAAGCATGGCACGACCTAAGCTTTACCATGTATAGGGAGTGTACTATGTGCATCCAACATAGTCAGCCTTCCAGCACCATCCTCAGTACTGGCCCAGCAGCAAGGCAAGTCACCCTTCCTATCAATTACTGAAAGGAGTAGTATGTTCTCATAGTTGTATGTATGATATGGATGCAAGCATGCAAGGGAATTGGGTGGCTGAATGGGATAGCAGCAGACAGCTATATTGAAATTTATAACAAATACTGGTGTCAACATACTAGGCAGCACTACAGAAGGTAACAACCTCCACTGCACTGCAGTACATGTGATGCCCCAAATAACTGTGGGTGTCAATAGGTCACACACATGGATGTCATTGAGGGTCACATACCCACCACCAGCCTCACCCACTGCACTGCAGTACATGTGATGCCCCAAATAACTGTGGGTGTCAATAGGTCACACACATGGATGTCATTGAGGGTCACATACCCACCACCAGCCTCACCCGGCAGGACAGGTGTAGATGACCATAAAGAAAGGCCGGGCTAAGGCCTCCAAATGGTGGCAATGGTGAACAGCCCCCCACCAGACCTACACAGACATACTACAACAGGTCTGGCAGTTGCATTCTAGTCCTGAAGGGTAAGAAGTCTGAAACTGAAATTTATGCCATTAACATCTAACATGTGTACTCCACTGATATGCCTCCTTTCTACATGATAGGTCACAATACAATATGAAATGGAAGCCAAAAGTGTAGCCAAAATACCAATACAGCCATTTCAAATGTTAAAGTCTGCAATTGTGCACCCCCCCCCAATCCGATGAGTAGAAATGCAGTAACAGATGGCCTGCAGCACTCTTAAATGGCCTACAGTCCTCTGGCAAAGGCCCATGCCTCAGCTATAGTGCCAATGTGCGGAATGTCAGGGGGTCCCAACTAACAACCTAACACAGTAAACAGAAAACAAATGCAAGGCCATGTTGACAAATGCCAGTAGCATGCCTCCCCATGTCCTACTGCAAGGACTGTGGACCAAGCCATAAATTCTACTGGGATAAAGGCCCAGCTATAGGGATACCTCTGAGATATTGCTTACATAATGTTAGGAAGAGGAGAGAATAGCGGGGGGGGGGGGCAGGAGTAGAAGCATGGATGTCATGGAGTGTGTGAAGTCTGAAATTCTAATGTCCACCCATACTACTCCCTGACTGCAAATCCATGAATGAATAGCCATAAAACTGCTTGTAAACCACAACGTGAAGGTAAACCAACCAGATATGAGTCCTGCCTCTGGATAACCTGGGTGTATCTGTACAGCTGAGAGATTTGGCCCCAGCAGGATATGGCAATTCCGTGAAGTGGAGAAAAGCACAAGGAGGGAATCTCCAGCCAGCATACTAACAAGGTGCTGGACCATTTACATAGAACTAGCAGTCTATTGTCTGTAGCTACCCCTCCACAATGGCAGGTGTGTGCCAGAATGTGCAGTCTATATGCCTCAGAATATCGGTCTCAGCTTCATTCATCTTGTATTTCCCTGGTAAATAACTGTGAGCAAAGAATGATAACTGTCAGTAGTTGATGACATGATTCATCACAGTGTAAAACAGTACATATGTCAGAAAAATCTATGCTACAACCAAACATGTCACACAAGCAGCACAGACAGCAATAGTTATAGTATCTCCTGTATGTTATGCCCATTGTGTCTCCATATTGGCAACTTATCTACAGATGTCCTGCAGAAACAGTTTGTTATGTGTAGCTGTAGCACACAAAACCCTCAACTGGAGTCCACCCCTCCCTGGAATGGATGCACACACTCAATATAGAAGGTCATACTGGGCATGCTCTTACACTAGAGAAATGAAGCCCATGTCTCACAACACAGTGGACTACAGATATTGGTTATTCGTAGATGTCTGTGCACACACACCAAATTGTACACCATTGATACTTCACACACACACACACACACACACACACAGGATAGGAATACGCACACATATCTAAGCCCAACATAATATAATATGTCAAACATACACACACACACACACACACACACACAGACATGAGGAAGAGAAAGACAGAAAGCGACAGAGAGAATCCCATTATGAGACCTTTCCCACCCAGTACACATCCCATTGGCCTAAATCACATGATGTGCTGATATCATTCACTGTAGAAATTCCTTTGGTTAGCCCTCAGTCCTATAGTCTCAGTGGTGCTTGTGATAACTGTGTAACACTACAGTACAAATAAGTATCCATGTAGCAGTTGTAATCTCAGTCCTGCCAAATGTAAAGTTGTGTGTGAGTGTGTGTGTGTGTGTGTGTGTGTGTGTGTGTGTGTGTGTGTGTGTGTGTGTGTGTGTGTGTGTGTGTGTGTGTGTGTGTGTGTGTGTGTGTGTATGTGTGTGTGTGTGTGTGTGTGTGTGTGTGTGTGTGTGTGTGTGTTTCTAGATGAATGTTGTTGAGGCCATTTACACTCACTAAACTTCCCTTAATCCTTTAGCACTGCTACTGATGTCACTCACCTTCAAAGATATATTTGGACAGTTCTCCACCATATAAACTCTGTGGCACTTGTGATAACTGCATAATACTATTGTGTAGCAAACTAGTTAGGTAGGTGTTCTAATTTTGGTCCTGGCAACTGTAAAAATGTATGTGTTTGTGTGAGAGAGTGTGTGTGTCCTTGTAGAAACCTGATGTTGTGGTCATTCACACTTACTACACTTCCCTTACCCCTCCTTTAGCACTGCTACTGATGTCATTCACCTTCAAAGATACCTTTGGACAGTTCTCTAATGTATAAGCTCTATGGCGCTTGCGATAGCAGTGTAATATTATAATATAGCAAACTAGTTAGACAGGAGTTCTAATCCTGATCCTGGCAACTGTGGAAATGTGTGTGCTTGTTTGAGAAAGTGGGTGTGTCTTTGTAGAGACCTGATTTTGTCTTCATTCACACTTACTACACTTCCCTTACCCCTCCTTTAGCATTGCTGCTGATGTCATTCACCTTAGAGGTATGTTTGGATAACATTCTACCTATAATCTCTGTGACGTGTGTGATAAATGTGGAACAATGTAGTAGCAATAGCTACATCGGTGGGGGTTTGAATCACATTCCTGGCAAGTGTTTGTGTGTGCACAGATATCTACATACATATGTCTGTACATTAAAGGTTTTGGCCCCATTTACACCCAGTACACTTCTCAATGCCTGACTTTAGCAATATGTACATGCTCACCATTGCTGAGGGGAAGATTGTGGTTGATGTGCATATCCCCCTGTACAACTGGGGTGGATAGGGTGGTGATGTTCCCACCTAATCTGTGTAATGCAGGTTGCCAATATCCATGGCATGTGTGTATGAGGTGTTCTTTACTCCTAGTACAGGGTGAATCATGTTGTTTCCTCTGAGACTTACAACATATGTGGAGACACAGTTGCAATTGTTCTTGGTGGTGTGGATATGTCTGGTTTATAGTCATAGTCAGCCTTACAGGAAGTCACCTGTGAACTTACATACTTGCTCAGATATAGGTCGACTTGCTTCCAAGTTGTCGACTGCACTTATGTGTCCCTGTACAGCCAGTGTAACAATCTACTATGTGGTTTGTGTATTGTTGTTGTCCACCAAAGGGGATTACTCTACTTTGGTGGAGGCTGGATATACAGGTCAGGTACTGCTGTGTCCATATAGCTACAGTGGATATAAAGGGTACACACCCCTGATACACTGCCTGGTATTTGTGTAATTGGAACATGACATCACAATAACTAATTTCATAACAATTCCCACCTGTATTGTGACCTATAGCCTTTACAATTGAATAGAAAACAGAACAATCTGGTCTGTGAAAACATATGGAAATAGTACTCAGTACAATAAACCAGTTGAATGAGTGTGCACACCCTTAAACTGATATGTCATATATGCACCTCTTGAGATGGTTACAGCATTCATCTGTCTTAGTCTGGACTCATGGCGCATCTTCACTTGGCAATAGTTGCTTACCTTCCTAGAAACACCTTTGATTGTATTTCAATGGAATTGTACAGGTTAAGGGTCACATTCAAGATGAAAAACATTATGAAATGATCTTCTGTGGTCTGATTGTCCTACAGCACACATACCTGTCATTCCAACAGGGGTGTGTACACTTGTGATATTCACTGTATATAGGTGTTGATATAGCAGGTAGTGGTAGGCATGGACAGAGGGTCATAACACAGGTGGACAATTCTCTTATTAATACCTGATAATCCTGCCTACTCTAGTACCTATATCAGTGTCAGGGCAATGCAACAACCAGTAGCTGTACACATTTATGTCTGTTGTATGCACTGACACTGATATTATACACATGTGCAACATGCACAACCTATGTACCTGAATGCTTGAAATCCATGTGATTAGTTTTGTGCCTTCCATCTGAACATATGCATACATACATACATGTGCTCAGGGGATACCTGGTATACATTTCTGTTGTATGTTAGTATGTATTTATAGTCTTGTTGCTCAATCATACTTTTCAACCTGTGACAGCAGTATGTCTGGACAATGGCACACATAAATGGGTGTCAAAAGGGATATCAGTAGTGATACAGTATTAATATAGCTCCACCATACATTAGTATGTTGATTGCACAGTAGGGTTTGACCTCACTATGATAACCTGAAAGATGTCCAGCAGTCATAAGTAGGCTATTATGTTACAATGTCATTGCGCAGGCACCTGCCAATGGTTTGGCTGACATAACACAGGTATATGTGCATGTGACTACAGATATCAGTCACAAATGTGCTTACTATCCAGCAGAACACTGTACAGTTTAATGTTATTAATTCAATATATCACATGCAGTTCAACACCTGTCTTCAACAGTACTTTACTATGCACATGCCCTCTATAGGTCTCTCAGCTTTACAAGACAAACATGTGTCATACTCATAATCACAGGTAACATGGATATGGAAAACATCCCATTAACTACCTAGGCAGTGGCACAGTCACAACTGTTTGACAGACACCCCTGCGGTTGTCATATATGAGCTGTCCTTTCCCAAGGGGAGTCATGCTCCTGAGCTATGATCCTACCTTGCAAACTCTCAGACCATCACATCTGGACATAGCCTAAAATGATGGGGGATAAATAGGGACAGACTTTCAATATTCCTGTTACAAACATAGGAAATTCATAGAATGATACATTTTGCATTATGGTGAATATTCTTAAGGATGTGGAGTCTTAAACTCAAGTGTTTGTCATTACTTGATGACTTCAATCCTCAGTTATTTGCCAGAAAATTACACATTTCAGGAGGAAGAGACAAAAATATATGATGGTAAGATGTGGACATTCTGAGAAAATCTGTACAGTTGAGTGGTATATCTGGGATATCTCCCACTGCAGAGAGGATCAGATGCTATGGCCA
Source organism: Protopterus annectens (assembly GCF_019279795.1). Taxonomy (NCBI): domain Eukaryota; kingdom Metazoa; phylum Chordata; order Ceratodontiformes; family Protopteridae; genus Protopterus; species Protopterus annectens. Next base: position 1,812,929,206 of record NC_056728.1, on the reverse strand, counting down.
TAGCAGCTGTTTAGCAGGACATTAGTACAGCAAGTCTTGTTGGGACATATATTCCTCCAAATCATATTTCCCATTATACAATGACCCCCCATTAATATTCCAAAATGTGCACACTGATTGGTCAGCATGCCTGTTGTAAATCAGACTTATACTAATGGAAAAATTCCATTAGTGTAAGTCTTTTTTTTTTTTTTTTATTACAGCAATGGAGAACACAAGATCTCCCTTGCTTTTTAAAAACTGTCTGGCTATGTTAAAGGAGTTTAACATAGCAAGATAGCTTAAAAAAAGCAACGGATATCTTCCTTTCTCTGTTGCTTTTTTTAAAGCTGTCTCGCTATGTTAAATGGGTTTAACACAACGAGACAGCTTTAAAAAAAGCAATGGAGAAAGGAAGATCTCCATTGCTTTTTTTAAAGCTGTCTCACTATGTTAAACTCCTTTAACATAGCGAGACACTTTCTAAAAAGCAACGGAGATCTTGCTTTTTCCATTGCTTCCACACACAGTTCTGATGTATTGCATAAGCATGCACATGCGCAGTACATCAGAACTGCCACAGAATACCAGACAACTGTGGAAGGGCAGTATGGAGGCATTATACAATGATATTATTTAAAAAAGTATTTTTTTCTTAAATAATGTCATTGTATAATAGCAATAACCCACTTCTGGGTGTGAGTAATGCTGGATTTACCCATGGTTGTCTTTGTTTGGCCACTTGGGCTTCGCCCTCGTGACCAAACCACACCAACCGTGGGTAAATCCAGCATTACCCACACCCAGGCATGGGTTATTGCTTAATTATTACAGACCAACTACTACATTCAATTACTTGCATACATGCTCCACTCACCTTTTTCCTTTTTTTCTCTTTTCTCTTTTCCACTTTATGTTTCATTTGTTACTCCTGTATCTCTCTCTCTCTCTCTCTCTCACTCTCTCTCTGTGCACTACAAGGATATAGCTGGTTTGAATAGGTAGCAGCATGGCTTTTGTAGCTGATGCTCATGACCAGGTGATGGCCTGTGCACCTATTGGGGTTCCCCACTTGCTAACTGCATGCAGAGCAGCTGTGTAGTTCTTCCAGTAGCCAAAGCCATGGCAACACACTCCTATAACTGAGTACTCCATGTGAGTGTTGCCCTTTCCCTTACTTGTGAGGAGGACATCCTGGAGTTGTGTGAGCTACTACCTCTTACAACAAGACTTGTGGAGACAAGTCAACTAAATGGTGGAGAAGGTTCAAGACTTAGGGACAGAATGTGAGTATTGCTGTTATATGTTTGGAATACTGCTAGTTTAACACGGTTTGTCTGCACATGCTACTTCTGCATGGGTTTCAGTCTGACAAAGTTCTCTCTCTGCATAGCTCTCAACTGTAGGGCCATCCACATAATGGCCACAGTTTAGCCTGTTATGTATGGGCTGTTCCCCAGACAGGTGTTGTCGTTGACAAATCAGTAGCATACTCTTTTGATTGCATTATGTATATGGTAACATCCATTTGTTTTTCTGACTTTATATCCCTCAGAAAAGATATGTTACAACAAACCCTGTAACACCAGCAGCTATCTCAGTGTATAACAGCAATATTTCAAGTATGGCTCTGTATTTGGGCCTCTGACTACCAATTATGTCAGGCTTTGTCCAGATGTCATACAGTAGTAGGTGAATAGGTATACTGGTCTATCAGTATTTAGTGCTGTAATTCCTGCTGAGGGGATAAGCTGGGAAACATGTTGAAGTCTGTACATTCAAGAGGTTGGTGTATAGAGAATGCCCTTAGATGCCCTTGAGACATATTTTATGTAGGGGACAGTAACACATTTTAAAACTAGACTGTTAGAACATGTTAGACATATTACTGATAAGAAATATGACAGTTGTATAACCGTACATTGGAATAAATCTCACCATGGGGACAGTAGTGGGTCCCAAGGTACTCTTTTTGAAAAAGTCTGTTCCTCAGTTTGATGAAACATTCATAAAAGGACAATTGTTATGTACAGACTCAATATATTAATATTAGCTGTGATACTTTATCCCATAGGGGGTTAAATAAGGAGTGTAATTGGAGGCTGTGTATTTAGTTATGTAATTAGGTGTTAATTGCTTCTTGTGATTAAGGCATGTATTTCTGGTAATGTTTTACTTCTTGAATGCTTTGGCCAAGACATCAGAGTATAATAAACATGTGTGAATCACTGGCTGGTTGTTTTTTTCTTTGCTATGTTCAGCCATTTTATTTGTTTTGCTAAGAGGTTGTTGTATGTCTGGCCATTGTGTATGGCCTATCATGATTTTGTAGCAGTGTACTGTTCACTTATTTATTTGGACTGTGGGGGGGGGGGCAAATGTGAGTGTCATGGCTGCTTTTGTATCCAACAGTGCATGCTGCCCCAGTTGTGGGTGGTCTGTCAGCAACATATGTTTGTATGGGCATTTTGGGACATGTATGCATATATATATATATATATATATGTGTGTGTGTGTGTGTGTGTGTGTGTGTGTGTGTGTGTGTGTATGTATGTTTTATGGATGTATATATATATATATATATATATATATATGTGTGTGTGTGTGTGTGTGTGTGTGTGTGTATATATATATATATATATATATATATATATATATATATATATATATGTATGTAATATATATATATATATATATATATATATATATATATATATATATATATATAATGTATGTAATATATATATATATATATATATATATATATCCTTGTTTCTTGATACACTGGAACATATTAGGGTACAACCTAACACCCTAATAATGGGCGATTTCAACTACCCCACCATTAACTGGGAAAACTACTCACGTACCCAACTCTTTTGCTCAACATTTTCTGCAATTCATAAATTCCAACGCCTTGGATCAACGTATCCACAGCCCCACCATGGGGCAGCAATATCCTAGATTACCAACATGGGCAGCCAGTGTTCCACACCAGAGGTCAGTTCCTGGTTGGTCAGATCTGACCACAAACTAATCACCCTAGACATCCACATCCCGCCCCCACCTCCCATTAGGGAAACCACCGTAAAAAAATTTTCTAAAGTCAGCTTCACACTTCTTAAGGCAGAAGTGGCATAACACCCATGCAGATGGACAATAGAGGTATGACTGCTGAATCCTACAGAAATGCACCTTATAAGCACTTACATGAGTGCATAGATCGTGCAATCCCTAACAGAACCAAGATGCTATCCTCCAAAAAAAGGAAGCCAATCTGGTGGTCCCCTGCATAAACAAACTTTACAACAGAAGAAAGAAACTGTTGCAAAAAAGAGTAAAATCCCATGATTGGAGGAACTCCCTGGCCAGCCTCAGTAAAAAGCTGAGATCCCTCATAAAATCCTCCAAAGCTAGTTACAAAAACAAAATCGCCACTGATTCTAAAAACAACCACAAAGCATTCTATAGCTATGTCAAGAATCTCAATGGCAACACTCAGATCTGTTGAGTTACAACACAATGGCACTAAACATACAGAACCAACTGATATTGCCTACATGCTGGCAGATAGGTTCAGTGCTAACGTTACCCCCCTCTCACCCCCTAAAGGGCCCATCTCTATAATGGAAGAATGCAAAAATTCCTGTAATCATGGCTGCACAGGTAAAAGCTACACTCTCCAAAGCCAAGAACACAGCATTCATGGGACCTGACAACATCTCAGGCTGCGTTCTACACAAACTACTGAATGAACTGGCACCCCACCTAAGTACCATGTTCAACCATAGCCTCACCTCAGGCTTTGCACCCATTGAATAGCGCAAAGCAATGGTTATCCCACTCCACAAAGGGTGAGCCACCACGGACCCCAGGAACTACCTCCCCATTAGCCTGACGAGCCTGGTCTGCAAGGCTATGGAATGCATCATCATAGAACTTATCAACAATGACATTGGCAATCTCCAAACTCTGGACCCCACCCAGTTTGGGTTTGTAAAAGGCAGATCATGTCGCCTAAACCTGATAGACTTTATTGAAGCGGTCACCAAAGCCGTAGATGAGTGTAAGGTGGTTCACACAGCCTATCTAGATCTCACCAAGGCTTTTGACACCATCCCCTACTCTGGAATTATAGATAAACTCACTAAACTAGGTATAAATCCCTATGCCACAAACTGGCTCACTGACAGAACCCACACTGTGAAAGTAGCAGACTCCAAATCCGACTTCAGACCAGTGACAAGTGGAGTACCACAGGGTTCAGTCCTGTGTCCTCTCCTGTTTGATATCTACTTCTCAGAAGTACAGGCTAACACAGAAGGTCTTTGGCTAATGAAGTTCGCAGATGACTGCAAACTAGGAGCCATAATCAAAACTCCTAACGATGTGGATATCCTACAAAAAGGCCTCACTAAGACAGATGCCTGGTGTCAAAGCCATGGCCTCAAACTCAATGCCAAAAAGTGCATTGTCATCCCTTTTGGTAAAAACTCTGTACCCATGAACTACCACATAGGCGGTAGTCTACTTAACACCAAAAGTGTGATAAGAGACCCTGGGACACAGGTGGACAGTAGTCTCCCTTTTGATAATCACATCGCCACAGTAGTCAGGAAATCCTTCTATGTGGCACACCTCATCACAAAAGGTCTCTCATCCAGGAAAAAAGAGGTCATTGTTCCCCCTCTACTTGTCACTCATTAGACCCATTATAGAGTACAATGCCCATTTTGGTATGTACCTCACAAGACATCTACAACAACTAGAAAGGCCACAGAAATACCTCACAAAGAGGATTACCGGCCTTAAACAGATGCCCTACGCAGACCATCACAAAAAAATCCAGCTTTACTTTGCAGCATATCGCCTACTCAGAGGTGATTTCTGCCTAACATACAAAGCTATGTCAAACCCAGAGCTGTTGGACATGCTCCACTTAAAGAAATCCCAATCCCTCCAAGCTACACACTCTAGGGACCTAAACCTTGTCACCAAAATAAACAGGTGGAGCTGGAGGGATAGATTCCTGTCCTGGAGACTTTCCATACTCTGGAACAAACTACCTATCTATATCAAACAAAGCTCCTCAGCATCACTCTCAAGAAAAATCTTGATGATTGGATGGGAGATAGGAAATTCACCCCGGGGATCACTTCTGCGGCTCTGCTCGACATGGGGCACAGGAAAATAATTTTCTTGGGTGGCAAAAGTCAGGTACCTTTTTGGCTAGGCTTATATAGGCCCTAGGGCAATAGCCTAGTACCTACCTATGAACCTATGAACCTATAATATATTATATATTGTTGTACACATATCTCTCTCTCTCTCTCTCTCTCTATGTATGTTTCTATTCATATATATATATATATATATATATATATATATATATATATATATATAGATATATACCAATCCTTCCTAGTTGCACAGTCTCTCTTCCCTATTGTAAACTGGCTGTAAAGAAGGGTATGTTTGAGAAAACATCCTAAAACCATACAACTGAGGTGGCATACTGGTAAATTGCATTGGCCATGGTGTGTAGGGTCCTTGGTTCAAGAATTGTAAGAGCTGTTTATTTTATTGCTAGGCAGAACAAGGACTGTTGGATACAGAGTGGTTAAAGCAGTTTTGAGCAGCTTTGAGCATGTTTGCATGGGTTTGCATAATGGTAAGCAATGCTAACATACAGTTAAATGAATAGGCATCTACATCGTGTAGGCTTTGCTTACCAGTGTGCAAATCTGCTTAGCATTTACATTTAAGCAATGCTTATACCTGCTAAGCATAGTTCTGCCCTGGTAACTAGTGATCACATTCCTGTCTGATAAAATAGCAGGGTAATGACATCTTTAGTAAGTGTATTTAATTCCCTGTACATAACATGCTTCTATTTGCTGTCATTACAGTAGCAAGGGGTGTGAGTATACTGTATGGGACATCTGAGTATACATGGGTAGTACCACAATCTTTTCTCTTTATATTTGTTTCATACATGGGTAGTATCCCAGGTTATATGCAGTCACACTTGCATGTTACACCAGCTACAGTGCACTGGTTGACAAATATAGTTTAACCCATGTTGTATCATTACATTACTACTTTTAACAGTGCTTTTCAGAATACATTCATTTGAGCAACCTAACTTAACTCAAACGGGTATAACACCAAGCTCAAATGTTGAATTTCTCAGTGGCGAATGGTCAGAAAGTCATACAAAACACCGAATGCGACATTTCCAACCACTCTACCACCTAAACAAGCGGTACCATGGGTCAAAAAGGGGGGTATTATGTGTTTCGCTTAAATAGCGTTTGCAATTCTGAGAATTTGCCGCACTGCTTTCAAACATTTTCCGATCGGCCATCCACCAGCCGATCAAATTAATGTATACCTGCTTTTCCAAGTAAGAGTAGATTGCATATTGTAGTACTGGAACCATACACCCCTGCATGCAAAGCTGGACTCTGAGTACTGACTATCTTGTTCTTGGTGTTTGAGCTGTATGTTCTTATATATCTCCTACTGGATATTGATCTGTTATGTTCATATTAACTGTAGACTACTATGTTTTTTGGACATGTCATTGACAACTGCTGTCGTGTAGTAATGGCATACCTTTCAGAGTCAGATGTCTATCTTTCAAAACATTCTTCCTAATGCATTACCTTTTGGCTATCTACTTTCTGTCTGTCCTCTTTACACATGTGCAGATGTCAGGTATTGCTACGGCCATACCACTATGTAGGTGCCCACATCGTATTGTGCTGTGGGGCTGGACACTGCTGCTAGTTCCGACATATGGGACATTCCTTGTCTGTGTGAGGGACATTACAGAGGTGGTGTGCTACAGATTTAGGTGGCAATACATCACAGGACAGGACATGTGGAGACAACCAACCAACATGGGGGACATATCCCCAGATTTGTGAACAGATTCTATGTTATCAGTGCTGTTATACACATGGTGGATTGATAGATTGACAGAGTTTGTGTGGACATGCATTTAGTGACTGACGTCAATACTCACAGTGATATGTCTCTGACATACCTCTCCACTGGCACGCTGTCCACAGACTGGTCACATGTCTGCCTGTTATGTTTTGTCTGTTCCCCAGACAGATGGTGTCCTTGGTAAATCAGTCATGGACTCTGGAGAATGCATTCAGTAAATACTCACATCTATTGGTATTACCAATGTCATATTCCTCGTAAAGGATGTTACAACAAAC
>NC_056728.1:1812686995-1812916995 GCF_019279795.1 Protopterus annectens | reverse complement strand
ACAGATGTTGGTTAGTAATGGTAAACACATTCCAGGATTAGTTATAACAGCATGCATGAGTATTCCAATTAACCCAAAACACCAGATTTTGAACATTTGCATAGCAAACAGAACACATGCATATATGCATATACAGACTTAAAAAACTCCAATTATTCTCTCTCTCATATCACCTACTTAGAGGCCATTGCTGCTTGACTTACAAACCCATGTCTGACCCAGCTTTGTTAGAAATGCTACATCTAAAGAAATCCCAATCCCTCCACACCACACGCTCCAGAGACCTCATCCTCATTACCACAATCTGCAAACATGCTGGTGGGACAGGTTCATAACCCAGAGTTTGCCCATTTTATGGAATAGACTTCCCATATATGTCAAGTAGAGCACCTCACTGGCCCTCTTCTAGAGATATCTTGATGAGTGGATGCGAAATAGAAAATTCACCCCAGGGATCACTCCAATGGCTTTACTCGACAGAGACACTGGAAACTAAGGTCAGGTGACATGATGCCAGGGTAATCCTATGGGCTTGGCTTGTAAAGGCTCCAGGGCCATTAGCCTAGTACACACCTATGAACCTATGAACCTATGGAACCACCATGGGCATTACATTGGCATGCAGGTTACATTGATAGCAACAGGCCACCAATGATAGTATTTGAACAGGGAAAATTAATTGGAGTACATTTCAACATTTGTCGAACAACAGGACATATGTCCCAACAGTAGGTTTATTGGGAAACATACCTATTAATTTATGTGTTTAGATTATTAGTGAAGATAAGGTGGGGGAGAGAGAGAGAGAGATATCAGTTAACAAATGTAGATTCTTGCAGTGGTCACAGCTTTAATTATCATTGCTCTACTCATTACTCTACAGGTATTATTACAACAACTATGGCATTGGGTTGGGCAGTGGTATGTTTGTACACAGTATAATTACAGCCTCCTTATAGCTACTTTATACTTTCTCTTACCTGGAAGACCTGTGGAGGGAATGTTTGTTAATATTACAAGACTGTTTGTACCCATATTCACATAGTCGGGGTTACATATGTGCACTCATACTGTGTGTGTGCTACTGACATACTCTGCCTTGATTTTTATTGAGTCACCCTGGTTGTTGGTAGCAGGGACCAGTAGCTGTGACAGCATGACACTTTTGAACATTTCTTGGGGGAGACCACTTGGTGTATGTACTTATATTGCTATCATTTGCAGCCTTGGGGTTGGACTATGGGTGTTGGACACAACATTATTACAGGCTTCTTATAGCTACTTTATACCTTCTTTCACCTGGAAGATCTGTGGAGGGAATTTATGCTGACACAACCTGACTGTTTCTACACATATTCACAAAATCCTACTTGCAATTATGCATACAGCTTACTACCACTCCTGAGATTCATACCGTGGCTGTTTCTGCTAAAAATACAATATGTTTGTGTTTCATCAGAACAAGCTATTGAAAAACTGCTGTCACTTTCTTGAATGTTTTCTTTCTAATTCTCTCTTGGTTGTACAATCTGACCTTGTGATTACAACATTCTTTTATATACATTCCTATACATACCTTTTGGTATGGCACAGTGTGGAAAACAGTGGTTAACACAACATTACTATTCTGATATCAGATCTTGGTGCATGAAACTTTCCAGTCATACAATACCAGAGTAAATGCAACCAGTATGGGGTTTTCACTTTTATTGACAGGTTATTACACTTTTATTGATATATAACCTGTATGTCACTATTACTCTCCTGCTGGCTTCTTCAGTCACTAAAAAACATACCCATTTTTAAATACTGCAAGGTGACATTCTCCTATATTTTATTTATTTGCCCTATATAATAACAGCTCGATTGTTACTCACCAGCCTCACGACACAGACTTTGCAGCTGCTGGCATGGGCTTCCAAGTTCACAGCCCTCTCATGTGCAGCTGTACAGGAGATAAGAGAAAACATTTATACATACCTATCCATCACATACACAGGCTGGACTTTGGAGAACACTGATTTTGTGTAATACGTACACACGGCTGGAGCATTCCTCGCTCAGGCATCCTGGACCCACTAGTCCAAAAGGTCCCTCTTCCTCCACTTCAAGTCGGCAAAGTGGTGCTGGACCTGATTACCAGTCTGAGGGATGCCAGTGGCAGTGGTGAGATCTAGGGAAAGTTGGTCTCAGGCCTCCGCTTTGTATTGGGAGCCCTGGTACTGGTCCTGCAGCAGTTGCCCTTCATGGTGTTGAATGAAGAGTCAAACCATGACCCTGGATTCCTGAATGCCCCAGCGCTGCACCTGAAAGTGCACACCTTCACCTACACCTGCTATAGTGCCTACAGTGGGGACCTACAACTGGTTATGAGCTGTATTCCCACCTGCATGGTTTAAATAGGGCTAATTTCCCACCCTTTACCATGATTGGACAGTTGTGAAACTGCTGAGCTAAGCTAAGCACCAGGCAAACTTGCTTAGCTAAGATAACTATTGCTTAAAGGGGTCGATGCTTAGTCCTGCTTGCCAGTGTGCAAATCTGCTTAGCTATGCTAAATCTTGCTTAAACTTTAAATTTCATTGACACCTCATGTTTAGGGCTGCTACACTTCCCTGGTTAGCATATACATAATAATATTCACTGCATATTTAAGAAAAATACATTTTAGTTGTGTTTCACATATGAAAGTGTGTGGACTGCTGTGGGGCTTGAACCATGACTAACTACATGCTAAGTAAGCTCTTTAACCACTGCACTATTCCAGTTTCAGTATTAGTGCTGTGTATATTTCTATTTAGCTTCTTTTGATGTTTAAACTCTGCTATGCATAGCTGAATGACGGGCACACCCGGTCAGCTACACTTAAACTTTATTGCACACAGGAAAAACAAATTTAAGGAATATATTTTAATTATTGTAATTAGACACTTAGAACATTAATAGAATGACAGGCTTTGTATTAGCATGAATTTTCTGATGGATGTAGAGTCTTAAACTCAATTATTTATCATTATTTAATTACTTCAATTCCCAGCTATTTGCCAGACAGGTGCAGATTTTAGGAGGAACACACCAAAAATATGAAGCAGAAATCTGGACATTCTGCGAAAATCTGTACAGTTGAGAGGTATGGCTGTCTGTTATTGCCTCCACACTAAAGTATCCATGGAGACTTTCATTCATTTTGAATTGCCGAATAGCAATTCTCGAGTGCAGGGGGGCGTGTGTATTGTGAGAGCACTGCTCTCAGACACACCATCTGCACTCACATACAGAATCATGTCCATTTTAGAGCACGGCAGCACGCCTTCATACATATGCTTGGTGCGCTGCATGCTGCATGGAAATGGTCCCTTTTGTGCAAGAATAAGCTATTCTTGCACGGAAGTTTGCTGAATCCAGGGAGAGACTAATAAACTGCACAAGATGAAAATTTCAGGTATAAAGGAATTAGTGCTCAAAGAAACAGTGCCCCTGTGGAAAATGAGGTAGGGTTCTCTTACCTTTATAACTTGTAATGCACATATTCTTTTAGCAGAAGTTAGAGCAATGAGTAAAACAGTCTTCCATGTTAAGAACCTCAAATTAGCCTGATGAGCTGACTCAAATGGAAAAAAAGAGTAAGCTTTTCAAGCACACATTTAAGATCTCAAAGAGTGTGTTAGTTAGGTGGATGAGTATGTCAAGCCCCTTTCAAAATCTACTTGACTTGGGAAGTTGTAAAAAGGGAGAATCCATGATAATGGATTAAGAAAAGGCAGAGGACATAACTCACCAGACAATCAAGAACCAGAGGCAGGCAGGCCTTGAAATGGTCCTGGTCCTTGGAATGGTACCATGTACAAACTATTTTGCACTTATACATATATTATTACTTAGAAACTGTTTATTTTAACCTCCTTCAATACCTGTTGCACAGCTCCAGGAAAAAAGGTGCCTACAAGGCATGAAAATCTTATCATTCAAGGAGTTAGTTGAAGAGCTTTCAGGATGAGCTGTATCAAACAACCACTGTCTGATGCAAATAAATTCAGTCTATGGAGAAGCCTGTGGTAATTTTCCTTGTCAGGTTTTACAAAAGGGAGAGCCACTGTTGCCTGGAACAAAAGCAAGTCACACCACAGTCTTTGCGAATCCTTTTGAATCTTTAGTAGAACCTTGGATATCAGTGGAAAAGAACAGAGAAATATTCTCATCCATTACAATGAGAAGGCATCTGCCTTCCAGGCCTGGTTGCAAGGAGTCCCAGAGCAGAACTTCTTTAGTTGTCTGTTCTGAGTGTGCTCCCCACAGTTGGATCAAGTCTTGAAAGATCCTTGGGTGAAGTTTCCATCTGTGAGTCTGTCCTGGTGCTGATTAGCTTGGGTCCTACCCAATTTTGTTCTGGTAGAATGTATGGAGCTTGGAGTCAAAATGAATTGTCAGAGCAAGTCTGCAAAAGGGATAAAATCGGGTACTCCCGTTTGCTTATCTTCCACACTACTGTGGTGTTATTTGTGAAAACTCGCAGACATCCTGGAGACCAGAGATAAATTAGAACTTTTCGAGCATTTATTAATGCCATCATTTCTTTGACAGTTATTATCTTTTGTCTGTCATGTTTTTTGCACAGACCTTGCATGTTCACGCCTTTGGAAATTGCTCCCCATGCCATGTTGAAGCATCTGTTGTGACAGACTGAAGAGGAGGCAGAATGGAGAATATGAGGCTAAATTCTGAGAGAACTGGTCTACCCACTAATGAACCCCCTCCTGACAAGATAAAGGATGTAGTTGCTGAGTGCAGAATGAAGAGAAGTGCCATTGATTTTTTTCATGTGAAGTCTGGCCAAGGGAATCATGAGAATTATCGAAGCAATGTAGCCCAGAATAATGAGAAATTCTTTAGAAATACCTGGTTTTGATTAGAAAAACTCAGGAAGAAATTTTGGATCATCTGTACACTGTCTGGGAAAAGAAAGGCTTTAACAAACATCTCAGGAAAATTACTGCTTGAAAAGGAATGAGAGAAGATTTCTATAAGTTCACTTGAAACTCAGAGTAGCAGATTCTGAACACTTGTTAAGGGCAATTGGCAACTAGAAAGAATCTGCAGATAAAACACTCATCCAAATATTTATTTTATTTTATTTGACATTTATTAACCAGGTTGGTTATGCTGACCAGAAAAGCCCACTTCAGTGGAGACCTGAGGAGAAAAGCTCCAGAACAATTACAAAGTATAGAGAAACAAATACAAAGCGTAAAGAAACAAACAATAAAAAAAATCTGAATTTACAGTTGAGCAACGTTTTACATAATGAAACAGAGTTAATAATACATAATATGAGACATGAAACATACAGTTCTATATTTTAATATATATTATACAATGATTGGCTATTAACACTCCAAAACATGGATGCTGATTGGACAGCCTAACCAGCGTGCCCGTTGTAAATCCGAGAATATACCAACGGAAACAGGTCCGGTCACCCAGACTTTTTTCCGTTGATATAGTCTTTAAATTTTATTTTTATTTCTTAGAAAAATAAAAATAAAATCTGTACTCCGGACTCCAGACATACTAGAGAGGCAGCTTGGACAAAATACTAGGGAAATCAGGTACGTTATTTAAAACTAAACACACGTACCTGATATCCCTTGTATTTTGTCCATGCTGTCTCTCGCCTACCCCTAAACTGCCTTAAAGATTTTTAAAGAAAAAGAAAAATGGAGCAATGGAGATCTTTTCTCCATTGCTTACTTTCCTGAGCACTGATGTACTGGGTATGCATGGGAACGCAAGTCCCAAACGCATGCACAGTACATCAGATAAGGCTCAAGGAAATGTCCAGTGGTGGAAGGACAGCACATCGACCTTATGCAAAGACATTATTTAAGAAAAGTAAGTATTTTTTTTTTAAATAATGTCATTGTATAATATCAATAACCAAAGTCTGGGTGTGGGCAATGCTGGATTTACCCGCGGTTGTCTTTGTTTGGTCACTCGGGCATCACCCTCATGACCAAACCACACTAACCATGGGTAAATCCAGTATTACACACCCAGATGTGGTTTATTGTTAAAACATCAACCTATCAGGGTCTGCTTTAGAAAAAAAAACAAGTATTCTAGAGTCTGAGCTACCCTATATAACATATCAGACTTCCTAGGGACAGGAATTTGATTGTCAAGTAAACTACAAGCCTAGAGAAAAAAAAAACATTCTTGAAATGAGATAAAACAGGAGAAACAGCTGCAGATTGAGAAATATCAGAATATCTAACTATAACAAATGATAATACCTTTGTCAGGAAATAGGAAATAGGAATTTCTTTCTGATCCCCCTGAAAAAAACACTTTCATTTTAGATAATGTTTCAGAAAAAGAAGGTCTTCTTGATGGAAAACAGAGACAGCACATTCCTCAGAATCAGAAGTTTCAGAATGTGAAGAAAATTCTGAAGCACAACATTCTTGCTCCAATCCTTGCTCTTTTCACTGAAAATCACTGTATGAAAGGTAGGGGATTCTTTTACTTTTCTTTCCCAAACAGGGAAAAGGTAAAGTAAAAGCAGAAATTAACTCCCTAGTTAATCCCAGCAAATCTTCCCTATCCATAGAAATGGAACAGGAGTAGCTAAGTGTTTTATTTTTCTTTTCTTTTCCTGGAACTCTCTGGAAAAGGACTAACCCAAAGCAGGCAGACTATGTCAGTTATCAAGCTCCCTTTCCCAGTTATGTGGTAGACTTTAACCAGCTCCTTCCCCCAAGACCAGCAAAAGTGGTTGATCCTTACCCATGGAGGGCAACCCTACAGCCACAGTGAATGTGTCTATTCCCCTGGTCCTTAGAGGGTGTAGGTGCTACACAAGATGGACTGGTAGAAAGTGATGAGCAGCTTGAGGAACCAAATCTGGCCACAGCAGAGTAACCCATCAGAGGCTGGGGCACAACTGGAGCCAACCTGATAGCTAAAGACTCCCTGACAACTATCTACTTCTTCTTGCAGATGGAGAAAAGAATGAATTGAGGAGACCAGAAACCACTACATAGGTCCAGTTGGGAATGAAGCCTTAAAGATGGATAGTGGCGCTGGAAGACTCAGTCAGCTTTAAAAACAGTCAAACATGGCTTTGAGGTGAAAAAATGCCAACTGTCCCCAAATATAGAAATACCTGACTGTAACAAATAAAGTCTTTATAAAAATGCAAAAAACAATGTGAAAAAACATTCACAAGGTAAAAAAAAATCCCGACAAATTATGATAGTCTTAAAACATAGCATTCCCATCCAAAAATCATTAATTTACAGAAAAAAAGTTTTCCTCAGAATCTACCCAACCTTGAAGAATCATTAGCTGACCATCAGTTCCACAAAGACTGAAGAAAGGGCATATTTCAGAGGCAAGAAAGTTCTCTAACAGTCTTTTATATGGCGCTCTGCTCAAGTTCCTGGCAGTTATAGTATGTGGAAGGCATCCTTAATTTTTGAAAAGTTGCTTGGTTGGTCATATCCTTAGCAGGATATAACCCAAATAGCTTAATTTACTGCAACAGTGATTTAATGTTGAACATATTGGAATTACAAGTGATGTACTACAAATTTTGATTTTAGAGCCAGCTCTCTTTATTAATTTCAAAGGTTACTCTGCAGTAGAATTAAAGAGAAAGACATGTCTTTTTGAGGATGATACAGAAATGTGATCGGCACTGAATAGGCAGTGATAGTATGAAAAGGTTGTACAGAGTCAGCAGGATGGACAGTCATGTGGCAGCTAAGCTGCACAGATTCAGAGGTATTTGCAAATGGGTATAAAAATTTCAAGGCAGAGTTCCATAATGGGATGTAAGACAATAGCCAACAAAAATGGAGGAAAGTCTTCATGTAAATATTTTTAAATTATCTGAGAAGGATGGATGCAATATGACATGATAGGAAATTTTGGAAAATTCTTGAGTACAAAGAAACAAAGTAGCATTATAAGCAAAAGAAAGATATTCTTCTTCTTTTACATTAGATGCTAACATCACATAAGTGAAGATTCCAGTTCTGCAAGTATTAACAGAAAAGAGGCAGTGACAACTAAAATAAATAAATATATATATAAATGGTTCATGGTGTAAGCATAGAGTTATATATTGAAAAAGTATTTGGATACTAAGAATGCATTTCCAGAAAGCATACTTCTCAACTTCTTTGCTCAAGAATTCTGGACAAAGTCAAAAGAAATGGGGAGACAAAGGGCCAAAGTCAGAAACAACTTTAACTATTACATGAATTCACTTAAAAAAATTAATAGAACAACAAGTGCTGCATCAACATTCATTTTCAGGACAATAAGGAGTATGAAAATCTAATATCTGACATTATCAATTGACTGTAATATTTAATGATTTATCAGAAAATCAAAAAACACACTAGAACAGGACAAAGATATGAAGTAAAAAAACAACATTTTGTGAAATCAGGGACAGTTGAGAGGCATGCTTGTAAGGGAGGGGGGAGGCAGCCTGATAGCAGCATTTAAATACATTAAAGGTATTAATAAAGGGTCTATATCATATGAAGGAAGTTTTATTACTTCGAATACCATATGATCGACACCATATGGTCAAAGTTATAAAACTTTGAATAGTGAAAAAAAATAAAAGAATAAACCCTAAACTAAGGGTTTAAACTAAACTGCACCCCCCACACTCCCCACTCTTTAAATATACCAACTCTGAGACTGCACTATAATGTGGCAAAGGAAAGACTTACCGTTAGGTTACTTTTTTGTTTTCTTTTTTGTTTTTTTTAACTATTCAAAGTTTTATAACTTCGACCATATGGTGTCGATTATATGGTATTTGAAGTTATAAACCTTTCTTAATATAATATAGACCCTTAATAAACCCAAAAAAGATGACATTTTTGGAAAAGGAGCACCAACTGAAGGCAAAGGGCAGCATACCTCTCAACTGTCCAGACTGATTTTTGCCTCATATTTTTTTGTCTGTTCCTCATAAAATTTGAGGTTTTCTGGCAAACCAGTGGTGACTGAAATCATTAAACAATGACATACATTTGAGTTTCAGACTTCATACCCTCCAAAAAATAAATGTATGTTAATGCAAAACCGGTTATTCTGGCAATATTTTGAATCTGTCTCTGTTTCTGGGCCTTTATCCCCCTTACTGTTTTTGGCTTTGTCCAGATTTCTTGCACTAACAGGTTTAGAATTATGAAGGACAGATAACTCAGAGGTAGATGTCAGGAAGTAGTATTTTGTCTGAAAGAGTTGTAAGCATTGAAGCTTTCTCCTAAGGAAATGTTTAAATTAAAAACTATGGTAGAATTCAAAAATGTGTGGACATAAATGATTTATATAGGATGCTGGAGGAAGTATAACAGTGTTTAAAATAGTTGCAGTCTAACAATTAATTTAAATAAGAGGTAGGCTAAGTGAAATACAGACTTCTGAGGAATTCTTTGCTGCTGTGTAAAACATTTTACTTTGTCACAGGTCAAGCACCCCTCTCATGGCTTACAGATTGTTTTGTTGTTAATGCTGTATTACATTAGCACAGAAGCTTTACAAATCCAGTTCTGCCCACTTAACAAGGATTGTCTGAAACATGCCAAAAAAGCCTCTGTCAGACTTTCCAAGCTATGCAGTCACATCAAGGTCTGTGGTTACCAAGCAGTAGTTGCTGGCTACCCAGTATTTCATTTTAAATCCTACAAAGCACAAAGCCTTCATTCATAAGCATTGAGTTTATTGCAGTTTTATTTATTGGCAATTTTCCTGAGAGCAGAGTGTTCCACAAGTCTCAGATGTCATTTTGTTTCCAAGATTAAACCATTTCTGCTACCACTGCCAGCTATGGCATTAACTCAATGCTGTTATACAGCAATACACCATTACAGTGTACTAATTTAATTTAATACAAGAACAGTTCTATGCTAAATTTAAAGTGCCAGTTAAACAACTAGATATAATGCTACAAGACACCATGTAAATTTAAATAAATATTTAATCATCAGACTTCATTTAAAAAATAAAAAAAGAAAGAAACAAAAAGAATCTTAGGATATCACTCTGTTCTCGATTAACCATTCAAGAAAGATGCATTTCAAAACATGTAGATCACATGCTTACTATTTTGATTTCTGTTAGCTACTTTTTTTGTGTGTGACAGTGATGCTTGGGTGAGGCTACTTTCCTTTCCACTGAAATAAAAAGGGTAGCCAAATTACTTGCTTCACTTTACAACATGTTACAAGAGAATCACATGATTGCTAAGCATAAATCATGTAATTCAGTCCTCTTTTTTTCTGAAATTCTCACAGGTATACCTCAGCGGCAGTGTGAAACAAGAGGCATCTATATGAGTGATGTCACTGACAACAGAGCTACACAGCCAGTTGAATGAAGAAATTCTGGTCAAATACTAATCTAAAGGGACTGAAGGTTCCCCTGTGCATAATAGTCTTATGTGATGTTTTACAGGAATATGAAAGTTATCCCATTTACCCATCATTCTCCAAGGATGTAAAAAGATAACACAACTTACCATTTTCACCTCTTTATTGATGAAAAAGTACACTCTTTAAAAATATTTTTCATTTTATCTCATGCTATGAGTAAAAGACATTTGTTGGTCTGCTCCTCATTCTGTCACCAATGTGCTGCCATTTGCAGTAATATTGAAATGCCTTACCATTTAGTTAAGCACAGAGCAAAATCTAGGGATAGTTTTCCTTCTGATTAGTAATGGTGGGTTAAGAGTTAATGGGGATGAAACAGTATTAATTTTAAGGAAGTTTTTTTTAATTCTCTATTTGTGTGTGTATTTGGTAGCCATGTTGTAATCACAATTCAACCTATCCAGATTGAGAAAATACACAGGGCACATCAAACAGCAGAAAGAAATGTGCACTGTTAATTTTTAATAAGGTATGTGTACTTCTCTGATTACCATTTTCATTGAGGATGTGGGCCCAAATCATTCAGAAAAACGGGACTGGGAATAATATTTACAAATACAGAATGCAGAACACTTAAAAATTATCAAATGCGAATAAAGTAAATTCATATAAGGTTTATAGAAATACATAGGTGACAACTGGGAAGGAAAACACTTAAAGGCAGCTTTATGTTGCATTAGCACTAGCTAACCAAAAGCCAAATGCATCTTACAAAACATAACATATGTTTTGCTAACTAAGTGAAATTAATTATATATATGTATATAAGTATATATATATATATATATATATATATATATATAGTTGCAGTTTGAAAGAGTGAATGTGCAGGTGAGTGACTGATATTTTTTCCTTATTTTTAGCCATTCAGATATTTTGGGTTTATGATCACAGCACAGTGGGGTCTGGGGATTTGTTGTTTACGCATCATTGTGCAATCTCTCAGAGTTGATATATTTAATTAGGTGGAGTGTGGGGAGCCTGTCCCCTAGCAAAAAATATTCCTCCAGATTCAGCAAGCTCTGCACGGAGTGCAGGAATACTGCAAGAGCTGCTGCATGCAATATGGCTGACGTGCGATCCAGGATCGAGCTCCCAGGACATGCACCAGCGCTCCTACACTATTCCTGCATGGACACCACTGCTATATGCCAATTACTTCATTTGCTGGTGAAAACCATGCAAATAAGGTGAAATAGTGATCCAGGAAGCAGGCAGGTGTCTGTGCAGGAATAGTGTAACCTGCAGAAGTGTATTCAGCTACTAACTGAATACATTTCTGCAAATTACAAAACGGAGACATGACATCTCAAAAGAAAGCATGTAATATATCTAGTAGGCATGCCAATGACTGAATATATGGCCATTGGAATGAAAAATAGCTTAAATTTTATAAAATAAAAGTTTTATTTTTTTTTGGCCGATCTCTGCCATTTAAGCATAGGGCAGTGGTGCGCAAACGGGATCATGTTGAAAATAAAAAAAGAATTGTGAAAAAGCAATTTTCAGGGAAATCTGCATTTTGCCATTATAGTCAATGGCATGCAGAATGAAAACAATACCAGGGAACAGTGGTTGCTAAGGGGAAAGGTTCAGTGTGAGTGCAGTAACTATGGAGTAAGGCAGTGGGGTATACAAATGGAGGGAATCTTACTGAATCACAAATTTCTTCTAAGTTCCAGACTGCACCTAACTGTGTAGGTGTTCTAATATGGTCTTATAAGCAGGAGAAGTAAATGACATCAGAAGGGGGTGTGTCATGCTTGCTGTAAGCACAGTGGAGCTCTGTTGCTTGGGTTTGTGCGTATCTAAGCAGAGCTAAGCGGGTGTGTATCCTACTTAACTTAGCTGTACTTAGCTAAGTGTGTTCTTGGCCAGGGCAGGCCATTTCCTTTTCAGCAGTGTTTACACTCACTGAACAGGTTTGCGCGGCGCACACTGGGACTTAAACCAGAAAACAAAAACAGGAAATGGCATCACTTTGTATATGTAAGCAAGGGGGTGTGTCCGAGGCTTTATAGCCTTGTTTACCTCACCTAAACAGGTGTGCACGGTGGGCACTGGGATTTAAACCACAAAAATAAAAAAATACAGGAAATGTCAAGTGGAACAAGAAAAAAGGGAAATAGTAGAATAGAGGCACTCAAATATAAGTAATAGGGCTGGCAGATAGAATGTATCATACTCAGCCAATCACAAAGGCAGCATCTGCAGCACACCACTATGAACTATGCAAACACCTTTCAGTCTGTTTTTTCCCACAAACTCTACACCACCAGTGTATACAGATGTGGAAATTTTACCTGACAAAACCAACAAAATGTTAGGGGCTGCTGTTGCTCTCATACATCAGTGCAAGAGGCTGAGGGTGGTGAAGAGGACAATGTTGACAACCGCCTCATACCTATGAGGAGGAGGAGAAGAGTGCTCAGGCCCTGCGTAACCTACCGGGACTACATGATCTGGAGATAGTAGAGTGCTACAGGGTGGACAGGGACATACTGCAGCAAATTGTGGAGCTGTGCCAGTCTCGCCTCAGATCCAGAACAGAGGGGAACACATCCCAAGGTATGTGTAGCTCTAAGAATACTAGCTACAGGTAGTTTCCAAAGAGCAACTGTGGATGTCATGGGGGTCTCACAGGCATCTGCATCCAGGATACTCAACCAGTTCCAGCATGCCATGTGAACACATGCCGCGGAGCACATTAAATTTCCCAGCACCCGTGAGGAGCTGACTGGCAATATGCGTCTCTTCCACCATGTAGCAGACTACCCAGAGGTACTGGGTGCCATAGACTACACACATATTGACATCAAAGCACCACCTGGTGACTGGGGTATGGTCTACATACATTGCAAGGGGTACCACTCCATCAACTGTCAGGTTGTGTATGATGCCCAGGGCATTATCATGAATGTGTGTGCTGGCTGCCCTGGAAGCTATCACGACCCCCACATCTGGCATTCCTCACAGCTGTATCAGTGGTTTGCCGGGGGGACATCCCATATGGCCATTTAGTGGGGGATGCTGGCTACGCACTGGAGCCATGGATGATGACACCCATCAGAAATGCACACACACCCACAAAAGAATGCCATAATGAGGCACACACACAAACCAGGATGATTATAGAGCATGTGTTTGGCATGCTCATGTCACGGTTTCGCTGCCTTGACATATCCGGTGGAGCCTTGCAGTATTCTACAGCCACATGTGCACATATGGTCATAGTATGTGCCATGTTACACAATATGATCCTGTGGAAACAGCTGCACCAAGAACAAAATGGGGAAGGGTCACCCAGCCCTCCACCATTGCCAAGGCCTCCACAGGCACAGAGTGACTTGGAGGAGGAACATCCTGAGCCTGCCCCTTTAGGCAGACAGAGGCTTACCCAGTGTTTATTTATTTATTATTTTATTTTATTTTACATTTGTTAACCGGGAAGATCCGACTGGACCAGGTCCATTTACAGTGGAGGCCTGGGGAGAAAAGCTCTGGCATTTAGTTTATAGGGCATTGCCCTGGCCTTGGCAAAGAGGCAACACATAGCACATACACTGACACTGTAGGACCCCAGGGACTGATCTCTTTCTCTCTCTGACTTGCACATACAGTAAAATGGATGCCAAACATCACAGCACCTATACCTGACCATGTATAGGCAGTGTATAGTATGCATCCAACATAGTCAGCCCTCAAGCACCACCCTCACAACAGCTGCAGGCACAAGGTAAACCAGTCTCTGTAACAAATTAAAATAATGGAGTGGGCTTTTCTGATCGCATATCTATTGTATTGATCAAGCATGTAAGGGAATGAGGTTGGCTAATTGGGATAGCAGCAGACAACTGAAAGCTCTGTGGGACAGCAGGATGTGTATCCCCAGTACTGCCCTACCCACACCATATAGTACCATCCTAGTTGACAAATACCACTGCAGTAGATGTGGTGAGCCACTGGGGGGGGGTCATAAGTCACATGCATGGATGTCAAAGTGGGGGTCCCATACCCACCACCATCCACACACAGCAGATCAGCTGCGGACAACCATGCAGAAATGCCTGGCAAAGGCCCCCACATGGTGACATCCATGAAATCCCCACCCACAGACTTTTACACAGTGATACCACAGCAGGTCTGGCAGTGGCAGTATGACTTTGAAAGATAAGAAGTCAGAAACTACAAATGTCTATGCCAGAACAATCTGACCTGTGGTTGATATTGTTATGCAAGTAGTCTGAAAGATAGACCACACCACCATGCTACATGGCACCAAAATGTTAAGCAAATATCAGCACAGTCTGTGCAGATGTGTAACATGTACAGTTGTGTCACCTTTCATAGTCCCATAGAAATGCAGTAACATGGTCCTAGACTTAAGCAGCATCTAGCTGTCACCCAGACTGATGGTGCAATAGAAACAGAAAGCAATTGTCAGTAACACCCACAGTCAACTTACGGGTGCCATTCCAGGGGTGTCTCTTGCCAGCAGCCTGGGAACATATCATCATCAGAATGCACTGTCCTGCTACAGATGGCCTGCATATGTCACACCTGGCCTACAGGCCTCTGGCAAATGCCTATGCCTCACCCACAGTGCCCTTTAGGGAGTGTCTTGAGGTCCTCAACACCAACATAACACAATCCACAAAATGCAAAGAAAGGCCATGCTGACAACTGCAAAGAGCAAACCTGCCTGCCTCAGGGAGCTAGAAATTTGGACAAAGCCATGAATAATGGGGTGATGAAGGTCCACAGAGAAAGATACCTGTGAAATGCTGCTCTAATTATGTTATAAAGTTGATGGAATGATTTGTAGTAGCATGGCATGTGTGATGGGTATGAAGTCTGACACTGCAATGTTAACTGTCTGTAATATCTGACTTCAACCCTGAGTGACTTGCAAAACACTTGTGCTGGAAAATCACACTTGTTTGTGTAACCAACAAGATATATGAGTCATGGATGTGGACATTCTGTGATACTCCATACAGTCGACAGGCAGGGCTTGAAGTTTAAACATGGGAATGCACCCACCGCAGGCAGGCCTAACCCTGGAATATGGTGACATGTCTGCACCCACAGAACCCTGGGCCACAGTCATGGGGAGTAACCCACTCCTCCCTGATCAATCATCCTTTGCAGCATCCTGACCCCAACATGTGGCCATCCAAGCAAAATGAGGTGGGCCATACATATATGTGTGACAAACACACACCTCCAGGCTGGTCAAACAATCTGACATATACAAGACCCTCCAAGTGCAGTCAACCATTGAGGAGAGCCCAATGCAAAGTACTGGTAGCTATAGCCAAACATATCTGCACAGGACCCCCCCCCTCATATCCTATCCCCTACAAATATATCTGGAGTCTGCCTGTCAACCTAATCCTGTCTGATTTATATTATCCAACTGTGGACTGGAAATCAGACCAGGCCAGAACATAAATGCACAGGGATTCCACCACTGTAGTATATCCCCAAGGTGCTGGACCAGTTCCACAGCACCAGCAGTCAATTGATTGTAGGCACACCCCTCAACAAGCTAGATAGTGCAAGAATGTGTCGCATTTGGCCCATAAACCTTGTGTGTGCATCATCCATCCTGTATTTCTCTGGTAAATCACTGTGATGATTTGAGAAGGTATGTCACCAGGTACTGAAACAGTACATGACAGTATCAAATGGCATATATGACAGATGTCTGCTAAACCCAGCCCTGTAACCCTTGCAACCCATACATTACTGAGAGAAACTGTCACAATCATTGTATGGCCAATTGTCCCCACATTTTGATAGGCTATCTCCAGATATCCTGCACCAACAGGTTGACAGGTATGGCTGTAGCACAAAACAAACAGGACTGGAGTACAACAATCCCTGGAATGGAGTCCCACATGTACTATAGAAGGACACACTGGGCATGCTCATACACTTAGAGAAATGTCAGTAGGATCTAGGAATGAACAGGCCTTCCCCACCCAGTGTCAGTAGGATTTAGGAATGAACAGGCCTTCCCCACCCAGTGCACTTTCCATTGCCCCACCTTATCAGTCCTGAAGATGTCTGTCACCATAGCAGTCACTTTTGTTAGGCCCAACCCCATAAGCTCTGTGGCGCATGTGATAACAGCATAACAAAATAGTACAAATAACTAGTTAGGTAGGTGGTCTAATCTCAGTCCTGGCAAATGTAAAAGTGTGTGTGTGTGTGTGTGTGTGTGTGTGTGTGTGTGTGTGTGTGTGTGTGTGTGTGTGTGTGTGTTGATGTGTTCACAACTAAAAACTTTTGGGTTCATTCAAACCCAGTACACCTCTCCTTTTCCCACTTTAGCAGTCCTGCAGATATCAGTCATCTTAGAAGTGCCTTCTATCAAGCCTCAGCCCCATAAGCTATGTCCAACTCTCAGCCCAGTAAGCTCTGTAGCGCATGTGGTAACTGCATAACACTATGATACAAATCACTTGTTAGGTAGGGATTCTACTCTCACATCTGGCAAGTATGTGTGTCTGTTTGTAGGACAAAGTATTTTGATAGGTTAAACACCCACTGCACTACTTTATCAGTCCTGCTGATGTCATTCCCTTCATAGGTTCACAAGTGTGTAGTAGGTAATGCCCCAGGAGCCTTAACAAGCCTAGCAAATAGAAGGGCCCTGCCATTGTGCTACCTGATGTTACATCCCAGTGCCTTTATCAGGTATAGCCACTGCAGTGATCCTTGGGTTGAACTGTCTAGGCCTAGGAACCCCTTTGTGAGGTGCTGCTGTGGCCTCCCCAGCTGTAGCAGGTGTCTATTGAGGTACATGGCAAATGGGCCATAATACTTGAGGAGTGGCCTAATGAGGGAATAGTAGACAAAGATCATTACCTCTGTCTTCCTGGATGCAAAACCCTTGGTAATACAATGTGCCATATAGAAGGACTTCCTGACCACAGTGGCAATGTGGTGCTTGAAGAAGAAGTTGCTGCCAACCTGTGTCCCCAGATCTATTATAATACATACAGTGTTCATTGGGCTCCCATCGGTGTGGGTCTTACTGTGAAATGAGTATTTTACCAAGGGGGATAATGATGATGCATAATGTGGTGTCAAGGTTTCCACGTCATTCAGTGGTCTCAGTGAGGCCTTTCTGTGGGATGTGCCCATCACTTGTGGAGTCAATGATAGCTCCCAGCTTGCAGTCCTCTGTGAACTTGGTCAGCCAGAGTTCCTCTGTGTTGGGCTGGACCCCTGAGAAGTAAATGCTGGACAAGACACTACCCAGTAATGATCCCTGTGGGACTTCACTTGTGACTGCTTTCCAGTCTGACCTGGAGTTTTCCACTGTCATACTTGTGTGGTCTGTGAACCAATTTGCAAAACAAACAATAATATATGGGTTGATGCCTAGTTTGTGAAGTTTATCAATAATCACTCACTGAAGGATGGTAACACAAGCTTTGGACAGATTGATGTAGGCTGTATCCAGTGCCTTACTGTCATACACAGCCCTGGTGACTCAGTAAAAGACATCAACCAGGTTGAGCAGGCATGAGCTGCCATTCAAAAAACTAAACTGTGAGGGTCCAGAGTTAGGAGTTCACCTATATCTTGGTCAATCAGGTCCATGATGATGTGGTCCGTACATCTACATAGTAGACTTGTCAGGCTAAGGGGCCAATAATCCCCAGGGTCTGTAGATGCTACCCTTTTATGGAGGGGGATGAGCCATGTTTGAGGGACAAAGCCTGAGGTGAGGCTGTGACTGACCAGGGCACACAGATTTGGTCCAAGGTCACTTTGTATGTCATGTAGAACACAGCCATGGATATGCTGGTGTCCCATGGAAGCTGCATTCTTGCCTGTGGACAATGCAGGTATAATATGGCCTGCAGTACTGTTGGGTGCCTGCCATTCATCTGCCATTGTGATTGTACACTTGTGGGGGGAGAGAGGGGTAAACCTGGCACTTAATGTGTTGCCAAGACTGTGGCCAATATCTGTTGTCTCAGGATAGGTATTAGCATTGTGCAGTAACTCACAGCACTTGTGTTTAATGCTGTTGAGGCTGTTGATGTAACTATCAAAGGCTTTTGTGATTGTCATCAGTGCCTGCTGTATGTCTGCCTTCATACATGCCTGTAGGGGATTCCACGAGGGATCCCAAGTTGCATTTGAGGCTAATAAGAGAGTTCAACAGTCATGGGACACCACATTTTTCTGCAACAGTGTCCTCCTTCTGTTGTACACTTTAGTAATGGCAGGGGACCATCACATTATCTCCCAGTGTTTGGAGGACAGTGTCTGGGTTCTTTTGGCTATGGCTAGTAGCATGCATTCATGTACCTGTTTGTACAGTGCATATGTGTATGATTTGACAGTCAGGCAACTATTTCCCATTGCCATGGGTGCAGTGAAGTCATCCACCCCTGTTTTTAAGCTGCAAAGTCAGTTTTGGAGAGGTTTTACAAGGTGGCTAACTTTATGGGGGGTGTGGCTGACATGTTGAGTTCCATGTTGATTACAGTCTGTGTAGATCTCACCAGGTAGGGACTTACAACTGTGTATGAGCAACAGTCCCATATTTAAGTAGTCATCACAGGTCAAGGTTGTTGCATCCTCTACCGGGGGTCAGTATGAGCTGGTCCAGGACATTGCAAATGATGAATCCCAGGAAGTGTTGGGCCATTGTACTGGCACTTGGCTACTTTCCCAAGGTGATGGAGGGGTAGATGAAGTCTCATACTATGTCAGTGTTGAGTTGGACCTTCATAGATGGCAGGGTGTTGAGGAATGTGCATTGACAGTCTAGGGACATAGATGTGGACCCATAGCAGGCTGTGGTTTGGATTGCACTATTACCCCAAGGCAGTTGTACCGGATGTATCTTCAATGCATTATGCTGGGATACTAGTCTGGAGTTGTTCCTATCCATAATGAATATGGAGACAATACCACCTGTAGAGGTGTGGTGTGGTCCATGTTTGGGAGCTGACAGCTGTGGAATGCATTATAGCTTGATACTGCAGGGCTGCTTTCTGCTGGTGTGCACCACCTCTCCATTACAGCAGAAATGTTAACGTCCTCCACTCTGATGAGTGCTTTGAGTGACTGCATCCTGACAGTAGATGTCTACTGTTGAGCAGCATTACCCTCAGATTGCATACATGTCTAGTTGTTATGGTGGTAATTACATTAGGAACACTGCCTAATAAGGCATTATAGGGGTGGAAAGACACTTAGCCAATATCTGGAAACCCAGCGCTGTCAGATGTAGGATATCTGTGGCAAGATGTTGAGTATTGTCAATCATGTCATCCCAAGCAGACTGATACTGGATCCCCTGAGAATGACACACAACACTTAAGCCAATGTTGCAGTCAATCATCTGTTGATAGTACTGTAGCATCATTCTGGGTGACAGCAGTATACTGCTCGGGGCTACTGTCACACCTTCCTGGACCACATAATCAAAGAGTTCAACCATGTCTCTTGTCATGTAGCCCAGGGAGGTGTGTACCAGGTCATTCACACCCACATGGATACAGAGTGATACTCGTAGTTGTTGTGGAGTGCCATGACTGGCTGTGTCATGTATTGCTGGCATGTGATATATATATTTGGCTATCTGCTCCATATTCAACTTAGTGAGTGGGATATGTGTGTGCCTCAGTATTGAGTTACCCATGATCACTTTATTGTGCAAGGTGATTAGCATTAGAAGCTTGGGTTGAGGGGCACACTGTCTAGGTTAAATATGGGTCCCTTGGCATGTGCCATGTCATGGTGTCTGAGGGGGTGTCTGTCTTGCTGATCTGTGCTGTTTGGGTAAATGTCCATTGAGTGCCTCTGTGAAGGTGGGTGTATGACTTTTCACTGTATGTCATGGCTGTCAAAGTGGGTGTCATGGTGAGCTATGTGTTCCACATGGTGTGGTGCAGGTGTTGATCTTATCCTCTTGACCTACTAGTCCAGTCTTTGGTGGAGAGTGCATATGTCCACATTGGGTGATATACGGGTAGCTCTCACAGATCTGAGTGTTTGGAGTTTAGAGGAGAGGGTTGTCTGTGTACATGAGGCAGTTGCAATAGTGCCTCAGAATAGACAAGTGCACCAGGTTAATGGGTTAAAGCACTGAAAAATGCCCTTCAATCATGCCACGAGGGGTGGACATAACTAGTAAGTACTGGGGCTACATCTGTGATGAACGAGTACTGCTGACAGCTCCCAGGTGTGCCACACTTATTGATACAATAACCTGGTGAAGTGCCAAGCCATAATGCTATTTGAAGTGCAAGACTGAACAAACTAGCACAGTGTAAGGGTGGAACTGAAGGCAGACTTTCTGCCACCTGTAATACTTTACCTCAGCTGTACAGTTATCAATAGCTTTTGCCATTTAAACATTCAGTAAGCTCTGTAGTGCGTATGGTAACTGCGCAACACTAGAGTAGCCATAACTAGATAGGCAGGAGTTCTAATCTCACTACTGGCAAATGTGTGTGAGAATCATGTACTGTCTGGCTTATACCATTTTTGACTTGTGTACTACCCTTCACACGTCCCCTCTCCCCAATCTAGTAGTCCTGTTGATGTCATCCACCTTAGAAGTAGCTTTGAAGTAGATGAAAATGTATAACATCTTCGGTGTGTCTGCTAACTGCATAGCACTATAGCAGAAATAACTGGATAGGCAGGAGTTCTAATCTCACTACTGGCAACTGTGAGTGTTTGTGTGAGAATCATGTAGTGTGTGGGTTATTCCATTTTTGACCTGTGTACTACCCTTTACACTTCCCCTCATGCCAATGTAGCTGTCCTGTTGATGTCATTCACCTTAGATGTACCTTTGGACTAGGTAAAAATGTATAATCTCTGTGGTGTGTCTAATAAATATATAGCACTATAATAGAAATAACTAAATAGGCAGGAGTCCTAATCTCATTAATGTCAACTGTTTGGATGTGTGTGTGTTTGTGTGAGAATCATGTATTGTGGTTGTTGCACCATTTTTGAGCTGTGTGCTAACCTTTACACTTCCCCTCACTCCAGTCTAGTAGTCCTGTTACACCATTTTTGAGCTGTGTGCTAACCTTTACACTTCCCCTCACTCCAGTTTAGTAGTCCTGTTACACCATTTTTGAGCTGTGTGCTAACCTTTACACTTCCCCTCACTCCAGTTTAGTAGTCCTGTTGATGTCATCCACCTTAGAAGTACCTTTGAAGTAGGTAAAAATGGATAAGCTCTGTGGTGCATCAAATAATTATTTAGCACTATAGCAGAAATAACTAGATAGGCAGGAGTTCTAATCTCACTACTGGCAACTGTTTGGATGTATGTGTGTGTGAGAATCATGTAGTGTGTGGGTTATACTCTTTTTGACCTGTGTAATACCCTTTACACTTCCCCTCACTCCAATTTAGTAGACCTGTTGATGTCATCCACCTTAGAAGTACCTTTGAACTAAGTGAAAACGTATAAGCTCTGTGGCACATCTAACTGTGTATCACTAAAGTAGAAAAAGCTAGATAGGCAGGAGGTCTAACCTCACTACTGGCAACTGTTTGGATGTTTGTGTGAGAATAATGTAGTGTGTGGGTTACACCATTCTTGACCTGTGTACTACCCTTTTCACTTCCCCTCACTCCAATTTAGTAGTCCTGTTTATGTCATCCACCTTAGACTTACCTTTGGACCAAGTGAAAATGTATAAGCTCTGTGGCACATCTAATTGTGTAGCACTATAGTAGAAATAACTAGATAGGCAGGAGTTCTAATCCCAAAACTGGCAAATGTTTCTGTGAGTAAGGATCACATCTTGTGTGGCCTATACTATTTTGATGTGTGTACCATACACAGATGGTCACCACCTCTCACTGCCATTACTTTATATAGTGTGGTAACAGCATCTGCCTCACATGCAGCAAGTTAAACCATTGTACAGTCCTCTGTACAGATGTCTCTGGAATATCCAGATTTTTTCAACCTATACATGGTCAGAAGTGATCTGTGTGCCTTAACAATGCCCATGTATGTGATATTGTAGCCAAATAGGCCACAGTGAGTGTACTGAGACATATGGCAGCATCAGGTATCATACCTGACTGAAACATCATGATGATACAAGTCTACCACCCTCACAGGTGGCCAGCCTTGAAGGAGCAACACATGAATCCAAATGCTTGATTTTACAAGTGAACTGTTCATGTTATGGGTCACATGAAAGGTTGGAAGAGGTATGGACTGACATACTGTGGTTCTAATTTGTATGTATCAGGAACACCTTGCATCTTAACAGGGGTGTGTACACAATTTATATACACTATTTACCACTAATGTGTCACATATGTCCCTACCATAGACCTTTAGTCCAGCCCATTTTGCTGGCCTCTGTCCAGACATCTTGGCACTGACAAGTTGTGAGGTATGCTACAGGAATGTAGAATTCATGTCAGATAGGCCCCAGTGGTGACCACTGTGATGTAATGCAGTTAACCCCACCACAAGTGAACATGCACATAAAGCAATATAGCTATTAAATAAAGCAATATAGCTATTACTGATAGTTGTGTGCCTGGTAAATTGCATGGCCTTTACATGCCTGGGGTATTGCCAGGCAGCAATAGAACAATGTCATACTTACCAACTTCAGGCTGCTGTCCCATATGCAGACCAGAGGGTCCTAGGTAGTTGTGTGAGGGAGGTATTGTCAGCAGACTCACATGTGGCCTTGGTACAGGATGGGTGCAGCATGCCTGCACATTTACAGTACTAACCCCAATAATACACAATGTTTTGTCCTCACCATAGATGTGTACCTCTGTGCATTAGAAAACTCCATCCACAACTGCAATCGGACCTGACACATGGATATAGATACAATACAGATACATGTATGTCTGATACATTAGTGTACTAATCTCCACTGGGCCCTTACCTACATGCTCCATGTCCATTGTGTGGGTGCCACCCACCTCCAGCATGTTGGCCTCTGTACCATGGTGTTATACTGGGGTGTGTGACCCAAGGTTGGCAGGGGCTCATATGTTACCCAACTTGGTTGTGTGATGAATGACAAAGAGAAATGTGAAGTAATTTGTATGATTTGGTGATGACTGTACCCAAGGGTGACAGAGTGGTCATTGCAGCAGATGTCAATGGGCATGTTGGTCAAGGGAATAGAGGATCTGTGGAAGTGTTGTGTATGCATGGTGTTAAAAGGAATGCAGATGGTGAGATGGTAGTGGGGTTTGCAAAACAGATGGACATGGCTGTGGTGAAAATGTACTATAACACAAGGGAGGAGCATAGGGTGAGTTACAAGACTGTAGTAAGATGCACGCAGGTGGAATATATCCAATGTAGGAAGGCCAGTTTGAAGGAGATTGGAGACTGTAAAATCATGAAGGGGAAAGTGTATTTAGGCAACATAGAATGTTGGTCTGCCGGATGATGTTGGTGATCAAGAAGAGGGTGAGTGTGAGTTCATCATCAAGGATCACATGGTGTGAATTGGAAAAGGGTAATTGTGAGGTGGAGTCCAAGAAAGAATTAAGACAGACACTGGGTGGCACTGTGAATTTATCACATATCTGGTGAAGTACAGCAGAGCTACTAAGGGAGATGGCTTGAAAGGTGCATGGTGTGACATGTGGATGGAGGAAGTAGTACAAGGAGACCAGGTGGTGGACTGAGGAAGTACAAGACAGTATACAGAGAAAGAGGATGGGGAAGAAGGAATGAGACTGTCAGAGAGATGAGGAAAGTAGACAGGAGTATGAGGTGATGAGGTATACGGCAAAGAGAGATGTGGCAAAGACTAAGGATGAGGCATATGAAGAGTTGTATGACAGTTTGTGAATTACTGGATGGTTGTATTTCTCTTTGCAATGTTCAGTCATGTTAGTTGTTTTGCTAAGAGATTGTTGTATGTCTGGGCATTGTGTTTCTTTTCAGATATGTATATATATATATATATATATATATATATATATATATATATATATATATTTGTAGATACCAATCCTTCCTAATTGCACAGTGTCTCTTCCCTATTGTAAACTGGCTGTAAAGTAGGATATGTTTGAGAAAATATCCTGAAATCATACATCTGAGATGGCTTACTGGAAAATTATTTTGACTATGGTGTACAGTGTCCCGGGTTTATGACCTGCAAGGGCTGTTCATTTTGTTGCTAGGCAGAACAAGGACTTTTGGATACAGAGTGATTAAGGCAGTTTTGAGTAGCTTTATGCATGTTTGCATGGGTTTGCATGACAATAAGCAGTGCTAATGTACGGTTACACAAATAGGTGCTTACACCGTGTAAGCTTTGCTTACCAGTTCAAACATCTGCTTAGCCTTTACATTTAAGCAATGCTAAAACCTGTTAAGCATAACTCAGCCCTGGTAACCATTGATTACATTCCAGTCAGATAAAATAGCAGGGTAATGACATCTGATACCTCCAACTGTTGTCAGAACACTGGCCTTAGTCTCAATGGCAAGAAATGTGTCAAATCCCCTGTTGAATCAATGTGTTGTCTACAAATGACAACATCAGTGGTAGTCCAATGGATATATGTTGCATACATGTCAAAGCACCTCACTGGCCCTCTTCAAGGGAAATTCAGATGAGTGGATGGTGAATATAATTGTCCAAGAGCACACAATTAGCAAAAATATCAGTCAAAAACCACAAAAATTCCACCAGCACTTTTTTATTAATCCAGCAACAGTGATCTGGCACCTCAGCAATTCGCCTTCAAGGATCCTTGAAGTTAAATTGCTGAAGTGCCAGATCACTATTGCTGGATTAAAAAAAAGGTGCTGGTGGAATTTTTATATTTTTTGACGAATATAATTGTCCCTCTTGGATCACTCACATGGCAGTATTTGATAGATGCACTGCTGACAAATGTCAGGTGGCATGATGCCAGGTTACTCCCATGGGCTAGGCTTGTAATGACCCCATGGCCATTAGTGTGGTACACACATATGAACACGTGGACCCATGAAACTCAGTGCTGGCAAATATGTGTGTGTGCATTACTGTGTATATAACTGCTTGTGAGCATGCAAATCTGTAGGTGACATTACTTTCTGGCCCTTCCAACCACTCCACCTACCATTGCTATACTTTGCAGTGCTGGTGATGTTATTCACTGTAAGGGTACCTTGTGACACTTTTCACCCTATAGACTCCATGGAGCATGTGGTAACTGATTTACACAATACTAACAATGACTATGTAGGTGGGGGCTCCACGCTGAGTCCTGGGAAATGTGAGTATGTGTGTGTGTATGTTTGTGTTAGTCTCTGAAAGTGAGCATTTTTGTATGTGACAGCATTTTGAGGGCTTAGTCTCCACACACACTGCACATTGCCATATTGTATAAGGGCTGATGATGTTGGCCACAGTACAGGAGCCATGGAACAGTCAGCACCTTACAGTCTGTGCTGCATGCAGTAAATGCGTGTCACTGTAGTAGCAACAACAACATAGCCAGGGGTTTTAATCTGAAAAAGCCCAAATCGGTGAACATTTGTGTGTCAGTACAGTATCCTGTGTTTGAGTGAGTACTATATCCACTTGGAGGGTGGCTCTCACATATTAGACAGTGGCACTCCCACTACATGTCCCAAGGTCCACTCTATGTGGTCTGCTGTCTCCATCAACCTCACAATTGTCTGAAAGCAATCTTCAGCCCAATAAGACCTGTGCTGTGTGCATGAACTATGCAACAGTATGCCCTGACTGCCATGATAGTCAGGGCTGCTAAACCCAAGTGTGTCAAATGTGTGTGTATGACTTTATGTGTGTTATCAATGTGTGTGTATGTATATATATATATATATATATATATATATATATATATATATATATATATATATATATATATATATATATATATATATATATATATATATATATATATATATATATATATATATATCAGTATGTTATAGTATGTTGTGTCCATTCACACCCAGTGCATCCCCCATTACCATACTTTACAAGACCTGGTGATGTTGTTCACTTTACATGAACCTCAGAACACACCTCACCCTACAAGCTCTGTGGTGTGTGCAATTCAGGCAGAACACATTAGTAGCAATAACTACATAGGTAGGGGTTCTAATGTCAGTGTTGGCAAGTGTGTGTGCGTGTGTGTGTGTGTGTGTGTGTGTGTGTGTGTGTGTGTGTGTGTGTGTGTGTGTGTGTGTGTGTGTGTGTGTGTGTATGTGAAAGGATCTACTTCAGTTTGCAGAAAAAACATTTCCCAGGTGTTCATTTGGCCGAGACCAAATTGGCAAAAGCTAAAATTGCAAATGAATCATCTTGTGGAATTTCATTTCACCAAAACTAGCAATGGCAGTGTAAATGCCCTTTTACCCACTGTACAGCTGTATAGCGGTACTGGAGTTAGTACATATAGTTGGTGGTGGTCATTGGGGGTACAGCCCCCCACATTAGGGGTAGTGTTGTGCATATCCCCATGCATAGTGTGCTGTTATACTGTTGAGTTTATGTTAAGAGGATATGTAGTTGTTAATCTAACTAGTTGTGGGTCTATGCCACCCCACACCCTCCAATGTGGGGGGCTGTGCCCCCCCACACCACCACAACTATTTATACCAACTCCAGGATTGCACTACAGTGGGGAAAAGGACATATACCCTGCCAGTACTATTTTCAGTGAAATGAAATTTGGTGGACTGATTATTTAGTGATTTGAGGTTTTGGCAATTCAGTCTTGGTGGAATTACATTTGCATAAATGAGTTCTCTGCAAAGTGAAGTACATCCATATGAACATTACTCTGTGTGTTGCATCAACACAAAAGCCTCTGTGTGTGTGTTATTCACAAACGTTTGGTGTGTGCCACCCAGTACACTTACCATTATCAACTGTACAAGAGTTGCATACAACAGCTACCATGCACTTACCTGTATAAACCCCTCAGACCTATCACCCATGTGGCACATGCAATAACTGTCATACAGACCTGTTACTTGTGTTCAGCTGTAACCTGGATATGACAGTCAATGTGTTACCACACTGCCACACCCCCTGTAGGAAAGGACAGCAGGCCAACATCCTGCTGACACACAGACACATAGAATAAAAAAAGAATACATTATGGAGACCACATTCGGTCAGTGTTAATAACAGCAATAATGCATCATGGCTGGACAGCTACATGCCCTGATGTATAAGCATTAAACTATACTGTAGTACATTTACCCTGTGCATCAGAGCCATATTAGCATGTCCCTGCATCGATGGTATGGATGACAGGGATGTGGCACAGGTATCATCATATGCACATGGCGTGGTGTGGGTTTGCCAGAGGCCTAGGCTGAGCCATTTGGTTGACATCATGTGTGTGGGTTAGGGGGTTGTTTATTAAGTGGGCCATGCAGAGGTGGTGTTTGTATGTATGGAGCTGCCCTAGCTGTGATGGTGATGTGTGTGTGTGTGTGTATGGATGCATACAGTTCTGCCATGTGGCTGCCCTATATAGGGGTATGTTGGACAGCTGTGGACCATACATGGCAGGGTGTACAGTTCACTGTATCTGGCCATGAACACAGGAACTGGACCTGCTAGGCATTGCATGGGCACCACCAGGCAGATGCCCAGATATGATACTCTCCCCGACGATGACAATTGTCTGCTGGATCCATGTCCCTGTTGGGACCGGCCAGGACCAAGTGCCCATGGCCTGCTGTGTCGTGGTGTGGACATTACCCCCTGCAGTGGAGCTGCTGGTACTGCCACTATGGGAGCGGGAGTGAGATGTTGCATGGTCACGTAGACCTTCAGCTGTTCATGGTGCTGTCCCATATCCATGTGGCTGATGCCCTACTCCCACCACATGTTCTAGCACAGACATCCCATGTTCAAGGATAGCCACCATCTCACCCACCAATCTATCCATGACCTCCGCATAATGGTGGGCATCTGCAAAATCACGGATGTTGTCATGTACAGCAGCTAGAGTAGCTCTCTGCAGCCTCAGATTATCTCTGGTGTAAAGTTCAATATGTGCCTGTGACTCCATGATGGTCCAAAACATGTGTCTGGTGACACCTGCTGTGGCACTTGTGGCAGGGGCATGATGGTCAGCAGTCCTCCTATGAGCAACCCTGTCCATCCGCCTGTGTGGGACCTCACCTGTTATCTGGCTATGGCTGGTGTCTACAGACACACTTGCCATAGTCAACACACTTTACTGTCTCATGCCACCACCCGTCAACTGTTACTTATCTATGGCCACTGGTGATGGGGTATGTATGGGCATTATGACTATGTGCAGGGATGGGGTGGAAAAAAGTGGGATGCTAACCAATGGCACAGATTCAGCCCTTGACAACCTTGCCTATGCCTCACTATGCCTATCATCATTGTCAGAGTCTGCAGAGACACTGACATCAGTTTCCCAGCAGGAGGGACTCCGACCCACATCGCAACCTGTGAGGGGAAGACAATATATGTAAATTAATACCTGTACATTATGGTTTACTTACACACACACACACACACACACACACACACACACACACACACACACACACACACACACACACATACAGGTGAGGTGGCACAAAGATTACACAGACCTCACATTACCCAACAGTTGACATGCATGACACATGGCACTTGACATCATGCATTGCAGCCATTCTTAATTCCTGTTACTAACAATATACATCTCTGGGATGCATGAGTCATGTTAGTATGTGATGTCCCTTCCCATGGAAGACATCACACCCATGTACACATTAATGCTGTGCACCTGTATAGCACACTGGCATTTACTGTAGACCATACCTCACAACTGTACAAATCATTGCTGAATGTGTAGATGTCTGGCAGTTATACTTGCTCTGTTCCTCACAACCCCTATGTGTTTGTTTGACACATAACTGGGATGATATGAGGACTGATGTCACTAATTAATGACTGACATTTGATTTGCAGATCTCATCATCAGAAGTGCATATATGTGCAATAAAATCTGGTTACACCAACAACCTTCAAAGCTTAATGTGGATATGAGGAGAGTACACACACCTGTTGACATGCCAGCCTCTTCTACGATATGAAATGGGGCCACAGTACTGCATTTGAAAACAATACACACACCTGATATGTGACATATGACCTGTGCAATCCAATCAAGAATCAAACAAATGTGTTAGTCATGAAGATACTGAATGAGATGCGTACAATATGGGAGTTGCATAAGTGTGAACACCCTTAAACCAATGGTTTGTTGAAGCACCTGTTAAGTGAACTGCAGCAGTCACTATTCCTGGTAAGGGGTATACTAGCATGGCACATCTTGACTTGACATTATTTGGTCTGTCTTCCCTACAAAGGTCCCCCAACTCTGCCAGATTGCAAGGTCAGCTCATGTGCACAGCACTTGGCGGTCATACAGGTCCTTTACTATTGCTGTTGTGTCTGGGTTATGTCTAGTCCAATTCATAACCTTGAATGTGTTCAGATACAGCCATTCTTAGCTAGCTTTAGATGCATGCTTCAGTTCACTGTTGTGTTTGAAGCTGAAACTTCTTCTCACCCTCAGCCTTATTGCAGATGTTTGACAACTGTGGGCCACATGTGAGTGTTACTTTGCAGTGTTAAAAATTCTCTCCATCATGTCTACAGGCCTAGTTCCAGCTAATGAACAAAAACCCTAAGGGTGTACACTGGCACCAGAAAGCTTCAAGTTGGGGATGGTGGACCTGAGGTGAAGTGAGGTGTTGCTTGTGCACCAAACATATCTCTATGTATACTGTCTGTAGGTTTGAACCTTGGTGTTATGACACCATTACACATTGCAACACATGCCTTTGGGAGACTTGATGTTATGCTTTTGCTACCTGTACACAGCCCCAAATGATGTTTCTTGTAGGGAAAACCTTCAATCTACTTACCCTACCCCATAAGCCACACTTATGCAGTATCCAGACAATTATTGCCACTGGTACAACACAGACAGTACTTGCTTGACATTCCTGCAACCCCCAAGTATTGCTGCACGTCTCCTGGCAGCACCCCTGACCATTTTTCTACACATTTTGTCATCTGTTTTGGATGGGCATCTGATTCTTTTCAACATCACTGTTGTCCCATATTTAATACACCTCTAGATCACTGTCTGCACTATTTTCCATGATATATGCAATGGTGAGGTAATGTTTATTTTCCCCTACTCCTGACTGCTACATTTCAGATATGGGATCCCTTTTTATGCTTTGTAAGATGTGTGCAAGCTATGGCTGCTTCTGTTGCAGGCAACTGAGGAAATGTCATGAACATACTTCTCGGACAGCAGACCATTACTTGGTGTGACATTGAGGCCCTGTACTTGATGGCAGGTGTATATTCAAGTAGAGTGAATGCTGTCAGTACATCACAAGCTGCCTCCACAATATGTTATTTGGAGTGTGTGCACACATATGCATCCAGTGTTTTGTAAGGTTTGTATACCTCATATTTGTTGCACTAACATATAATTCTAGTTTACATGTTAATTGTTCATGTTAAGATCACATTACAGGTTGTAAAAGGTATGGAATGTATTATTGTGGTCTGTCGTTGTATATGTCAGGAACAGTTGCCATCTTAATAGGTGTGTGTACACTGTTGTATCCACTGTATAAGAGTAATGTTTCATACATCTCCCTACTGTAGCCCATTTGTCCCACCATTTTGTTTGTCTCTGTTTACACATCTTGTACTGACAGGTTGTGAGGTATACTGCAGGAATCTTACATTCCCCTCAGATATGACACCATGGTGACCACTGTGATGCAGTGCAGTTAACACCAACAAAACTGAAAATGTACATTATGCATTATGGGTAGGTATGATAAATGTGTGCATGGCAAATAGCATGGGTTTAACATGGCCAGTGTATTGGCAAATCTCAACAAAACAATTCCATACTCACCTGCTACAGGCTGCTGTCCCAGTTGTATACCAGAGGGACCTAAATAGTTCTGGGAGAGAGGTAATGTCAGTAGCCACTTATGTGGCCTTCGTACAGGGTGGACGCAACATTTCAGAACATTAACAGTACAGCCCCCAGTACTACAAAATATGCTGGCCATCACCATAGATGTACACGTCTGTGCATTACTAAACACCAGCAAGATCTGCTATCTCATCTGACATATGCATGTAGATATTATGCAGATAGAAATCGATAAGCAACAGTGTTCTAGTAATGTGCACTGGCGCCTTACATGCATGCTCCTCGTGCAGTGTGTGGGTGTAACCCACCTCCACAATGCTTTCCTCAGTTTCATGGCTTGTGCATTGGGCAGGTGCCCTAAGGTTGGTGAGGAGCTCCTCGGTGGGTGTCAGTGGGGGCTGGATGGTGGGGCCCTCACCTGTGACTAGTCGAATTGATGGGCATGGTGGATGAGGTCGGTTGCCTGATGCCGCACCTGCTCATAAGTTCTGCTGTGCAGGCCAGCATCATTTACCCTGTGGACCAGATCCTTCCACAGGGCAGTCCTGTCCCACACATCTTGTGCTCTCCGTCTAAATAACAGGCCATAATGTGCAATCACAAATTGGGTGATGATGTCATTTTCTCCAATGGAGAATGCTGGGAGGCAAGGCCTCTGCATGTTATCTGGAAGACATAAACAGGAAAAAAGGTCACAGGACCTCATACAGTTGTCAAATTTCAAATTAAAAGTAGCTATTACTTGCAAATAATCCAAACTACAGCATAACCCTCCAATCTATCATAGCTATAGCAGCTTGCATTACACTCCTGGCCCTGAGCTATCTTATTCACCCCAATGTTGAACAATTAATTGCATAATCCTCTATTCTCCATTCATTTCTGTGTAGAAGGGTGACAGTGGCCATCTTCCATGTGGATGGTGTGTGGATGGTGACAGGTCTGTGTTTGACTGTGGTGTGTGATGGAGCTGTGAGCACATGCCTAAGTTCATGTAGGAGGCAGACAGTGATGTTATTATGCACCATGGAGATTTGCTGTTGTTGTCCATCAGGGCAATATGTACATGCTCACCATTGCTGAGGGGAGGAGTGTGGTTGATATGCATATCCCCCTATACAACTGGGGTGGACAGGGTGGCAATGTTCCCACCTAACCTGTCTGATGCAGGTTACCTATATCCATGGCATGTGTGTATGAGGTCTGCTTTACCCCAGTACAGGGTGAATTGTGTTGTTGCCGCTGAGACTGACAACATATGTGGAGACACTGTTGCAATTGTCCTTGGTCGTGTGGATATGTCTGATTTGTAGTCATAGTCAGTCTTACAGGAAGTCACCTGTGAACTTACATGCTTGCTCAGATAGAGGTGGACTTGCTTCCAAGTTGTTGCTTGCACCTATGTGTCCCTGTACAGCCAATATAGCAACTTATTACGTGGTTTGTGTATTGCTGCTGTCCACCAAAGGGGATTACTCTACCTTGGTGGAGGGTGGTTTTACAGGCCAGGTACTGCTGAGTCCATATAGCTACAGTGGATATAAAGTGTACACCCCCAGTTACAATGCCTGGTATTTGTGGAATTGAAACATGACACCACATTAACTCATTTCAAACCAATTCCCACCTTTAATGTGACCTATAGCCTGTACAATTCAATTGAAACCATAACAATCTGGTCTGTGAAAACATATGGAAATAATCCGTGCAATAATCCAGTTGAATGAGTGTGCAGACCCTTAAACTGATATGTTTTGTATGCACCTCTTGAGATGGTTACAACATTCATTCATCTTGATTTGGACTCTAACATCATGGCACATCTTCACTTGGCAATAGTTGCTCACCTTTCTAGAAACACCTTTGTTCATTTTTCAATGGAATTGTACAGGTTAGGAGTCACATTCAAGATGAGAAACATTTTGAAATGATTTTCTGTGGTCTCATTGTCATAC
The DNA here is from genome assembly GCF_019279795.1 of Protopterus annectens. NCBI lineage: Eukaryota > Metazoa > Chordata > Ceratodontiformes > Protopteridae > Protopterus > Protopterus annectens. The sequence goes on along the minus strand of NC_056728.1, from coordinate 1,812,883,601 downwards.
AGCACACAAACCTGGCATTCCAACAGGGTTGTGTACACTTGTGATATTCGCTGTATATAGGGGTTGATATAGCTGTTAGTGGTAGGCATGGACAGAGGGTTATAACACAGTTGGACACTTCTCCGATTACTACCTGATAATCATGCCTACTCTAGTACCCATATCAGTGTCAGGGTAATGCAACAACCAGTAGCTGTACACATTTATGTCTGTTGTATGCACTGACACTGATATTACATACATGTGCAACATGCACAACTTATGCGCCTGACTGCTGGAAACCCATGTTATTAGTTTTCTGCCTTCCAGCTGAACATACGCATATATGCATGTTCTCAGGGGATACCTGGTATACATTTCTGTACTATGTTAGTATGACACACTGCATTTACGGTCTTGCTGCTCAATCATACTTCTCAACCTGTTATAGCAGGACGTCTGGACAATGGCACACATAAATGGGTGACAAAAGGGACATCAATATTGATACTATATTAATATAGCTGCACCTTACATTAGTAAGTTGATTGCACAGTAGGCATTGACATCACTGTGATAATCTGGGCAATGTCCAACAGTCATAAGTAGGCTATTATGTTACGTTATCATTGCTCACAGACTTACCAGTGGTTTGGCTGACATAACACAGGTATATGTGTATGTGACTACAGATATCAGTCACAAATGTCCTTATTGTCCAGCAGAACACTATACAGTTGAATGTTATTAATTCAATATATCACATGCAGTTCAACATACATGTCTGCAACAGTACTTTACTATGCACATGCCCTATATAGGTCTCTTAGATTTACAAGACGAACATGTATAATACTCATATTCACAGGTAACATATGGATATGGAGGATATGTACAACATCCCATTAACTGGCCTAGCAGTGACACAGTCACAACTGTGTGAAAGACACCCCAGCGGTTGTCATATGTGAGCTGTCCTTTCCCAGGGTGAGTCAGGGTTCTGAGCTGTGATCCTACCTCGCAACCTCTTAGAGTATCACATCTGGACAATGCCTAAAATGATGGGGGGATAAATAGGGACAGACATTAAATATTCTTACAAACTTAGGACATTTGCAGAATAATACATTTTGCATTACCAGGAATATTCTTAAGGATGTGGAGTCTTAAACTCAAGTGTTTGTCATTACTTGATGACATCAGTCCTCAGCTATTTGCCAGAAAAGTACAGATTTCAGAAGAAACAGACAAAACACTATGATGGGAAAATCTGGACATTCTGTGAAGTTCTGTGCAATTGAGAGCTATAGCTGTGATCTCTCCCACTGCAGAGAGGGCCAGTTGCTATGGCCATAGTGGCTGTTCAGCAGGACATTAGTACAGCAAGTCTTGTTGGGACATATGTTCTCCCAAATTATATTTCCCATTATTACAGACCAAGTAGTACATTCAATTACATGCTTACATGTTCCACTTACTTTTTCTTCTCTTTTCCATTTTTTGTTTTATTTGTTTTCTCTCAGTCTCTCTTGGTGCACTACAGGGATAGAGCTGGTTTGTATAGGTGGCAGCAAGGCTTTTGTAGATGATGTTCATGACCAGGTGATGGCCTGTGTACGTATTAGTGTTCCCCACTTACTAATTGCATGCAGAGCAGCTGTGTAGTTCTTCCAATAACCAATGTCATGGCAAAACACTCATATAATTGAGTACTCCATGTGGGTGTTGGCCCTTTCCCTTAACTGGGAGCAAGACATAATGGAGGTGTGTGAGCTGTGTGAGCTAATACCTCTTACAACAAGACTTGTAGAGACAAGCCAACTAAATGGTGAAGGTTCAAGACTTAGGGGCATAATGTGGGTATTGCTGTTATATGTTTGGAATACTGCTAGTTTAACTGGGTTTGTCTGAACATGTTACTTCTGCTTGGGTTTCTGCATAGCTCTCAGCCATAGGGCTATCCACATAATGGCCACAAGTTAGCCTGTTATGTCTGGTCTGTTCCCCAGATAGGTGTTGCCCTTGGCAAACCAGTAGCATACTCTGGTGATTGCAATCAGTAAATGCTAACATTAATTTATTTTTCTGGCTTTATATCCCTCAGGAAAGATTTGTTACAACAAACCCTGTAACACCAGCAACTTTCTCAGTGTATAACAGCAATATTTCAAGTATGGCCATGTATTTGGGCCTCTGGCTACAATTATGTCAGCTTTGTTCAGATGTCATACAGTAAGAGGTTGAAAGGTCATTATTTAGTGCTGTCATTCCTGCTGAGGGGAAAGGCTGGAAAACATGTTTAAGTCTGTACATTCAAAAGGCTGGGGTATAGAGAATGCTCTTATATGCCCTTGTTATATATTTTATGTGGGGAAGAGTAACACATGTTTTAAAGCTAGGCTGTTAGAACATGTGAGACATATTACTGATAAGAAAGATGACAGTTCTATAGCTGTGCATTTGAATAAATCTCACCATGTAGTAGGTTCCGAGGTACTGTTTTGGGAAAAGTCTGTTCCTCAGTTTGATGAAACATCACAAAAGGACAATTGTTATATACAGAATCAATGTATTGATATTAAATGTGATACTTTATCCCTTAGGGGTTAAATGAGGAGTGTAATTGGAGGCTGTGTATTTAATTATGTAATTAAGTGTTAATTGCTTCTTGTGATTAAGGCAAGTATTTCTTGTAATGTTTTACTCCTTGAAGGCTTTGGTCAAGACATCAGAGTATAATAAACGTGTGAATTACTGGCTGGTTGTATTTCTCTTTGCTAAGTTCAGTCATTTTACTTGTTTTGCTAAGAGGTTTTTGTATGTCTAGCCATTGTGCATGGCCAATCATGATTTTGTAGCAGTGTACTGTTCACATATTTATTTGGACTGTGGGGGTGGGGCAGATGTAAGTGTCATGGGTCCTTTTGTATCCAATTGTGGATGCTGCCCCAGTTATGGGTGGTCTATCAGCAGCATATGTTTGTATGGGCATTTTGAGACATGTATGTATATATATATATATATATATATATATATATATATATATATATATATATATATATATATATATATATATATATATATATATGTGTGTGTGTGCGTGTGTACATATTTGTATACACACCCACACACACACACACACACACACACATATATATATATATATATATATATATAATATATATACATACATATACAACTCAGTATTTATTGGTAATATATCTATATATTGTTACACACACACACACACACACACACACACACACACACACTCATATATATATATATATATATATATATATATATATATATATATATATATACATACATCTCTATCTCTCTATTTCTATGTATATGTTTATTTTCAGATATATATATATATATATATATATATATATTTGTGCACGAACGAAACCAAAAAGACCAAGTAAACGAAAAAAGCACAGACTGGCTGAAAAATAATTCACTTTACTTCAAATAAATAAAATAATGCAAACAAAGGCAAATATCCAAGTGAGGCAAAATAAGATAAGCGCTTTTGTTTGGCAGTTGCCAAACTTTTTCAAACAAACAAAACATCACTTCCTGTTGGTTAAATACTCCAATTTAGTGATGTAATCCATGCTTAAACTGCGGAACCTTAAAGATACAATGTATCCTAAATAGTGTAACAATAGCCAAATAACCATAACATTTTATATAAATCAACTGTTACATCTATCAGCACATAAAAACGCTGTCACTTCTGCAATTGACCCTCAAAGCTTACATAAAATCATCAGAAAATGAACCATTTAAAACTACCTATATACATGTAATAAAAGTTTGAAAGTAAAATTGTGTTAAATAGGACTTTTAAATAACATAAACTTACTTTCATCAATAACCTGCAACTACTCAATGCCTAAATAGTCTCCGTTACACGCGTATCTTGATCAGACTTTTTGTCAACAAGTAAATAATGTCAACACTACATATAATAGTTCTCATGTAATGGTGACTGTAAAATAAGAAATCTTGTATCAATTTCATTCCTGTAAAGGTGGCAATTCCAAAATAAATGTAATGTAGCCAGATGGTGAACCAACCTTCCAAATAAACTAGTAAGAATGTGTATAAGGAGGTGTGTTAAAGACTAAATGTGTTTAAGGGCGGTGTGTTGAAGAAAAGGGAATGTACTGAAGTATGTATTATCTGAAATGTATTATATTTGTTTTATATTAATTAATGAACCATTTGAAACAACCAAAATGAAGGTGTTGTAATAAAATACTATAAGTAATGTGTGTGTGGTTAATAAACTAAACTTCTAAACTTGACATGATGTTATAATAAATGTTTTTGTTAAAAAATATATTAATTTCAATATTTTAAATATTATTGTTAAAAAATATATGGTTAAAAATAAGATATACAATCACCATAATTAATAATGTTTTATAATATCTTCAATAAATAAATAATAATAATTATTAATTAATAATACTTAAAATATAATGTAATATATAAATATATTGTATATATGAATAAATAATATAAAACAATATATAAATATATGTACGAGTATGTAATTATTAAAAACTATATAAATGTAAATTAATTTATATATAACCATTCAAGTACAAAAAATGTATATCAGTACTAAATGTATAATATTTGTAAAATATTAGTATATGTATATATGAAATTATCTACAGTATACCAATGAATAAAAATAAGACATGTGTAATAAAACTCAATGTGAATAATAAATGCTAATATGCCAATAACCACGCAAAAATATACAAAAGTGTAATAAGAATATAAAATACTGAGATAAGTACTATCCCTATATCTTGTATATATCTATATACATTTATGTAATATAATAAGTATATGTAGCCAAAAGGATGACCTATGAATTAATTGATTATCTAACAAGAGATTTTAATTTTAAAATACTAGCAATGGAAATGGCATTATTTAATCCTGGCCAATTATTTGGATTAAGTTTTATTTGCCATTGTAATTCTAGTTTTTCCAATAGTGGTTGCCATGCACCACCCCTGGCATCCAAGTTTAAAACATCTAGAACAACAAATTTAAAAGAATGGGATGCATAAGTAATAATATGTCTAGCTAAAGCATTCATTTCATTACAATCACGTATAGCTCTAATGTGTTCTCCCATGCGATCTTTCAATTTCCTTTCCGTTTTACCTACATAAAACGCCGTGCATGTACAACATAAGGCACAATATACTATCTTTTCACTAGTACAACAAACTTTTTCCTTTATTCGAATCTTTGTGCCATTAATTGCTAATTCAGTGGTTTCAAACACATAACTGCAATATTTATACCTGCTACATTTATACATTCTCCCTTGTTTTGTGTTATGTGTGTTTTCCAAGCATTTCTTCAAGTTCATACCCTTTTTATACACTATTGATGGATTATAATTAAAATGCTGGTGTAAAAATGGATCAGCTATTAAAAGTTGCCACTTTTTTGTAAGTATCTTATTAATTGAACCACTGTCAGAATTAAAAGTAGTAATAAAACTTCTAGTGAAGTTTTTTACTTCACTAGTAGTTTGAATGTTAGTAACATTATACATGGAATAAATCAAGTCAGAGGTGTTCAATTGTGTGCTCGTATCTTCCATATTACTAGCCTCTATAGAATCTGTAGTTATGTTGTTCGTTTGATTCAATAGAGGTTTGAAATATGAATTATCACGTTTAGTTATTATTTCTACCATAACATCATTTATCAATCTATTAGGATACCCTCTGTTTTTGAACATTCCACATAAATTCAGACATTCAGATATAAAGTCATCCATATTACTAATCATTCTTGCTGCTCTAACAAACTGGCCTTTTAGAACTGCTCTTTTTTGAGCATAAGGATGGCAACTATCAAAATGCAAAAAACTATTGCTGTAGGTCTTTTTTCGAAATATTTTTGATATATATCTCTTGTTATTGTAATCTTTTTCTAATAAGACATCCAAATAAGCTATTGTGTTTTTATTAAATATAGCTGTAAATTTTAAAAAGGAAGTAGTTGAATTAATATAATTTAAAAATTCATCTATCCCTTCTTCATTCCCATTCCATAAAACAAATATATCATCTAAAAAACGTAAGTAAGTTTTACAATGAATAAAAAATGGGGAATTGAAAATAAATTTCTTTTCCCATACACACATTACTATGTTTGCATAGAGGCCTCTGCAAGGAGATCCCATAGCTACCACTTCATTTTGTAAATAGATGTTATTATTAAAAAGTATAAAGTTGTTTTTTAAAATAATATCTATTAACTGATCAAATAAATTAATGCTGTTTTGAATTAAACCCATTTCCATCAAATATAAGTTTACCCATTCCATTCCTAGTTGGTGTGGAATGAGAGAATATAAGTCTTTGACGTCTATAGTTAAGAAGATATCCTTTTCATTATATGTTACAGAACCTATTGTAGACAAAAAATCCCAAGAATCTTTTAATAAATAATTTTCTGCATGTATATATGATTTCAATTTGTTATCGATAAATTTTGCTATTGGATTAGTGATAGAACCCTGTGCATCCACAATGGGTCTGAACGGGGGTGTGTTTACATCTTTATGAATTTTTGGGACTCCAAACATAGTTGGAGTCCTTGGATCACTGACGTTCATGTAATTAAATTCTTCAAAAAAGGCTGCTGAGGCAAGATTCCAGTGTCACTTTTGTATAAAAAATAAAAAATAATAATAAAAAATACCAGGAATTAAATGAGTAGTACCACTTTATTACTTTACACTAGCGCTTTCACAAATGCTTCATCAGGTGTAACTCAAATACAAAAACACACACCTTATATCCACTTCTGAAACAGTCACATGATCAGAAGCAATTAACATTTAAAGATATATAATAAAATGAAAAATACCTAATAAGAGAAAAATATATCAAAAAATGTATAAAAAAATGTATATATATATATATATATATATATATATATATATATATATATATATATATATATATAACAAATGCATGAAAGTTACGAAAAACTATAAAGTTATAAAAAGTACCTATGAAATATAAAACCACATAAAAACACAATCTATCTATAAAGGGCTCTTTTACCTAACACTGGTTTCAAAGGAACATGGTCATTGAGTCCATGCCCAAAATTAGCCCTTAACATCACAATCCATTTTGCTTCCATCTCTTCTGTCCTAGACCTAATATCACCTGTTCTAACACTCTCATGGGTCCTAGACACAACTGTAAATAAGAAATTATGCTGTCCACCTACTAACTTCACATGTTTAGCTAGAGCATTGGTATCACTACCTTTACCTATATGGTATATGTGCTCTCTAATTCTATCCTTAAGAGTGCGGTCTGTCTTGCCTATGTAGAAACATTTGCATAATACGCATACTGCTAAATAGACTACATGCATAGTTTCGCAGTTAGCTTGTACTCTAATATCATATATTTTACCCGTGTCTGGATGTACAAAAGATGTCTCTTCACCAATGTGTCTACACTGTGCACATTTACCACATGGTTTAGTGCCAAAGGGAGCATTTGTGATTTTCCTTTCTTTAACATTACATAACCTCCTTTTTAAATTCTTTCTATTTTTAAAAATATATTGAGGTTTAAGTCCTATTATATTACTAATCTGTGGATCAGTCAATAATATGCCCCAATGCTGATTGATAATATCTGTATATATAAAAACATCCCTTGAGTATGGTATACATACTTTGATTTTATCTGCTTTACTGTTAAACTCTCTAGACTGCCTCTTTGAGAAATATGGCTTAGCTCTAGAATCTCTCAAATGAGTGACATGGGCTGCATTTTGTTCAACAAATCCTCGATCATAGCCTCTCTCAACAAGTTCACTAATAGTTCTAGATTTCTGTTCTTGAAAATCTTCATTCCTCACATACAACCTAGAGGCTCTATAAAACTGATTCTGCACCACATTCCTAAAAATATAGTTAGGGTGCATACTACCTCTAAAGAGAAGACTATTGACATGACACTCCTTTCTATACATTCTAGTGGAGATAGTGCCATTAACATCCCTTTCTACAAACACATCTAGAAAGTTTATGCCTGTTTTTGAATGATTCATAGTGAACCTCAGAAATTCTGTGGTATCATTAATAAACTTAACAAAATCCATTAATTCTAGTAATGTGCCACCCCATAACATAAAAAGATCGTCTACAAATCTCCTGTAAAACAAAATAAATTTGCTATATGGGCCTTGCAATAAATGATTTGCTTCCCATTGCATCATAACTGCATTAGCATAGCTATTGGAGCAAACACTCCCCACAGCTACCCTATTTCTTTGCCAAAAAAACTGATCTCTAAAAAGAAATACATTGTTCATCAGTACAATGGACATTAACTTTAAAAAAGTTTCAATCTCACTAATACTATATAAGTAACACTTAATTAGTTGTTCCTTCAGAAACTCTAGTCCTGTATCATTCGGGATAACTGTAAATAATGAGACTACATCAAGAGTAACAAAGAAATAATCAACTTCCAAAAAAACACAGTTAGTACCTTCATATAAATCACCCAGAAAATGTTCAGTGTCCTTTAGAACATAAACTGATTTCTCTACCATAGGCTTTAACTTCTTCTCCAAATATATGGATATACTTTCAGTGCACCAACCCCTCCCTGCTACTATAGGACGCATAGGAGGTCTGGCCATGTTCTTGTGAAGTTTAGGTAATCCTTGAATAATTGGTACAGTATAATGAGATGTTTTAAAAAACTTTACAATGTCATCAGACAATAAACCTAAATGTGCCAAATAATCTATCTGCTCATTAACAACTGTTGCCATCTTTTTCATATGCATTACAGTTATTCTCTGATAAAAATCAACATTGCTCAACATTTCATGCATTAGACAATCATAATCATAGCTGTTTAACAAGACTATCCCACCCCCTTTGTCTGCTGGTCTGATTTCTAAATTATCATCATTTTCCAAACTATGCAGTGCTTGTAACTCAACTTTACTCAGATTATATTTCCTATTAATGTGTTGTCTATCATTATACACTTTATAAATATCGGAGAGACACATCTGCTCAAAAGCATTAACTAAAGCCATCGGTCTAGGAATAAAAGTACTAGGTTTTCTCAAAGAGAAATCAATAACTGTATCACTTTGTTTAAACATACATTTCAATGTTAAATTCCTGGTAAACATTTTAAGATCAAAAACTATGTCTGTTAAGGACATATTAGCTGAAGGTATAAAAGACAAACCTTTACTCAACACATTAAGTTCCATATCTGTTAATATATGCTGTGACAGATTAGTCACTAATGTCTTACTTGCTGAAAAGCTTTTTTGATTGTATATATATATATTGTTCATCTCCTCCTCGTGTTTCCTTTTGTACCTGGTGGTACTTCTTCTTCTGTCTATCCATTGATTCCTCTGTCACTGCCCGCCCGCTCGATTTAACGGGCTGTCCCTCACTGGGAGCAGAAAGTTTAAATGAAAAAATTGCGCCTCTTCTTTTGATATATTAGAGGCCCCAGTCGAGCCTGTTTCTGTAGCAAGTGGTGTAGTGCAGTCTGCCGCTCTGTGCACCTCTGCACTAATGGTGAAAGTCTTTTTCTTGGCTCCTGTTTCCATAGTAGATCTCTTACATGCGCTTTCTGTAGAAGGCACTACTGACTTTGTACGCTCATTTCCATTTTCATTGACTATCTGAATCCCGCACTGTTTAATGCAAGCTTCATCTACAGTTGTACGAACTTCTGCGTGCTGGCGTATTTCATGAGGGGCGTTCCTTTCTGTGTTTCCCTTCACCAATGAATCACGTGGCCAGGGGAAGACGTTACCCAATTGAAAATCCCGGCGGTCTCTCTGCAATTTGTTCAACTTGATCTGTAATAATTTACGTTTGTACGAGCTTACATTATCTATAGTTTCTGATACAAGTGTCAAGAAGGATGTATCAGGATATTTCTTACTCAGATGCACATATTTTTCTTTAATAGATTCTATTACTGCTATCTCACGCCTTTGAGCTGATTGCATAAGCAATTTAAGATAACTGAGGCTTGTAGCAATATTAAGCTTCTGCCATTCACTCAATAATAATGAATCTGATTCAGTTTGTGCCGGCATTTTTAACACTCGCAACCCTCGAGGTATCAGATTCTCTGCCAAACAAACCTCAAGATGGAAAATTTCATATTGTGTCCTAGCCAATCTGTACATCTCTTTCTCTATAAGCAATATATCAATCCTTAGTGCTAGGAAGTCAAAATCAGTTACCTCCGTAGCATCAACAGTTAAGTTCTTATTAAATAAAGGGTTGCCATTTTCTTTAACTTGCAAAATAACTGAGTCAAAATTCAAACCCGCATCTTGAACTGTCTCTATAGGCATATTAGGAACATACTCCAGTTCCAACTCAATTTCATCGATCCCACTGGCCATCTTACTGGTATTTACGGTCGAGCAATAAAAAGACAATAAAACAAAATGAACGACCAAGCACCAGATAACTTGATAGCAGCTAATGACAAAAGACAAAATACTTCCAAAAAGGCTGCTGAGGCAAGATTCCAGTGTCACTTTTGTATAAAAAATAAAAAATAATAAAAAATACCAGGAATTAAACGAGTAGTACCACTTTATTACTTTACACTAGCGCTTTCACAAATGCTTCATCAGGTGTAACTCAAATACAAAAACACACACCTTATATCCACTTCTGAAACAGTCACATGATCAGAAGCAATTAACATTTAAAGACATATAATAAAATGAAAAATACCTAATAAGAGAAAAATATATCAAAAAATGTATCAAAAAATGTATATATATATATATATATATATATATATATATATATATATATATATATATATATATAAAACAATGTAAGCTCGTACAAACGTAAATTACATGGAAACAGGAGCCAAGAAAAAGACTTTCACCATTAGTGCAGAGGTGCACAGAGCGGCAGACTGCACTACACCACTTGCTACAGAAACAGGCTCGACTGGGGCCTCTAATACATCAAAAGAAGAGGTGCAATTTTTTCATTTAAACTTTCCACTCCCAGTGAGGTACAGCTCGTTAAATCGAGCGGGCGGGCAGCGACAGGGGAATCAATGGATAGACAGAGGAAGAAGTACCACCAGGTACAAAAGGAAACACGAGGAGGAGGTGAACAATGTATATACAATCAAAAAAGCTTTTCAGCAAGTAAGACATTAGTGACTAATCTGTCACAGCATATATTAACAGATATGGAACTTAATGTGTTGAGTAAAGGTTTGTCTTTTATACCTTCAGCTAATATGTCCTTAACAGACATAGTTTTTGATCTTAAAATGTTTACCAGGAATTTAACATTGAAATGTATGTTTAAACAAAGTGATACAGTTATTGATTTCTCTTTGAGAAAACCTAGTACTTTTATTCCTAGACCGATGGCTTTAGTTAATGCTTTTGAGCAGATGTGTCTCTCCGATATTTATAAAGTGTATAATGATAGACAACACATTAATAGGAAATATAATCTGAGTAAAGTTGAGTTACAAGCACTGCATAGTTTGGAAAATGATGATAATTTAGTAATCAGACCAGCAGACAAAGGGGGTGGGATAGTGTTGTTAAACAGCTATGATTATGATTGTCTAATGCATGAAATGTTGAGCAATGTTGATTTTTATCAGAGAATAACTGTAACACATATGAAAAAGATGGCAACAGTTGTTAATGAGCAGATAGATTATTTGGCACATTTAGGTTTATTGTCTGATGACATTGTAAAGTTTTTTTAAAACATCTCATTATACTGTACCAATTATTCAAGGATTACCTAAACTTCACAAGAACATGGCCAGACTTCCTATGCGTCCTATAGTAGCAGGGAGGGGTTGGTGCACTGAAAGTATATCCATATATTTGGAGAAGAAGTTAAAGCCTATGGTAGAGAAATCAGTGTATGTTCTTAAGGACACTGAACATTTTCTGGGTGACTTATATGAAGGTACTAACTGTGGTTTTTTGGAAGTTGATTATTTCTTTGTTACTCTTGATGTAGTCTCATTATTTACAGTTATCCCGAATGATACAGGACTAGAGTTTCTGAAGGAACAACTAATTAAGTGTTGCTTATATAGTATTAGTGAGATTGAAACTTTTTTAAAGTTAATGTCCATTGTACTGATGAACAATGTATTTCTTTTTAGAGATCAGGTTATTTGGCAAAGAAATGGGGTAGCTATGGGGAGTGCTTGCTCCAATAGCTATGCTAATGCAGTTATGATGCAATGGGAAGCAAATCATTTATTGGAAGGCCCATATAGCAAATTTCTTTTATTTTATAGGAGATTTGTAGATGACCTTTTTATGTTATGGGGTGGTACATTACTAGAATTAATGGATTTTGTTAAGTTTATTAATGATACCACAGAATTTCTGAGGTTCACTATGAATCATTCAAGAACAGGTATAAACTTTCTAGATGTGTTTGTAGAAAGGGATGTTAATGACACTATCTCCACTAGATTGTATAGAAAGGAGTGTCATGTCAATAGTCTTCTCTTTAGAGGTAGTATGCACCCTAACTATATTTTTAGGAATGTGGTGCAGAATCAATTTTATAGAGCCTCTAGGTTGAATATGAGGAATGAAGATTTTCAAGAACAGCACTCTAGAACTATTAGTGAACTTGTTGAGAGAGGCTATGATCGAGGATTTGATGAACAAAATTCAGCCCATGTCACTCATTTGAGAGATTCTAGAGCTAAGCCATATTTCTCAAAGAGGCAGTCTAGAGAGTTTAACAGTAAAGCAGATAAAATCAAAGTATGTATACCATACTCAAGGGATGTTTTTAAATATACAGATATTATCAATCAGCATTGGGGCATATTATTGACTGATCCACAGATTAGTAATATAATAGGACTTAAACCTCAATATATTTTTAAAAATAGAAAGAATTTAAAAAGGAGTTTATGTAATGTTAAAGAAAGGAAAATCACAAATGCTCCCTTTGGCACTAAACCATGTGGTAAATGTGCACAGTGTAGACACACTGGTGAAGAGACATCTTTTGTACATCCAGACACGGGTAAAATATATGATATTAGAGTACAAGCTAACTGCAAAACTATGCATGTAGTCTATTTAGCAGTATGCGTATTATGCAAATGTTTCTACATAGGCAAGACAGACCGCACTCTTAAGGATAGAATTAGAGAGCACATATACCATATAGGTAAAGGTAGTGATACCAATGCTCTAGCTAAGCATGTGAAGTTAGAAGGTGGACAGCATAATTTCTTATTTACAGTTGTGTCCAGGACCCATGAGAGTGTTAGAATAGGTGATATTAGGTCTAGGACAGAAGAGATGGAAGCAAAATGGATTGTGACGTTAAGGGCTAATTTTGGGCATGGTCACAATGACCATGTTCCTTTGAAACCAGTGTTAGGTAAAAGAGCCCTTTATAGATAGATTGTGTTTTTATGTAGTTTTATATTTCATAGGTACTTTTTATAACTTTATAGTTTTTCTTAATTTTCATGCATTTGTTATATATATATATATATATATATATATATATATATATATATATATATATACATTTTTGATACATTTTTTGATATATTTTTCTCTTATTAGGTATTTTTCATTTTATTATATATCTTTAAATGTTAATTGCTTCTGATCATGTGACTGTTTCAGAAGTGGATATAAGGTGTGTGTTTTTGTATTTGAGTTACACCTGATGAAGCATTTGTGAAAGCGCTAGTGTAAAGTAATAAAGTGGTACTACTCATTTAATTCCTGGTATTTTTTATTATTTTTTATTTTTTATACAAAAGTGACACTGGAATCTTGCCTCAGCAGCCTTTTTGGAAGTATTTTGTCTTTTGTCATTAGCTGCTATCGAGGTATCTGGTGCTTGGTCGTTCATTTCATTTTAATGTAATTAAATTCGTCAATATTTATATCCCCTTCAATAAATAAGTCATGGAGGATTCCTCTAATACATTTGTAAGCTCCATTTATTTCATTAATGGAGCTCCTTTTGTATGTATTACTATTTAATATGGCTTCGATTTTGATTTTATAATCATGGGTATTAAATATAATCATACTCCCTCCTTTGTCTGGCTTTATAAGTCTAACACTTTTTGTTTCAATTAGTGTCTTTAACATATCATTCTCCTCTTTAGATAAGTTATATTTCTTATTGTTTGTTCCTGTCTCACGATGTTAGAAATGAGACAAACAATAATCGCAGTACAAGTATTGAACATGTTGAAATTGAAGAAAATTATGATTTTTTAGAATCAGATTATTTTCCTCCTCTTCGGAGGTTGGAAAGGTTACAGCAATATCAGGAAGCAGCACAGCAACAAAATCAAAGGAGAAATTGGGGGTTGCAGAACCAATTTTACACTCAGGGGACTTTTTCGAGGGGAAGGAACAACTATCACAGAGGCCAGTGGAGAGGCCACTAGAGTGTGTAACATCTGTACCAAGTTGCCCTGTCATTTATACAAACAATACTAAAGATTTTATAGTATATAATTATTCTGACTATGTCTTTGATAATTGTATTTGTGACTTGTTGTCAGGAGGACAAACATTCATTCCAAACAAAAATATGAGTATTGGGCATTCAATAATTGATCTTAAAGTTTTTGTTCGGAAATTAAATTTAAGTTTGTTATTTCAAAATACAGAACAGGTAATGAAACCGTTCTATATTTCCAGTTCATACAATCCTTCATTGCATCCTACTTTGGAAATTTTTGAAAAATTGTGTGAACTAGATCTTCGTGCACTTGAATCTTCAGGAACAAAAAATAAGAAATATAACTTATCTAAAGAGGAGAATGATATGTTAAAGACATTAACTGAAACAAAAAGTGTTAGACTTATAAAGCCAGACAAAGGAGGGGGTATGACTATATTTAATACCCATGATTATAATATCAAAATAGAAGCCATATTAAATAGTAATACATACAAAAGGAGCTCCATTAATGAAATAAATGGAGCTTACAGACGTATTAAAGAGATCCTTCATGACTTATTTATTGAAGGGGATATAAATATTGACGAATTTAATTACATGAACGTCAGTGATCCAAAGACTCCAACTATGTTTGGAGTCCCAAAAAATCATAAAGATGTAAACACACCCCCGTTCAGACCCATTGTGGACGCACAGGGTTCTATCACTAATCCAATAGCAAAATTTGTTGATAAATTGAAATCATATATACATGCAGAAAATTATTTATTAAAAGATTCTTGGGAATTTTTGTCTACAATAGGTTCTGTAACATATAATGAAAAGGATATCTTCTTAACTATAGATGTCAAAGACTTATATTCTGTCATTCCACACCAACTAGGAATGGAATGGGTAAACTTATATTTGATGGAAAAGGGTTTAATTCAAAACAGCATTAATTTATTTGATCAGTTAATAGATATTATTTTAAAAAACAACTTTATACTTTTTAATAATAACATCTATTTACAAAATGAAGGGGTAGCTATGAGATCTCCTTGCGGAGGCCTCTATGCAAACATAGTAATGTGTGTATGGGAAAAGAAATTTATTTTCAATTCCCCATTTTTTATTCATTGTAAAACTTACTTACGTTTTTTAGATGATATATTTGTTTTATGGAATGGGAATGAAGAAGGGATAGATGAATTTTTAAATTATATTAATTCAACTACTTCCTTTTTAAAATTTACAGCTATATTTAATAAAAACACAATAGCTTATTTGGACGTCTTATTAGAAAAAGATTACAATAACAAGAGATATATATCAACAATATTTCGAAAAAAGACCTGCAGCAATAGTTTTTTGCATTTTGATAGTTGCCATCCTTATGCTCAAAAAAGAGCAGTTCTAAAAGGCCAGTTTGTTAGAGCAGCAAGAATGATTAGTAATAGGGATGACTTTATATCTGAATGTCTGAATTTATGTGGAATGTTCAAAAACAGAGGGTATCCTAATAGATTGATAAATTATGCTATGGTAGAAATAATAACTAAACGTGATAATTCATATTTCAAACCTCTATTGAATCAAACGAACAACATAACTACAGATTCTATAGAGGCTAGTAATATGGAAGATATGAACACACAATTGAACACCTCTGACTTGATTTATTCCATGTATAATGTTACTAACATTCAAACTACTAGTGAAGTAAAAAACTTCACTAGAAGTTTTATTACTACTTTTAATTCTGACAGTGGTTCAATTAATAAGATACTTACAAAAAATTGGCAACTTTTAATAGCTGATCCATTTTTACACCAGCATTTTAATTATAATCCATCAATAGTGTATAAAAAGGGTATGAACTTGAAAAAATGCTTGGAAAACACACATAACACAAAACAAGGGAGAATGTATAAATGTGGCAGGTGTAAATATTGCAGTTATGTGTTTGAAACCACTGAATTAGCAATTAATGGCAAAAGATTCAAATAAAGGAAAAAGTTTGTTGCACTAGTGAAAAGATAGTATATTGTGCCTTATGTTGTACATGCACGGCATTTTATGTAGGTAAAACAGAAAGGAAATTGAAAGATCACATGGGAGAACACATTAGAGCTATACGTGATTGTAATGAAATGAATGCTTTAGCTAGACATATTATTACTTATGCATCCCATTCTTTTAAATTTGTTGTTCTAGATGTTTTAAACTTGGATGCCAGGGGTGGTGCATGGCAACCACTATTGGAAAAACTAGAATTACAATGGCAAATAAAACTTAATGCACATAATTGGCCAGGATTAAATAATGCCATTTCCATTGCTAGTATTTTAAAATTAAAATCTCTTGTTAGATAATTAATTCATAGGTCATCCTTTTGGATACATATACTTATTTTATTACATAAATGTATGTAGATATATACAAGGTATAGGGATAGTACTTATCTCAGTATTTTATATTCTTATTACACTTTTGTATATTTTTGCGTGGTTATTGGCATATTAGCATTTATTATTCACATTGAGTTTTATTACATGTGTCTTATTTTTATTCATTGGTATACTGTAGATAATTTCATATATACATATACTAATATTTTACAGATATACATTTAGTACTGATATACTTTTTTTGTACTTGAATGGTTACATATAAATTAATTTACATTTATATAGTTTTTAATAATTACATACGCGTACATATATTTATATATTGTTTTATATTATTTATTCATATATACAATATATTTATATATTATATTATATTTTAAGTATTATTAATTAATAATTATTATTATTTATTTATTGAAGATATTATACAACTTTATTAATTATGGTGATTGTATATCTTATTTTTAACCATATATTTTTAACAATAATATTTAAAATATTGAAATTAATATATTTTTTAACAAAAACATTTATTATAACATCATGTCAAGTTTAGAAGTTTGTTATGTTTAGTTTATTAACCACACACACATTACTTATAGTATTTTATTACAACACCTTCATTTTGGTTGTTTCAAATGGTTCATTAATTAATATAAAACAAATATAATACATTTCAGATAATACATACTTCAATACATTCCCTTTTCTTCAACACACCGCCCTTAAGCACATTTAGTTTTTAACACACCTCCTTATACACATTCTTACTAGTTTATTTACAAGGTTGGTTCACCATCTGGCTACATTACATTTATTTTGGAATTGCCACCTTTACAGGAATGAAATTGATACAAGATTTCTTATTTTACAGTCACCGTTACATGAGAACTATTATATGTAGTGTTGACATTATTTACTTGTTGACAAAAAGTCTGATCAAGATATGCGTGTAACGGAGACTATTTAGGCATCGAGTAGTTGTAGGTTATTGATGAAAGTAAGTTTATGTTATTTAAAAGTCCTATTTAACACAATTTTATTTTCAAACTTTTATTACATGTATATAGGTAGTTTTAAAAGGTTCATTTTCTGATGATTTTATGTAAGCTTTGAGGGTCAATTGCAGAAGTGACAGCGTTTTTATGTGCTGATAGATGTAACAGTTGATTTATATAAAATGTTATGGTTATTTGGCTATTGTTACACTATTTAGGATACATTGTATCTTTAAGGTTCCGCAGTTTAAACATGGATTACATCACTAAATTGGAGTATTTAAGCAACAGGAAGTGATGTTTTGTTTGTTTGAAAAAGTTTGGCAACCGCCAAACGAAAGCGCTTATCTTATTTTACCTCACTTGGATATTTGCCTTTGTTTGCATTATTTTATTTATTTGAAGTAAAGTGAATTATTTTTCAGCCAGTCTGTGCTTTTTTCTTATATATATTTGTAGATACCAATTCTTCCGAATTGCACAGTGTCTCTTCCCTATGGTAAACTGGTTGTAAAGAAGGGTATGTTTGAGAAAACATCCACAAGCCATAGCTGTGGTGGCTTGCTGAAAACTTGCTTTAGCTTTAATGAGCAGGGTCTTGGGTTCAAGTACTGCAAGGGCTGCTTATTTTGTTGCTAGGCAGAACAAGGACTGTTGGGTATAGAGTGAATAAGGCAGTTTTGTGCAGCTTTAAGTGTATTTGTGCAGGGCTGTGTGACGGTAAATGGTGCTAACCTACAGTTAAACGAATAGGCGCTTACACCATGTAGGCTTCATTTACCAGTGCAAAATTCTATGTGCTGTCATTACAGTAGCAAGGGGTGTGACTTTACTGTATGGGACACCTGGGTATACATGAGTAGTACCGCAATCTTTTTTCTTTGTATTTGCTTTATACATGGGCAGTATCCCAGGTTATATGCAGTCACACTTGCATGTTACACCAGCTACAGTACACTCGTTGACAAAAATAGTTTAACACATATTTTATCATTATGTTAGTACTTTTAAAAGTGCTTTTCCAAGTGAAAGTAGATTGTAGTACTAGAACCATACACCCCTGCATGCAAAGCTGGAACTCTGAGTACTGGCTATCTTGTTCTTGGTGTTTGAACTGTATGTTTTTATGCATCTCCTATTGGATATTGATCTGATATTTTGATATTAACTGTAGACTACTATGTTTTTTGGACATGTCATTAGGACTGCTGTCATTTAGTAATGGCATACTTTTCAGTTTCAGACTTCTATCTTTCAAAACATTCATCCTAATGCATAACCGGTTGGCTATCTACTTTCTTTCTGTCCTCTGTACAGATGTGCAGATGTCAGGTATTGTTAAGGCCATACCACTATGTAGATGCCCATATAGTATTGTGCTGTGGGGTTGGACACTGCTGCTTGTTCCAACATATGGAACATTCCTTGTCTGTGTTAGGGACATTACAGAGGTGGTGGGCCACAGATTCACATGCAGTAAGTGGCAATCCATCACAGGACAGGACATGTGGAGACAGCCAAACAACTTGGGGGACATATCCCCAGATTTGTGAACAGATTCTATGTCATCAGTGCTGTTATACACATGGTGGATTGATAGATTGACAGGGTTTGTGTGGACATGTGTTAAGTGAGTGACTTCACGACTAACAGTGATATGTCTCTGACATATCTCTCCACTGGCACGCTGTCCGCAGACTTGGCACAAGTTTGCCTGTTATGTTTTGTCTGTTCCTCAGACAGTTGGTGTCCTTGGTAAATCAGTCATGGACTATGGGGAATGCAGTCAGTAAATACTCACATCTATTGGTATTACCAATGTCATATTCCTCATAAAGGATATGTTACAACAAACCCAGTAACATCAGCAACTGTCTCAATATATGACAGCAATATGTCCAATTTATCCCTGTGTCTGTGCCTCAGTCCCCAAATGATGTCAGGCTTTGTTCAAATGTCAATGAGGCTCAGATATATTTATTGTCATTATTTCTTGCCTTCATTCCTGCTACCATCCCAGTGAGGTAGTAGACCCATAGACATGTCAGGGAAGAAGCCATAGATATGAGTCCTGAGCCTGTACATTCTGAGGTGAACTGTACATGTGAGAGGCTTGTGTATGTCTGACCAATGTTAACAGACTGTCATGATTATGTACACATATCATGTGTACATGTTATTTGGGCTGTGTATGGAGGGGGGTGGATGTAAGTGTTATGGCTCCTTCTTTATCTGACTATGCATGCTGCTCCAGTTTCTGCTGATCTTTTGGTTACAACAACTTGCAGTGCTGTTTTATACTACATGCACTCAGGAAATGAAGTTCAAGAAGGCGTGTTCAACATATCAGGGAATGGGCGTGTTAATTTGCAGTTTTGCCTCATTGGAGCAAAGTATTTTTTAAACAAGGAACAGTGGTCATTATGTATAGATCTGATGAAGGGTGAACTTTGAAACCCGAAAGCGCTTATCTTTCTGTGTTTGTTTTATTATTTTTACATGTTCTGATAATGTTTTATAATAAATAGAAGCTGCTTTAAAATTATTCAGAGGTGGATGCTCAGCTCTATTGATGCCAACTGTTTTAAGGTGATGTTTATAGAAATAATGCTTGCAAATGAAAAGTGCTTTTGAAGAAAGTGGATGTAAGAAGTAACTCGAGACTTTGTTAACTGGTAGTGGTTGTGTTTTCTTGCTGCACCTATCAGTATTTAGAGACTCTGCCCTGGATGTGAAATACGTGCTGTTTCCTGCTGTTTGGATACCTATATAGATATATATATATATATATATATATATATATATATATATATATATATATATATATATATATATACATATATATACATATATATATCATGTATAGATTTGTCCACATATATGCATCTCCATACATATATACATGTATATATAGAGAACATGACTGATTCTACAGACTCCTTTCCCTACTGTTGAATGACTGCACTAACTGATATGTTTGGAAAATCATCAGTATTTTAGCGAGCTCAGATGCTGTAATGGTACATTGCTTTAATTATAGCTTGTAGGCCCCTGGGTTCAAGACTCAGCGGGACTTAATATTTTATTGCAAGGCAGAACAGTTTCTGCTGTGAAAGAAGGGATAAGAGCAATATTTAAAAGAGGTCCCTAGTTTGGGCCCATTGCCCCCATTTTGACAGCCTTTGGACAGATTTGTTGCAGTAAGAGGTTCAGAGTATGGATCTGATGTCCGACTGCACTATATATATATATATATATATATATATATATATATATATATATATCTATAGTGTCACTTCATAATCTTGAATTGCTGAAATCTCGAATTTCAGCATTTCAAGAACATGAAGGTAAAACTGCAGAATGCCGAAAGTGCATAAGAGCGAATTTGAATATCTCGAATCTGCTCTTATGCATTTCCTGTATATTATGTGAAGTATTTGGCTGGTATGGTGTCTGGAATTGCAGGTGAGTGAGTGTTTGTGTGTGGTTTTGTACGTTGTATGTGTGGGTAAGGGAAGGGAGGTGTAAGTATGAGTGTGAATGTTGGATTTGTTGGTGTTTGTGTATGTGTGATGTGTATTTGTGTGTTTGTGTGTGTGAGTGAGTGTAGAATGCTGTGGTGTAATTTTTATTTTGCTATGTGTGATCACGGAGTTGGTATTTATAAGTGGAGGGTGGGTGGAGCAGCCCCCCACATGGGGGGTGCAGGTGTAGGGGTGTGTGGTTTGTGTGCTGTGGGTAGAATGGTGTGTGTGTTATGTGGTGTATGGTGTATGTATGTTCGTGATTATATAAAAATAATAAACTTCTAAACTTGATATGATGTTATAATAAATGTTTTTGTTAAAAAATATATTAATTTCAATATTTTAAATATTATTGTTAAAAAATATATGGTTAAAAATAAGATATACAATCACCATAATTAATAAAGTTTTATAATATCTTCAATAAATAAATAATAATTATTAATTAATAAAAAAATATATATATATATATATATATATATATATATATATATATATATATATAAATAAAATATAATATATTCATATATATGTATACATTTATATATCTATATATATATGTATATATATATATATATATATATATATATATATATATATATATATAGGGGTCTACCTGAAAATGCCTACAGTGCACAATGCTGATGACGAGAACACTGACACCAGAAGATCGACAATGGCGAAGACTGACAGTTGAGAATCCCGCCGCTGAGAACACCAACATGTTAAGGTAAGCATGTGATAGTAATGGACATTAGGGTAGGGTGCAGGCCAGGTAAGTGTGCGATAGTGACAGGACTTTAGGTTTAGGGGCAGGTTAAGTGAGTCAGGGTTAGGGTGCTGGTAAGGTAAGTGTGCGATAGTGACGAACTTGAGCGTTAGGGGAGGATTTAGGGAATTAGGGTTAGGGTGCGGGTAAGGTAAGTGTGCGATAGTGACAGAGTTAAGGGTTAGGGGCGGATTAAGTGAGTTAGGTTTAGGGTGCGGGTAAGGTAAGTGTGCGATAGTGATGGACCTTAGGGTTAGGGTTTAGGTTAAAGTTAGTGCATAGATAGTTGTGTATGTAAGGTTTAGTGTAGGTTTGTAAGGTTTTGGTGTGCTTGTGTTGTGTGTGTGTTTTTTGAGAAAGGTATTTGTTTTGCTGATTGTCAGGATTTTGGTTTGTCGGGCATGTGAAGTTTCGTGTTTTTGAACTTTCTTTTTTTGTCAGTTTTTTCGTGTCGGTTATTTTGTTGTCGGTGTTTTGGTGTGTCCGTGTTATCAGGTAGACCTATATATATATATATATATATATATATATATATATATATATATATATAGTGTTTTAAGTACATACAGAGATATTTATAAAGATGTATGTATTTATTTACTTTATATATCTATATCTATATATCTATATATATATATGTGTGTGTGTGTGTGTGTGTGTGTGTGTGTGTGTGTGTGTGTGTGTGTGTGTGTGTATATTTTATATGTATATCTCTACATATATTACATATTCATGTTTCCGTATATATATATATATATATATATATATATATATATATATATATATATATATATAATTAGACCAGATTACGTGCTCAGTGGACACGTGCAAAATGGACATATATGTATGGGGCGACATTTTTTTTTTTGGAACAGATTGCCCTTTGTTTTTTAAGGTGAGAGTGAGATGTTGTTGAATGATAGTAGGTATATTTGTGGAAGTAGGTTGGGTAGGAAGACAGACAAGGCAGACAAGACAGCATACATAGGTGGTATATGACACATGTTGGGGTAAACACCTTTGATGGGGAGGAGTGTTTGGTAATCTGATGCCCACAAACCCCCAAATGGATACAGTGGGACTGAGATCCCCACCCATGGGCACTCACCACTGCAACTTCACGGTCCCAAAGGTGGCTGTGCTAGGGGATGAGCAGGATGGGCAGCCTGACCCTCTAAGCGCGCCATGCGGCACTCAAGCTGGCATAGCAGATCTCCCAATTCTTTGCGGAGCTCCCTACGCACCAGATCCTGGACCTGGCTTCAAGTGACAGGATTCTGTCAGCGCCCATGCCCAAGGGGGGGACGACCCCCATTCCCTCAGGCAGTTCTACCCAAAGGTCATGCAGGATCAGTGGACAAGGAGGTCCCGGGGTGGGTCCCAGATGTGCTGGGGCCCAGTTCCACTAACAGATGAGGCGGGAGAGGCGGATCCACTGAGATCGGCCTTCTCAGATGTGCTATGGTGTTGCAATTTTAGAACATAGGTTGGTTAGTCATAAAAACACATTCCAGGATTAGTTATAACAGCATGCTTGAGTATTCCCATAACCCAAAACAACAGATTTGGAACATGTGCATAGCAAACAGAACAAATGCATATATGGAACCACAGTGGGCATTATACCGACATGCAGGTTACATTGATAGCAACAGGCCACCAATGACAGTATTTGGACAGGGAACATTAATTAGAAAACATTTAAATATTTGTAGAACAATGGGACACATGTCACAGCAGTAGGTTTGGTGAAAAACATACCCATTCATTTATGTGTTTAGATTATTGGTGAAGATAAGGTGGGGGAGAGAAATATATGTCAAATAACAAATGTAGATTCTTCCAGTGCTCACAGCTTTAATGATAATTTCTCTAATCATTACTCTACAGATATTATTACAACGTATGCCTTGGGTTGGGCAGTGGTATGTTTCTACACAGTGTATAATTACAACCTTCTTATAGCTACTTTATACCTTTTCTTACCTGGCAGACCTGAGGAGATGATTTCTGTTAACACTACCTGACTGTTTCTACCCATATTCACATAGTCAGCATTACATATGTGCACATATAGTGTGTGTTTGTGTGTGTGTGTGTGTGTGTGTGTGTGTGTGTGTGTGTGTGTGTGTGTGTGTGTGTGTGTGTGTGTGTCTGTGTGTGTGTCTATGTGTGTGTGTGTGCTACTTCCATACTCTGCCTTGATTTCTATCGGTCATCCTGGTTTGTTGGCAGCAGTGACCAGTAGCTGTGACAGCATGACACTTGAACATTTCTTGGGGGAGACTTCTTGGTGTATGTGCTTATCTTGCTGCCATTTGCAGCCTTGGGGTTGGACAGTGGGTGGTGGACACAGTATAACTGCAGCCTTCTTATAGCTACTTTATACCTTTTCTTACCTGGCAGACCTGTGGAGGAAATTTCTGTTAACACTACCTGACTGTTTCTACACATATTCAAAAAATCCTAGGTGAAATTATGCATACAGCTTACTACCACTCCCAGGATTCAAACCATGCCTGTTTGTGCATAAAATACAACAAATGGTTTTGTGTTTCATCAGAACAAGCTATTGAGAAACTGCTGTCTTTTCTTTGAATGTTTTCTGTCTAATACTCTATTGGTTGTACAATCTGACCTTGTAATTACAACAGTCTTCTACATACATTCCTATACATACCTTTTGACATAGCACAGTGTGGAAAGCAATGGTTAACACAACATTAGTATTCAGATATTAGATCTTTGTACATGAAGCATTTCGTATCAGTTAATTTCATGTCTTACAAAGGCACTAACTTTGTCAGATGTGACTTGATTGTTTAATGCTTTCAGAGCTATAGTTGCTGTGCATAACCGGTACACATTTCAAGTCATACAATACCAAAGTAAACACAACCAGTTCAAGGTTTTGAATTTTATTGACAGGCAGTTACAGTTTTATGTATATATAACCCATATGACACTATTACTGTAATATTGTCTTGTTTATTCATTACAAACCATACCCATTTCTAATACTGCAAGATGACATTCTACTTTTTTTTTATTTATTTGGCATGAATACTACAAGCTAGATTGTTACTCACCAGCCTCATGATGCAGCCTTAGCAGCCTGCTTGCTGGAGTTGTAATGAAGATAGAGAAACATTTATGCATACCTATCCATCACATACACAGGCTGGACTTTGGTAAACAGCTATTGATATTAATACTTACATATGCCTGGAAATCCCTCTGCAGTGCATCTTGGACCCACTGGTCCAAGAGCTCCCTCTTCCACTGCTTCAAGTTGGCAAAGTGGTGCTGGACCTGCTCACCAGTCCGAAGGATGCCAGTGGCACTGGTGAGATCATGGGCGAGACTTTCCCAGGCTTCTGCTTTGTATTGGGAGCCCTGGTACTGGTCCTACAGCAGTCTCAGATCATGTTTTTGTACAAGGAGTCCAACCATGACCCTGGACTCCTGTATGCCCCAGCACTGCACCTGAAAGCACACACCCTCTCCAACACCAGCCATAGTGCCTACAGTGGGGAGCTACAACTGTTTATGAGCTGTATTCCCACCTGTGAGGTTTAAATATGTCCAATTTCCCACCCTATGCCGTGATTGGATGGTTTTGAATATGCTAAGCTAAGCTAAGTGCCGGGCAGACCTGCTTAGCTGGTATATGCATTGCTTAAAGGGATAGATGCTAAGCACTGCTTGCCAGTGTGCAAATCCACTTAGCTACACTAATTCTTGCTTAGAAT
This sequence comes from Protopterus annectens, assembly GCF_019279795.1. Classification (NCBI taxonomy): domain Eukaryota; kingdom Metazoa; phylum Chordata; order Ceratodontiformes; family Protopteridae; genus Protopterus; species Protopterus annectens. Next base: position 1,812,857,626 of record NC_056728.1, on the reverse strand, counting down.
TTACATTTAAGCAATGCTTATACTGGCTAAGCATAGCTGAGCACAAGTTAGCATTGTTCAGCTTTAAAAAAAAAACGAACACAGGTAACAGCACCACACTGTAGTTAGTTAAGATGCACTTTTAATGCTGAGCAGTAATAAAAAGTTTGACAAGTAAATCCAACAAGAACAGCTTGTTTAGCTTTCTTTTTATGGACTATCAGCATTGTGGGGTTGATTCTTCATAAATGACATATTATGATAAGTATGTCTACCTTCCATAACATCCCCCTATGTGCTTTCATTACAATACATTATTTTGTGGCTATGCTGTATGGGACACTTGTTTTTCTATGGGGGTTTCACATCTGTACTACACTGATACCTCACATTTGGACCTGCTACACTACCCTGGTTAACAAATATATATACACATATATATATATATATATATATATATATATATATATATATATATATATATATATATATTATTCACTACCTACTGATAACAAAATATATTTTCGTACTTTTTAACATATAAAAATGAATGGACTGAATGGGGACTCAAACCACAAATGCCTGCTTGTTAAGCAAAATCTGCAACCACTACACTATTTCACTTTACTCTGTTCTGGCCATATATTTGTATTTAGCTCACTGGGATGCGTAAGCTAGGCTGAGCATAGCTGCACGACACGCACTCCCACTCAGCTATGCTTAAACTTTATTGTGGACAGAAAAAAAATTACATATGTGTTTTATTTTTATTTGCTGTAGGGGTTTACACATTGCTTTCTGCACCATTATCTGTGTATTGCTCTTACAAACTTAGAATGGTGATAGAATACATAGGTTTTGCATTAGTTTAATGTTTTGGTCCAGTGGAGTCAGGGAGGTGCACATTTTAGGAGGAACACACCAAATTATATGAGTCAACTATCTGTACACATTTCAAAGATAGTTGTGAGGTAAGCTCCATGGTACATACCTCTCAACTGTACAGATTTTCACAGAATGTCTACATTTTTGGCTCATATTTTTGGACTATTCCTCTTTTTTCCTGGCAAATCACTGGGATGATCTCAGGACTGATGTCACTTAATAATGACATAACATTTGAGTTTCAGATTTCAAATCCTTCAGAATGTTAAGACAAACCATGTTACTCTCTAGCAACTTAATTTATTAGAGCAATATTTAAAATATGTCCCTATTTGTCCCCCCATCTTGTCGAGCTTTGTCCAGCTTTTTGGCATTAAGAGGTTGTGAGGTATGCAGAGCTGGACATTTTGCGTAAATCTGTATGGTTGAGAAGTACAGTGTGCATTTGCAAACATTTCCTGCTTCTGCAGAATGCCGAAGTGCCATAAGGCACTTTAGCAATACAGGGGGTGGGTCACAGAAGCTGTGACACACCTCCTGTATTGTTTTCCTGTTTGCCAGTTTTATTTCAGTGCCCGTGGACATTTAAATGATTTACTACGCTCTAATATTATGCCAGTATGGCTTAGAAAGTGCCATACAGCACTTTCTGAGCGCAGGAGGTGTGTTTAGTGTCCATGCACTGCATGGACACTACCTATATGCTCGTACATGTATCGTGTCTGTGTAGAGCATACAACAGCGTGCCTTCATTGATATGCAAGGAACATTGCTGCTGTACACGGCCACCATCCGCTACATGCATGAATAGCACTATTCCTGCATGGAGCTTAATGAATCCTGGGGATTGTCTTTTTTGTATCTGTATCTTTTTAAATTAGATCTAAAAAGATCACATTTTTGTATTCACTCTTTGGAGCATTTGATAAATGACAATAGACAGATAGATAGATAGATAGATAGATAGATAGATAGATAGATAGATAGAAAGATGGATAGCTAGACAGGCATATAGCTTAGACAGATAGAGAGATAGAATGAATTGATAGTCACACAGAACAGATAGATAAATAGACTGACAGACAGACATGGATAGCTACACATAGATGGGCAGAGAAAGAGATAGACAGATAGATGGATAGTAGATAGACAGATGATAAATACGTATATAGACAGACAAACAGATAGGTAGGTAGATAGAGGTGTGGTAGTCATGCTTCTGTGAGTTGGAAAGAAAGTGGAATATGTATAAAAAAATCACCCTGGGATACCACAAACCTGCAGACTCTAGACAGCTAGTAAAAAGTGTTCAGACTTAAACTCTGGCCACTAGAACTATTGGGAGAAGCTTTAAAGAGCTGGACACCATGCAAATCAATTACTATTATTTTCTGTTACATAACTATTTACTTATATTTGTAAAATGAAATATGGAAATAATGTTAACATTAGAAGAATTGCTCATCAAACTGAGCTATGTGAACGGTTGCACTAAGCTTTACAAACTTCATAAAATAGTTCTGGATTCATGTTATGATGTCTGATAAAAGGAACCCTTTCTAGGGGATCATTTGGAAGAAGTTGTAATGTCCACCTTGATACAATGATTCCACATATCATTACAGTAACAAATAACACAGCTATAATCTTTTCTTTATTTACAGCTTCTTGGATCTGATAGGATAACAGTAGTCAAGCTATTCTCATATTCTTATGTAGACACAAATGCCTTCTCCCTTTTGGCCTTTTCCTTCTTTATCAGTTCTTTGCACATAGCCTTAAATACTCCATGCCTGACCCATATGCAGACTCCTTTATCATTTCAGTGCTGTACCACTCTGAAGCCAAGAAAGCTGCAAAGAAGGAGAAGAAAACTACAGAACTCCTTTGCACCTGGGTTCCTACTGATTCAATGTACTACAAGTACTTCATCTGCTTCCTAGGACCAGGTTTGCTGTGTTCCAGTCATTGGTGATATTGAACACTTCCAGATGACAGCTACCTAAGCTTGGGCTCCACTGAGAAATTGGAATGTCTGATTTTGATTGGTCAGTTTATGCAAGAGTGTTAGCTGCATTCTGATTGGCCAATATCTGTGGAAGCAGAGCCTTACAGACTTTAAAAAAACAGGAGGTTTGCTCAGGTCACTGTGCATTTCAGTATTGGACTGCTTCAAAGACAAAAATAAAAACTACAGAGAAGGAGGAGGAGTACAGACCCCTTTTCCATCTTGTTCCTACTGATGCAACACACCCCAAGGACCTCATCTGCTTCCTAGGACTTTGTCTGTTCTAGCCTTTGACGGGAGCAAACACATCCATGTTACAGTTACCTGAGCTCAGGTTTCAGCAAAGGATTGGAGTGCCTGTTTTTGACTGAGCAGCTTTAGTGGGTGCATTGGATGCATTCTGATGGGCCAGTTTCTGTGGAATCAGAGCCTTACAGACTTTAAATAGGAGATTTGCTCAATAATGTGTATTTCAGTGGCTTGCTGCTCCAAAAAGAAGGCTACAGAGAAATTATTTTTGCTCAAAGCCATTTCCTAACAGGTTTCTATTGATTCAATGCACTACAAGGACTTTATCTGCTTCCTGGGATTGGGTCTGGCTTTCCATCCTTTGGTGAAGGTGGGGGCTTCCACATGACAACTACATGAGCTTTGGTTCCAGAGATGGATTGGAGTGCCAGTTTTTGATTGGCCAGTTTCTGTTGGGGTAATGCATTATGTACTTTAAATTCCAGGACATTTGCTCATTTGGTTCCCTCTGCTTGTTAACCAGTTATTCTGTTAAGTTACAGCCACAAGGGCTTAGTCTAGAAAAAGTAAGGCGATCACTTTTTCTTGTTGCAGGAAATATAAATTCATCTGCCTACTCATTCCCTCCGGTACAGCTCTTTTGAGTGTGTACCTTTAACTCCCAGTAGGTGTGGTTTCAGCCTTTAAAAAATGAAGTTATCACCTTACAATACTAACAAATATTCATTGACATAGGTCAAATATCAATACAATTGTGTGTGCCTTCATGCATGCTTCAAGATAAAACATTCTAATACCTTGTATGTAGCATGGATTTGGAATTATTAATGCAAATATGAACAAGCAATATTTGACACCTAGAGGTGCAGTAGGAGGTAACTGCAGATGCACCTGGAGACGTCACTCGGATGTAATGGTAAGTTACATACTGTGATTGATTTTACTACTGCCTTATTATATAAAGGGAAATCTTTGTTTCTTTGTTAACTTACTAACTTACTGACTGTACTCCTTCTGGGCACCTTGCTGAAATTAGCACTGTTCTGCTGTCTTTAGAGTTGCTCCTTGTTGCTGTTGTATTTTTGCTCTTACTGACAATATCTAGATAATACTGCAGTGTCACCAGTTACTGATATTAGGCAGACAGAAATCATATTAAATTACTATCTCAGTTATTCATTACACATTTTGATCACTAGTGTCACTGCACTTCTACAATGTAATTGTATCTAAAGCTGACACAATAGTTATTGCACTAGACAGCACTGGATTACCTTATAGATACACATTTATTACTTGGCTGACTGCCTGCATCGTGATCTATTGGGTTAGGCTATCTGTTACTCATTGTTGCTATTAGATAGAAACCGTAGAATCTACTGGCTAAAGCTGCATGTCAAGCTAAGTAACACCCTTGCCACTTTCAAGTTAAAGCCACCTAATGTGATGGGCAGCCTCAAATTCTCCCCATGTCTATCTTGTATTGTCCTCCTTGAGGCTAAAATATTCTGCTTGGTCTTGATTACATTTTTGTTTCTGTCAATTTTATATTTTGTTTCACTTGTGAATACTATGGTAGTGGCTTCTTATTGTCCTGTGACTTTTAGCTACATCCCTATTTGTCACCATCTTTCTTACACCAAGAGTCAAGTTATTATGTTTCCTGTTTTCTCATACCCCTTTATCTGAACTGGTTATTATATAATCTCAGTCAGCTTTTGCCTCTTCTGTACCTAGCCTGATAGCACTGGGTATTTTGAGGCAATGAAGTAACTGCCAACTGCATCAGCCTTACAACAGCTCTTTATAGCTACTTCACAGTGATTCAATATGTGAGAGGAGTGAGGATCTCTGAACTTGCTGGCCACCTTCTCACCTCAGAACACATTCAGTAAGCACAACACACATCATCATCATCACCACCATCATCATCATCATAGTCATCCCGTACTCCTTCACATGTGTCTACATGGGGTTGGGATGTCAAGTTAAGTGTTGCCATCTCTCTTGATTCAGTGCCATTCCCTAACCTTCTATGGCAGTCATGCCTGATTGTTGCAGATCTTCTCTCAGACAGTTCATCCATCTCTGCTGGATGCCCTCATTTCTTCTTGCCATCTTCCTGCTGGCTCCAAATCCTGTTCACCAAATCATCTTCTGTTTTCCTGTACATGTACTTGGATCACTGTAATCTGTTTTCTTTGACCTTCTTTTCAATTGCAACTACTTTGGTTTCTGCTCTGCTATCATCATTTCTTCATGGTCCCACCACCTATTTTAGGCCCTTCATCTCCATCAAATCCTGCTTCCTCAACTGTTCTGCTATCACTGCCCAGGATTCTATACCAAACAGAAGTACTGGCAGCTTCACTGTTTTATGCATAGTACTTTTTAGCTACTTTGACATTCTTGTGTCCCATACTACCCCTGACACTCTGTGTCAGGTGCCTACAGCCCCTCCGATTCTAGCCTTAATCTCTGTAATCAGTCCCTTTATGGTGCACCAGTCCTGCAAGAAGTCTGAAGCTGTTAACCTGTTTCACCATACTTCCTTCTATCTCAGTTTTCAGCTTCTTCTGATTAACCCATATGCTGCCATGACAACTGTCTTGCCTGTATTTGGCTTCATTTCTTGTGCCTTCTGTTTTGCATTCCATTCCCCTATAATTTACTGAAGTCCCTGTTCAGAGTTTGCCTGTAATGACATTAATCTGCAAATAGCAGCTTTGATCTGCCCCTCCAACCTGTTTGCTATTTTAATGCATCACCATTATTAACAACTATGAGCTCAGTCACATACCTCTCAATTGTACAGATTTTCACAGAATGTCCAGAGTTTTGCCTCGCATTTTTGGTCTGTTTCTCATAAAATTGGAATTTTCTGGCAAATCATTTGTAAATCTTTGAGGGTTGAAGTCAGAAAATAATGACAGAGATTTGAGTTTTAGACTTCATACCCTTCAGAAAATTCATGCTAATGCAAAACCCGTTATTCTATCAACTTTCTAAGTCTGTAAGTGCAATATTTAAAAAGTGTCACTATTTTTGGGCCTTTGTACCCCCATTTTTTATGGCTTTGTCCAGATTTTTTGTTCTAAGAGGTTGAAAGGTTTAGGCCTCAGAGCTGTACCCTGATGTACACCTACTCCCACTGGGAACTCCTCTTTGAGTCCAAACACTGTTCATACTTGTGTCATGACTTCCTTGCTTGGAGCCTGCACAGATTCTGCCAATGATTCTCTGACTTAGAGTCATCACAGGCCTTCTCAATTCAGCTTTACTGGAACCTTGCCACATGCAAACATTGGATTGGTTGTGTTGTATCCTGATCTGAATCTGAACTGCTCATCTCCCATCTTACTTTCTACTACTACTATGCATACTCACTTATCAGTCATGCTGTCCGGTGCTTTCATGCTGTATGACAGTAGTTTGATACCTGTCTACTGCCTCCAGTTGTGAATGTCCCCTTTGTTCTTGTACACTGGCAATAATTTGCTTATTCTCCAGGCATCTAAAATACACCTTGCTCTCCATATTGCTATGAGTGCTATCAATAGCCAATTCTCCCCTAATTTGCTCAACATATTGATCGTATCTGCTGCGACCTCATTTGAGCCTGTTTTCCCTGACTTCATTTTGTTTACTGATGTGCTTACTTCTTCTAGAGTGGGTTCCTTTAGTCTTTCATCACACGTTATATAGGGGGAGTACAGTTTCTGTGGGATTTTCTGCATTCAGATGCTGCTGGGAAGTACTCTTTCCAGCTTTATTTCATGTTCCATAGACTGGTAAGCAAGCTGCTGTTGGCATCCCTTCTAAATGGTGCCTGATAACTATCTCCTTTATTGTTCTGTCTTGCAACCTAATAGAGTTTTTTGTCCAATCTGCTGGTTCACTGTCCAGAATCTGGAAGATTTTCCCCAACATTTTGTTCTTGCTATTGCTCTTATAGCTTCCTTGTTAGTAAACCAGTATTCCTTCTTTGCCATTCTGTCTTTTCTATTTTCCATTAATCTGCATTTCTTCTTTCTTATGATGACTTCCTGGACTTCTGCATTCCATCACCAGCTTTCCTTATGTGCCTTATTCCTATACCTGGCTTGGCTATATATCTGTTCTACAGTTTTTATATATGCTGTTTTGTAACACTGGAATTCTTTTTCTCCTCCATCTATTTCATCTTCTACCTGAAGTACTAGAGCCCTGAGTAGTTCTTTGAACTTTTGTGCTTTCAGTCCCGTCAGCCTCCTGGTCTTCTGCCTAGTCTCTTTTGACCTTAGAGCCTTCTATGGCCACTGCTGGCAGCTGATTATGGCCACCAGTGGTTTATGCCATGTGCAGATTGTTTCACTGGAGATGACTTTGCAGTTCTCAGATTCTACTCCAATTCTATTTCCTAACTAAGAAAAAGTCTACTGGAGCTGCATGTTGACCACTCTTGTATGTGATCTTGTGACTATCTCTCATGCTTAACCACTATCATTTGACTTGCCAGAGAGAATTCTAGAATGGCCTCTCTTTCTATATTCTTGTTATCTCATACAAGTGGACAAGATAGTCTTCATATCCTGTTCTGTCAGCATGGCATAAATACTCAGACCTCCCATTTTCATCTCCAACTCATGCTGTCCAACTTTATCTAATAGGTCCTGCAATGATCTGAATGCACTTTCTTCTTTACTATCACAGCCCTGTTGTGGGGCAGAGGCTGAGATTATGAATACTCCCCTATCTTTATAATGGGATCTGATTGCTATGAGTCTATCAATAATTCTGATGACATCCATCACTATATTCCAAGGACTATCCCTCACTACAATCCCCACACCATTTCTAGTCTGTCTTTTCCCTGAGTAGTAGATGCTGGATCCCAAGCCAAGTGACTTTGCTGCACCCTCCATCTTGTCTCTTGGTTACACAGGATGTCCAGCTTCCTCCTTACTATCATGTCACCCACTTCCACGTTGGATCCTGTCAGTGAATCTATACTCACTATAGTGATTCTTAGTTCATTGATTCATTATTTCTTTGTATTAATTTTGTTCCTTCATTTCTTTTCAGGTTTCCCAAAGATCATTTAAGCTTGTTTTTTTTCATCAGTTATTTTTTGTACATTTTTGTAATTGTCTTGTTTATCAGTTGCTTTTATTTTTTTACTTAAATATGGATTATCTTTTTGACTGTGTTTTCAGTTTTCAGTCTTTTCCCCTCTAATTTTTCTGTTATCCTAATGTATTTTTGTCCTGTTTCTTTTTTATTTCCTTCTCATTGCTAAGGGATGTTTGTTATAATTATGAGATTTTTCATTATAAGTGGTTAACTACAAATAATTTTTTGTCTTTTTTCTTTTTCAATTTGCTTTTCAAACAATTATATAATACAAGTGATAAAAAAGAACGTGGAAAAAATATTCATCTATCCAAAAACAAAACAGTAAAGGAGATCCTCCCATCCTGCTTGCTCCACCAAGGTGTCAATTTTTTATTCCACTACTTAATGAAAAAAATCAGAGATAAGTGTAAAGGAAACTGCATATCATGCTATATCATTTGATTCTAAGGTGGTAATATAAGTCAGTAGTCAAAACAGCAACACTCTCACTTCACTATCACAGCCCTGTTGTGGGGCAGAGGCTGAGATTATGAATACTGCCCTATGTTTATAATGGAGTCCAATTGCTATGAGTCTATCAATAATTCTGATGACATCCATCACTATATTCCAAGGACTATCCCTCACTACAATTACCACACCATTTTTAGTCTGTCCTTCTCCTGAGTAGTAGACTCTGGATTCCAAGCCAAGTGACTTTGCTCCACTGAAAAATCAGAGATACATGCAAAGGAAACTGCATATCATGCTATATCATTTGATTCTAGAGTGGTAACATAAGTCAGTAGTCAAAACAGTAACACTCCCAAGGTTTCAAAACACAAACAACTTGCCTTGTTATACCTTCTGACATGTCAGGAAGCTCTCACACCTTAAAGTATGATACATACATGCATGCACACTCACTCACACACACACACACACACACACACACACACACACACACACACACACACACACACACACACACACACACACAGACACACATACACAAACACACACACACACACATCTCACTATCTATATAGCTACCAATATATATGTATATAAACACACACATATATATATATATATATATATATATATATATATATATATATATATATATATATATATATATATATATATATATATATATATAGGTTCATAGGTTGGTACTAGGCTATCGTCCCTAGGGCCTATGCAAGCCTAGCCATAACAATTCCCAATTCCCTGGATATTTCTTCCCACAATATTTACTTCTCTGGGCCCCTGTCTAGCAGTGCAACTGACATGATCCCCGGGGTGAATTTCCTATCTCCCATCCAATCATCAAGGTTCCTTTTGAAGAGGGCCAATGAGGCGCTCTGCTTGACATGTATGGGCAGTCTATTCCAGAGTATGGGGAGTCTCTGGGTCAGGAACCTATCCCTCCAGCATGTTTTGTTCATTGTGATGACAAGGTTTAGATCCCTGGAGCGTGTGGTTCTGAGAGATTGGGATAAATATATATGTATGCATATATATGCCAACTCTGACATCACACAAACTCATAGAAGAGGGAGGAAATGTGAAAACATGGGTAATGTAACACTTACCTTCTCACTCTTCTCCAAATCTATCCACAGTGACAGGACATTCTGAGTTTCTATCAACTGTCAAAGTGTAGGGCTTCGATACAGGAACTCTTCTGTTCACAGTCATGCCAGCTCAGCTCATCATTACGTCTCCTCTCTCATCTACTCTGAAGTGCAATATGTTCAATGAAATAGTCTTCTCTGAGTGACTCATTTTCTAGGAGACTGTATATATCTTTCATATGCGGTAGTGTTGTCACCTCACAGTAAGACGCTGTCCGGTTCGATTCTCAGCTAGAGCGTCTTCTGCATGGAGACATGCGTGAATGGGCATACCTTCATTGAATGTTGTGCATCAGGGCTGGCAACTCAGCACGTAAAAATCAACTATCAATGATTAGCGGACCGGAGTTCCGCTGTGGCGACCCCTAACTGGGAAAAGCTGAAAGACACAACAAAAAGACACAACATGATGACCACATATGAATCATAGTACTGATATGCATTGTATTACTCATCTTCTGGAAGCAGTTTTCAAGTAAGCCCATTAGATGTAGCCAACCAATATTCAAATCTAATTTACCAAATTGGATATTAACTTCTTTCGTGCTATTAACTTCCTAATATTCTAAAAAATTGAAAAAATAAGCAAACTCACCTAAAAAGTCTTTTTTTTTTCAAATTCAGTATCCAATCAGTCTGAGCTCAGTTAATGTGGTTATAAAGTGCCCTTTGTTCCGAAGTACAGTTACCTCTCACTAATACATTACTCAGCATACTGACCTGAGCAACATATCAGAACACTTAAAACATAAAAATAAAAATAAAAAAACAGCAAATGCCGCATGAAAGGGAAGTTCATACTGGCAACAGAGTTCCCTATAGCTCAGGCAAACCTGCTCTCAGATAGTACAGTTGTCATCTGCAGACAGTGATACTGTTCAACTTCCAACAATGAGAGTTTGCACAGCACCAGATCCACCAATGGGAGTCTGCACAACACCACATCTTCTCACTGCAATAACATGCTAATGACCTTTCATCTATACTTACGCCTATTGACTCTGATTTCTTTATAACTGTGAACCACAGTGAGGTAGTACAAGAAAGTTAGCTATGGCACAATATGCCCTACCAATAAGCTACACAAAACTGCTATGCAATCCTGTCTGCCAGCCTGAGAGCATTAGCAACTAGTATACACTGGGGTTCTAGACACTTATGTATGTTATTTAGTAAAACAGCAAGGCTGTTGTGCAGTGCTGGGGACCCCGGTGAGTCACACCATATGAATCACTGTAGTCCCTGGGAGCATATTAAACATACTTCTAACAATGCTGGCATACCAGGGAATAATTTTCTAAGTCAGGGAATCTAAAACCTCAGTTGTCTTTAAGAACTATTAATACCTGTCAAAGGAAAATTTTCTCCAAATCTTCCAGAAGTTGGAATACCAAGTATACGTTGCTGGTGCCAATATATATATTTTTATAAAAAAAAATCCACATTTATTTATTTATTTATTTATTTATTTTCAATTTTTTATTTTTTATTTTTACATTAAAAACTTACAACACGACAGTATATATATATATATATATATATATATATATATATATATATATATATATGTTATACATTGATGTCAAATACCACAGGATATAGGTCATACAGCATATCTATTTACACTATCTACATAGATGATTTCACTGTTAGTTCCACAGTTATATAGACAGTATATACATTCGTAATATACAAGTTATTATTTAATAAATTAACTTGTATGTGTTCTTTGGTTCCATTATAGTGTATTTCTAAGTTGCTGTGTGATGAATTATGCTAATATGATATTAAAGGTTTGTTCCCAAATTTCTCTGGATTTCATGTTTTTGTTTCTTTTATCTATTACTATTTTATGAGCTAAAAGGTGTTGTATAGCTACTTGTTTAAAACCCTCCCAAGAGATATTTATCGTAGCTAGCCATTTAAAAGCTATATACAGTTTCATTAGTAGGAAAATTGTTAAACGTGTATTTGCTTGTTTTCTTGGTATGTTGGGTAGGAGACTGTGTAATAGAGTGAATTCCCAAGTTAATGTTGATGTTTGATAACCTGTTTTTTGTAATTGTACCTTAAGAGAGTTCCAGAGTTTATAGACACATTTACAACACCACAATACATGGATTAAGTCAGCTATCTTGTCCTTACAGTGTGGGTAGAAAGGTGATTTTGATGTGTTAAATTTATGTAGGATTGCAGGTGTAAAATAAGCATTATTATTGACCATGAGCTGAGTGTATGCTAACTTTTTGAGGGGTATAATCTTCAGTGTTAGATTGATTGTCTGGCTTATTTGCTGATCATCTATGGATGGTTTAATTTTTCTCCAGTAGTTAGAAAAGAGGAGGTCCTTCTGGTATTTGATTTCATTTATCATTTTATATGAATTAGTAATAGTTTTCTTTGTTGTGATAATAATTTTCCCAAACCTGCTACAAGTTTCTGTGTCACTATTGGTCATAATAACATTTTGGAGGTAACTAGAACACAGTTCTTTGATTTGTCTTAGGATTATTATGTGTGATTTAGGGAGGTTTAAGTTGGTCCTCATTTCTTGTATTGAACAGTTAAGGTAGGGATAAATATCTTGGATTGTTTTATCTTTCAGTCTGGGAAAAGGGACTAAGTCCAGCATCTTATTGTTTATTTTTAAATTTGGGTTTTTATGAAGGGGTTGCAGTATTGTCATGGCTTGTCTAAGGTTCAAGAATTGAAAGAGTTTTTGTGCTAAGTTGATAGAATGTTTTAAGGGCTCTATAATGTTATAAGTTTGTATTTCTTTCTGTTTCAGGAATGGAAGTGCTTTGGGATTGAAACCTAGAGCTTTAATATATCTATAATAGATTGTCACCCAGAGAGGAGACCAATTTTCCATTGACGGGTTATGTTCAGCTATTCTTAATATTCTGTTAGTGTTAATCATCAAGTAGTACATTTTAAAATCTGGTAGATTTAGTCCTCCTTTGCTTTTGGGGAGTGTTAATTTTGGATAGGAGATTCTGTTTTTTTTTGGGTTCCCATATAAATTTTGCTAGGAAGGTATGAATTTGTTTGAAGAATTTATTATGTTTTGTTGTCTGTGATGTCATGAATATATACATTAGTCTAGGTAAAATGTTTATTTTGATTATTGATACTTTGGCCAAGAATGGTAGTTTTAGGTTGTTCCATCTTTTACAGTCTTGCATTATATTTTGCCATTTAAGGTTTACATTGTGTTGGTAGAAGTCTTTGCTATTCTGGAAAAAGGTGATTCCCAGATATTTAGTTTCTTCTTTTATTTTTATTGTGTTTAACAATGGTATTAGTGAGATGAGTTTGGGTGTTTTTAGGAGGAAAATATTAGTTTTATTGAGGTTTAGTTTGTATTTAGACATAGTCGAGAAATGCTCAATTGCAGCTATTATTTTGTTTATACCTGAATTTGGTGTAGTGCAGTATATGTTCAGATCATCCGCAAATGCAGTGAGGTATATTTTGAAGTTGTGTATTGATGGAGGATTGTGGTATGTATTTTGTTTAATGTATAGAAAGAGTGGTTCTAGGTATAGGTTAAACAGGAAGGGTGATAATGGGCATCCTTGACTTGTTCCAATTTTTATTAGGATCCTATTTGACCAAGTTGTATTTATATATAGAGATGTGTATGGGTTGCTATAAAGAGTTTGGATGATCTGAATGAAGTTATTGGGTATATTAAAGTAGGGTAGTGTTTGGAGTAAGAATTCTAGATTAACCCTATCAAATGCCTTGTGGGCATCCACTACCATTGTGTAGATGTTGCTATTGTAACGGTTAGCATAGGATATTAGTGCATCTAATGTTAATGTATTGTCACTAGTCTGTCTATGTGGTGTAAAACCGGATTATTCTGGGGAAATTATTTTCTCTATCAGATTTTTCATTCTGTTTGCAAGTATAGAGGTAAATATTTTAGTATCTATATTTAAGAGGGAGATGGGTCTGTAGCTATCTGGGTTTTTGGGATCTGTGTGTTCTTTTAATATAAAGATGGTTTTAGAGGCATTAAAGTGGTTATCATTTATTTTATAGCTTATTATGTAATTCAGTGTATAGTATAGTAGTTTGGCTATCAAGGGGGCAAATGCTTTGTAAAATTCTGATGAGAGTCCATCCGGACCCGGAGCCTTATGCGCTTTTAAGTGTTTGATTGTTGTAATAATTTCACTGATGGATATCGGTTCAGTTAGTTTTTTTTTTTTTGTTGGTCTAAATTGAGTTTAGGGAATTTCAGTTTTTGAAGGAAAAGAGTTCTATCTTCCTTTGAGGTTTGTAGTATTTGTGCTCCATATATCTGAGAGTATATTTGTTTAAATGTTTTAATGTTTTTTTGTGTAGTTTATGTCTCTGTAGTTTATTTCTGATATATTGGAGGCATTGTGTTGGGAGATAATTCTGGCCAGAGCTCTAGATGGTATTTGAGCTTCTTCTGCATAAGTGGCTAATATTCTGGCTTCATAAAAAGATAGGTTCCTGGTTTCTAACATATATAGATCCCTTTGCAGTTTTAAAAGTTCTGCTTCTGTTTGGTTCTTAGGGTTATTTATTAGTTCTTTTTCAAGATGCTCTATTTTCTCTTTCAGTATATGCTCCTCTTTCCGTTGTATTTTTTTATAGTATGCTGCTTTTTTTGATAAACAATCCCCTAATTTGTGCTTTGGTTGCAGCCCATTCTATGTCAGTTGGTACTTGGGAGTTAGTGATATTTGTAAGAGCTATTTTAGTGTTGCTTCTGTTTCTTTTATTACATCCATTTTGGAAAGTAAATTAGGGTTTAATGACCAGTTATGATGCAGCAAATAACAATAGAGAGAGCCCACAGAGCCCTGAGGGAAAATCAAACACCACTGAAACCAAGACCTGTCTATCTTAAAATATTAAACTACCAAGATGTAAATAAAATCATACTGGCAGCAAAGAAAAAAGGCACACTCACCTGGAATAATAATAAAATCTCCATTGCTCAAGACCTCCCAATACAAATAAGACAAGCAAGACAACTAATATCTCCATACTGCAGGTTCCTAATAGAAAAAAAAAATCAAATTCCACATGAAATATCCAAATCAGTTAATCTTCTACATCAAACAGGTTAAATACATGGTCACTAACCCCAAAGAGGCAAAAGAGACATTCCTGGCCATTTTCAAGCAAATTCCACCTTCAGAAGTGAAATAAATCCACAAAAAAAGATAAAGGACCCTTGGGTGAAAAAACAACCCCATTCACGAGCACTCTAGCTGGGATCCAACTCTGAAAGCTTTCCCATGCTGTCTAGGCCCTTAAATCCATGATGTGAGCTATGAGGAACACAGGAAAAGGAAGTACAGCCTGGGTAGGAACCAAAAATCAACTGTCGTTTCTGATGCACGGATATAGGAAGGAGCCTCCTTCTGGGACATTGGTCTGCAAATTCAGTCCCCCTACGATTTTGAGGACTCCATTAAGAACAGTCAGTCAAAATGGATTTCAGCAAGTTCCAAAAGATTTTACTGCCTGAAAAATGAAAATTGATCTGCACCAGCTAAAAGAAGAAAGCTGCACCATAGATGTCAACCAACCTGCAAGCAAAACCTTGAAGAAATAAGATGCTGTTGAACTGAACCATTCACTAAAACATTACACCCAGTACTGTGTAGGTGTATGAAAATCCAGCCTTAAATAATACTCAAGACATAAACTGTCAGAAACAGGCTAGCTCATAGATTAATATTGGGAAAAAAAGGAAATAAAATGTTAAATGTTTTATGTAAATACTAGAAATGTGTTAAAAGATCCTGGAGAGAAGTAATCTCAGGAAAATAGTAAAATAACCTAACAAATTTGTGGTAATGTAAATATAGCCTTAATATGTTAAGGACTATTTGGCTAAGCTGTTTTTTTTTTTTTTTATGTCTCTCTATACTTCCTACCTCTGATAAATAGGTGCCAAGTATATATTTTAAAACTCACACAGATTGGTGTGGAAAAACATTACAGGCACCAAAGAAGTCCGAAATCTGAATAAATAAAGGGGAGGAAAAATAAGTCAAACAAAAGAAAAATGTAAAAATGACAAGATTGATTGTTTAACAATATTACTATGGTACATATATTGCTATAATTTACTGAGAAATGTATATTAATATGCTGTTTTAAAAATACTATTAGAAAGAATTAGTCACAAGACAAAAACAATACATGCTGTACCTTAAATGCAATACCATAATTGTATAAATAATATTTTATTTATTTATTTTAATTTTGTTTACCGGGATGGTCCGACTGGACGAGGTCCGTTTACAGCAGAGGCCCGGGGAGAAAAGCTCCAGTTACATTAGAACAACAAATTACAGAAAATAAACATATAATACAATGCGTAGGAAGTAGTATCTATTGAACTAGAAATTTCTAGAAAGAAGTCAAAAAGAGTAGACATTTGCAATCAAAAAATTTACATATATACATTTAGTTTGCAAAGAGCAACAGTCAGATTTTAACAGGTACATGTTTTCCATGTAAAATATTTTGAGGAAACATATTTATTGGGGCATGAAAAGACAGCTAGAAGTTGGTTGTAAAGGTAACAGATTGTGGTCTATGTAATACATGGACAGAGCCAAGAACTTGTAAGATGGGCCTTAAGGGAGTTTTTGAATAGAGTGGTGTTAGCTGCAGAAGTCACAGATGGGGGGAGATTATTCCAAGTTTTGGCTATAGTGTGTGAAAAGAGAGATTTTCCGGCTGTATTATTTGCTGAGGTAATAGTGAGGAGTGATTTGTTGGCTGAGCAGAGTGGACGATTTGGAGTGTGGCAGGTCAGTAGATTCCTCAGAGCAGGAATTTTGTCAGGTTGTTTTAGGATGTTGTATGATAGAACAAGTTGGTGATATAGTAGCAACTGTGGCAGTTCGAGCCATTGAAGTTGTCCGAGAGGTATGCAGTGATGGGTTCTAAATGGGGAGTTTTTGGCAAACTTGGCAATTCTGTTATAACAGGACTCAAGTTTGTCTAGGTCAGATTTCCTAATGTAAGTGAGAATTGGGGTTGCATATAGTAGTGTAGATAGGAGATGGGTTTGAGCTAGGGTGACTTTAGCTTGATTAGTTAGAAAGTTCTTTTGCCTGTATAAGGAACCCATTTTTTGTGCACCTTGTTTATAGTTTGAGAGATATGGATGTTAAAGTGGAGGTTGTTGTCTATTTCGATGCCAAGGAGCTTGGTGTGGAGAGAGGGAGAGATGATAGTACCATTATCGGAGGAGATGGAGAAGAAGACTGGAGTTGTTTTTGATTTGTTTGGGGTAAAAAGTAGTAGTTTGGTTTTGTTAGGATTTAGGATAAGTTGAATGTTAGTTATCCATCTTTCTACTGAGGTGAAGGACTCTTGGGTGAGGTGCTGTAGGGAGGTCAGGGATGGAGCTGAGCATATAAGGGTGGAATCATCTGCATACTGGATTAGTGAGGCATGCAGGGTACATTTGTATAGGTTATTGGTAAATATCGGGAAGAGAAGAGGTCCTAGTATGGAGCCTTGGGGTACACTGATGGTGGTTGGGAGCAGAGATGATAAAGCTCCTTGCCACTGGACAGCTTGTTGTCGTTCTGATAGGTAACTTTTAAACCAAGCAATAGTGTTTGGGGTGAAGGCTAGGGAGGTGAGGGTATCTATTAGTATGGAGTGAGAGACCATGTCAAATGCTTTAGAGAGGTCAAGGAATATGGCTGATATGAATCTGTTGTTATTCCTATGTTGGTTAACTAGGTCTGTGAAGGAGAGGAGGGCAGTGGTTGTACTGTGGTGAGGGCGAAAGCCATGTTGTGTGGGTGAGAGGAGATTGTTTAAGTTTAGGAAGTGCATGACTTGAGAGTGTATGCATTTTTCTAGTATCTTTGATAAAGGTGACAGAATAGCAATGGGTCGGTAGTTTGAGAAATCATAGGAGGTGCCTCCCTTATGAAGGGGAATGATATAGGAGACTTTCCACAGATGAGGGATATATGACTCCTGTATATAGCGGTTGATAAGGATTGAGACTGGGTAGGCTATGGAGTTGGCTGCCATTTTTAGGAAATGTGCTGGTAGCCCATCTGCTGCGAGGGTAGTGGGTTTTAGTTTTAAGAGATGTTTCTTTATTATATGTTGGAAGATTGTTGGAATATGTTGGAAGAGGCTAGGGATATTAAGTAGCAGTATTTGTTGAGGGAACTAGTTTGTTCAGCTTTGTCCACATTGTTTATAGTAACACAGGCGGGATACTATGGGTTAAATCTATATCTAAAAAGAAAACACATTCCAAGATTAGACGTAAATGTAAACCATATAACGAACCTTCATCCTCCTCCCTCTGATTATTCCTGGTCCAGGGATATAGTAGTTAGGCACAGAGTAGGGACAGGGATAAATAGATGCTTTCCTAAACCATCACACAGTAACACATACAAAGATAACAAAACAAAAACTAATATACATGGCATATCTACGGAATACACCTAATAAATAAATGTGGGAAATAGAATCATGGAATGTTAAAGGGCTCCAAAACAAGAAGAAAAGAAAACTATTCTTACACCTTACATTAAAAACCACAGCCAACCTCATACTAATACAAGAAACACACTTGACTGCAGAGCAATGGGCAGAAATTAGCAGAAAGAAATGGATAAGTCAAATCATAGCTTCAGAGGGGAAAACAAACAGTGCTGGGGCTGCCATAATAATTAAAAAACAATTTAAGGAAAAAATACTTAAAACCAAAGCTGACAAGGAGGGAAGGTGGTGTTACATAACATTTAGTAGTCCTACAATACCAAAACCTATAATGGTACTTAATGTTTACGCACCCTGTAATAACCAACAACACTTTTTTATGTCATTATACCCAACTTTAAACCAACTTAAAGATCACTACCTAGTGATTGGAGGTGACTGGAACACATATCAAAACCCAGAAAAGGATAAATCTAATCTGACCAAATAACATAATAAACAAGCCACATTAGCCCTTAATGAACTCAAACAAGATTTCAAACTATATGACCTTTTTAAATATGGGAACAGTGCAGATAAAACAAGGAAATTCACATTCTATTCGCAAAGCCACAAAATGTGGTCAAGGGTAGACTTCTTCTTAATCTATGACATATTCATTAACATGGACCCAACAATAACTATACATACCAGGTTCTTTTCAGATCACTCCAAAATCACACTGAACATTAACTGGGACAAAAAGATATACTTAGAGAATAGGGGTCATAATTGGACATTTTTTTTTTAATCGCAGTTTTTATTATCTTTGTGCACCAAGTACAGCCAGGTTAAACATATGCAGAAGTAAGATACAATACTGGTCAGAAAAAAAAAATTCATAAAAACAATAGCTATTAATATCATTACCCTAACACATAAAAAAAAACAATGTACACTATCTACAACAGTGCTACTAGGATAAGAATAGAAAAGAGAGAAAGAAGAACTAATGTGTTAAGTCTTTCTATGTCTTCAAGTAAGATGAAAAGCAATAATTTGTGACTATAGTATGCATAGGTGCATAAGGGCATTACTCAATTCTAACTACCATAAAGTGTGATTCAGTAATATGAACTCCCTCATTGTCAAGTATCTAAGAAATGTTTAAACAGTAACTTCCAGAGTTTCTGATAGTAGACTCGTTTCTTTGGGTTTGTTATAATTAGTTTCTGAGAGGATATATATGTTGTAGCCATACTTCTAAAACCAATCCATGAAAGTTTAGTGTGATCTAACTGATTTTTGGTTATATAGAGTTTGATTAGTGAGCAGATGGTAATTAGTATATGCAATTCCATTCGGGAAAGTTTAGCATCTATGATGTGAAGAATGGCCACTTCCCAAGATAGTCATGATTTATGGTACCCCAACTTTTCTAATTGTACCTTGAGAGATCCCCAAAGGTTCTGTGAGTATTTACAAAACCATAAAACATGCAGAAGATCTGCATGGGGAATGAACAACATGCACATGAAGGAGACGTTTTGGAATCAAACTTGTTCAGAATTGTAGGGGTCTGGTATACATTATTGTTAATCATTAATTGTGCATAGACCATTTTTGTAAATGGGGAGAGATTAATAGTAAGATTGATTGCCTTCAATTTCTGATCATTTGTTAGGGTAATACCCCTAGAGTCCCAGTAGTTTGCATAGAGTAGAGAGTTAGCATATATAGCACATATAAGTTTACATGTTTTAGAAAGTGTTTTTTCCTTGCTAAATAATATTTCAAGAATATCTAGTAATGTGTGTGCCATTCATTATTGTTATGTTGTCTCCCTAATCTGTCTTTGAATGATAAAGTATTTTTGTTAACATTTAGTACCTTACGCATTTCTTGTAGAGATTTTTCTTTATGTTTGTAGAAGTCCCATACAGTACATTCTTTGATTAAAGGAAAGTCCATTAGGTTCAATGTTTTATTTATTTTTATATTTGGGTTTAAGTGGATCGGTTGAAGCAGTGGTAAGGCATTCTCTAGATTTAGGGTTTTTATCAACTCTTGGAAGCTCTTATCTTAATTTTTTGTTTTATAATACAATTTATTTTGATATTTCTGATATTTGTTGGTGTTATGAAGAGTGTAGCTTTGGGGTTTACATTATTTGTTGTCATATGTTGATGCTAAATCCTAACCCATTTTGGGGACCAAGGTTTTTTGTCAGTTGAGAAGTTTGAGATTAATACTAGTCTAATTGCACATATAATTTTATGGTATAGCTGAAAATCAGATACATACAGGCCTCCTTTTTCTTTGGGAAACATCCGTGTTGAATAGGATATTGTGACAGATTTAGAGTACCAGATAAATTTAGCAAGTTCTTTGCTTATTGTTTGAAAAAAGTAGCTTGGGATGGTTGAAAGTGATGAATTAAAGTGATAAAGTAGTTTAGGTAAAATATTAATTCTGATGATTGCTGCTTTGGACAACGCGGATTGTTTCAGTTGTCCCTACCTATGTAGGTTTTGAGAAATGTTGGTCCATATTTTATTCAAATTGTTTTGTAGCAGGGAAGGATGGTTGTGGTCATAAGATATCCCTAAGTATTTAATAGAATATACTGTTTTAAAGGGGGACTCTGGAAAGTAATTTTCCATGTGATTTAAATGGTTAATAGGAAAAATATGAGATTTATTTTGGTTAACTTGGTAGCTCAAGGCTTTCAAGTATTTATTTATTGACTTAACAATTTTCTTAAGATCTGTATTTGGGCATTCAAAGTAAATGTTTAGATCGTCCGCAAATGCAGACAGCATTACCTTAAAATTTAAGATTCTAGGAATTGAATGGAACGTTCTTTGTGCAATATGGAGAAAAAGTGGCTCAATGTAAAGATTAAAGAGAAGCGGGGAAAGTGGGCAGCCCTGTCTTGTACCACTAGCTAGTTTAATGGGACTTGATAAAATTCTGTTAATATAAAGACTTGTGTGAGAATTGTTGTGTAAGGCTTTTATTAAGCTGATAAAGTCTTTAGGAAAGTTAAGAATAGGAGTCAGGAATCCACACCACAGTACTTTGTTAAGCACTTTAGAACGTCATCATTAGTAGAAACGTCATCAGAATACTTGAATCCCACCTGTTATATATCCCCATAAGTAATGACATCATTTCCTTTCACTTAATATTAAAGCAGTATTACTACATTAAAATCCATTCCTATTAGTTAATATGCTATGTGTGTTGATCCTTTTATACATAATAAAACTTCCCTTATTACTCAGGAACCAAAGCATATTTTTTGAACATCACACATCTACATATGCAGCCACAATTATAATTTGAACAAAGAACAATATCAAAATAGAATAGTGTAAAACATACTACTATGATGTACAACATGCATATAGGCATGCAAACATACTGGTCCATTATGAAAAATAAAAGTAAAGAATAGTAAAAAAATAATAATAAAGATGATAATAAAGATTCCAGAAGGAGCAATATTTACATAACATATTGTGCTTTTAACCTTACAATTGAGCTAATCAAGATGGCACTGTTTAACCCAGGGGACGCTGAAGCATTGGTTCTCAGTTGCCATCTCAATTCTTTCTGTTCTAAAAAGTCATTAAGTGGGTCCCCTCTCTCACCCACAGCAGCCTGGTCAATGACTGTAAAATTTAATTTATGTTCCTCATGTAAAGCAATATGAATGGCTAAAGCATTTTTCTTGTCCTTTTTACTGATGTCATAGTTGTGCTGATATATTCGTGTCCTTAAGGTATTAATAGTTTTCCCTATATAGAAACAGGGACATGAGGCACATAATGCTAGAAATACCACAGCTTTACTGCTACATGTGTATTTCCTGTTCACATAAATCTTACCATAATGTGGGACTGTTACCTCTTTCCCCACTTTAATGTCCCTACATTGTAAGCAAAATCCACATTTCACCATACCATCACCCTTCCTATTCACGTTTCTATTTCTTTCAAGGATGTTCATCAGGCTCTGTTCTCTCTTATACATTATTCTACGTGCTGGTCCCACTAGTTCTAGTTGTTCCCTGTCAACCCTGAAAATGCTTCAGTTATGGGTTAAAATCCTTTTTTATGTCAAAATAATGATTATTAAATTTAAAAAGAAAGAGGAAAGAGGTAATTCCTCCTTTTCATCCTTCCTTCCTTTTTTCATTTTCACTTTTCAGTCTTTCTCACTATATACTCAGATGTATCCAGTCTCCTGTCTTCCTCTAGAACTTCAAGTACTTCTTTTGTTTATATATTGCAAATAGCTGTAGTGAAGTCAAAATGCATTTTCCTGTAACAAGGTTTTGCCATAAAATGTATCACCAGTACTTCTTCTTCTTCTTTCGGCTGCTCCCATTAGGGGTCACCACAGCGGATCGATGGCCCGTAGAATGAGTGGCAGTAGAGTGTTACGGTGTTCATTTGCCAGCCTGGTGCCCAACCTTCCTCTGAAGACACACACACACACACACACACACACACACACACACACACACACACACACACACACTCACACCTAGGGCCAATTTAGAATGTCCATTCTACCTGCAGCATGTCTTGGGAAACAAACGTTTATTATTCATTGTGTATGCAATCTTGTAATGCCAGGATGAATGTGATAGATCAGTTTTCTACCTCTGCCAACAAATAAAATAACTATCTAGACAGAAAGATAAATAAATAAATAAATAAAGCCAGGTTGACATCATTTATTGAAGCAAGCTGATTTAGGTAGCAATCCAAGGTCTTCAGAAGACCGAAGTACACTTATATTTTCATATAACGTAGTTTTCAAGTTGTACGTAGAAGGCTACTCAGAGATTTCTGATCTAATGTTAACCAATTGCTAGTGAACTCCATCAGATCTTATGTTTAATTTTAATATGTTAGAACTTGAAGCTGTACGTTCTGCTTTTTTTTTCTTTCTTTTTTCCTTTCTTTGACTTGGCAGTTAATGTTTTCTTACTGTATAAAATGATGATTTTTGATCAGCTTTTAGCATTTCAGCTTTATGGCTTTATTACTTAACTCATTAATCTGAATCATACTTAGAGTGTCTGCTACTTCTAATATCACCCAAATATCATATATTGTTCTATATCTATAGCTACAGAGATTTGATTTATTTCTCATTTTTCTTTTTGCTTTTATTGAAAATTAATTTGGTGCAGAATTACAAAGTTTGCTATTGTGCAAGTAGTGCATACTTAAACTAACCTGTGTACGGCCTTTAAGTCTTTTGAGCTGTTGAATGCAGTTTGTTATATAACTATAATGTTGTAGGAAGTTCCAGTATCATTAATTTCTTTGCTGAAATCTGATATGCCAGCAAGTTTAAAATAACTCATGCTGGTTGGTACGTTTAATTGGCATGCTTTTGAATGTAACTTATGTGTTGAAGAATGCTCAAAATATGGATAGCACCAGGTATGCCTTGATATATTTTTTTAATATGGACATGCATTTTTGCTTTTAGTCTTTATAAAACAAAATCATTCACTAGATGTTCATCAGAACCAACACAATGCTATATTAGTACTGAAAATGCATTTTAAGATAGTTGAGAAGAAAAAAAACAGCATGTTTTGCTTCTCCGTTCTTCTTATCTTGTCCTCCTGTTCCTGTCATGCATAGGAAACAGATTTTCATGTTTTCTTGTAGGGAAATATACTTAAAAACTCAGTGAACAGCTGCATTTAAAGTGCTTTCCTATTACCTAGAAACTAGCAGGCAATGTAATTCATGTGGTTAAGACTGCAAACTGATAATGAACTTCAGGTAGTATACCTGGGTTTGAGTCCCATAGTCACCGCTTTTAAGTTATCTGAGCAAATCATTTAATTTGATATCACTCCTGACTGACCCTGAACAGCCATTTGTGCCTAGTGAACTTAACTGATTAAAAATAACTAAAAATAATGCAATTATTTTCCATCTGTCTGATGGCATACAAAATATTTCAAAAGATATATGTACTGTTATATTCTAAACACATATTGTATTTTAGATGTGCTGTCTCTGATGACTTTGCTGCTTGTATTATATTTAGAAATGGCCTAATGGAGCTCTTAAAATTATACCTAACACTTTGCTTCTGTGTAAACTACTATGATTTAGCTGTTTCTCCAACTGGAAGGGTTGGACAGTACTAGGAACTGATACTTCATAGGGCTTAGGTCACTGGCTGTCTCCAGAACTAAAGGATGATAGTGAAAAGTAAAAGCAGTATGTTTTACACTTATCTTGTACCCTTAGCAACAGTTTAGAAAGCTGACTTTACAGTAATAGACAAGTAGGCTTGGCCTCAGAACATTATACTTATAATTTTCTTCTATGTATGTGCTGCTTTAGGACTTCACTGGAGTGCCTCACTTTCTACTTTCTCAAGTAAAACTTGCATTATACCTTTAATTAAGTTAAATGTTCTTCAATTCTCATTGTGCTTCTTAACAGTTTCTAATTAGAAGAGGAGTACTATATGGTTATAAAAGAAAAATTGCATTTGGAACATTTTATTCATGCATTCGATACTAAAAGACAAAGATAAAAGAAAAATAAAACGTGCTACTCAAGTTAAAATTAATGCAGTGTCAGAAAAATAAAAATGTGTTGTTAATATTATCAGTTATAGATTTACATATGTTTCAAAACAATAAAGCTTACAGCAGAACTTCTAACAGGCACCATAGGAGACTGCCATTACTTACTCTGCAGTTATTTAACATGGATACAACATCCGTTGAGAAAATCATCTGGTTTTCTTTAATATCCGCTTAAATGTCAAGTGCAATTTGTAAATCTGTTTCAAGGACAGGCTGGTATAATATGTAGATGTGGCAGATGTTCTCTAAGGAATACAACAAAACTAAGCAAAGCTACATAGCCGCAGGGACAAAATTGTTTTCTTTTAATCAGTTGCTTTGACAGCAGCTTTGGTGAGCTTAGAGGCAGATTTCTTGTAACTTTACAACATAAAGCCAGTAGCCAGAAGACATTTATTATCCAGAGAGAAAAAAAGCCAATTAATAGGATGTGCAGTAGCAGTCAAGAACAATTTATTTTGCAATGCATCAGATCCAAGCCTGTATGCTGTCACTGCTTTGTTAATTTAATTGTGACTCAAGTTGCCATAAATTAACATTTTTAAAGCTGGTATGAAGAGGGTGTATTACTCTGCAGAGCCACGTTGAGTTAGTGCACTTTTAATAAACATTATGTGGCAGCCTGCAAGTCCTTTTCTACTGAAGGGCAAATATCACAGCAATTTAACAAACGTGATACATTTCACAAGCTATATAATAACAGACATATGAGTGTGTGTGTGTGTGTGTGTGTGTGTGTGTGTGTGTGTGTGTGTGTGTGTCTACGTGTGTATGTGCATGTTGGTTGCATGTGTTTGTCCCTGTGCATGCGTGTATACATGTGTGTGTGTATATATATATATATATATATATATATATATATATATATATATGTGTATATAGATAGATAGATATTTTGCATGTAATTGTAAACTTGGTTTATTTTTATTTCTAAACATACAAGTGTTTCTATACCTGAAGTATACATAAAAGGCACACTGAGAACCACAGCCATATTTACAGGGCTTATATAATTGTTTACTTCTTAAGTATATGTATGAACACATAAATTAACTAAGTCATTTCTGCCTCTCGGTTCAACAGATGGAGCTAGGAAATATCTTACTGCCCATGTGAAACTGTCTGAAAATGTAGGTTCAGTATCTGCACTGTTTTTCTAAAACATTGTAGGATTCCTATGTAAGTCTTCACTCACCTATTCTGTAAAGAATTTAAGGTTCTGTATGGCTCTCAGTATCAGACCTGTGATAAATTGTACTTGACAGATGTAGTCAGACCAAAAGAGTAATTGAACTGAGAGGAGAGGGGAGGGGGAAAGTAAGAGAGAGAGAGAGAGAAAGAGGGACAGATAATGCATTATAAACAAAACTAATACTGTATATACATTGCAATGCATAGTTCTGTGAAATTATGGTATTGCTTTATAAGAAACAAAGGCTTCTAAATTTCTACAGCTGTTGTATTATTAATTAATCATAGTTTACTTGCCAGGCCTAAAAGGAGACGATGCCTGAGGAATCGAGAAAAAGTGTTTTGGTACTGACTTTTAAGAATAAGGGTGATGTGCAGAGCTGTAGTAACTACAGAGGGATTAAACTGATCAGTCACAGCATGAAGTTATGGGAAAGAGTAGTGGAAGCTAGGTTAAGAAGGGAGGTGATGATTAGTGATCAGCAGTATGGTTTCATGCCAGGAAAGAGCACTACAGATGCGATGTTTGCTCTGAGAGTGTTGATGGAGAAGTACAGAGAAGGTCAGAAGGAGTTGCATTGTATCTTTGTGGATTTAGAGAAAGCATATGACAGGGTGCCTAGAGAGGAGTTGTGATATTGTATGAGGAAGTCGGGAGTGTCAGAGAAGTAGGTAAGAGTGGTACAGGATATATATGAGGGTAGTGTGACAGCAGTGAGGTCTGCGGTGGGAGTGACGGATGCGTTTAAGTTGGAGGTGGGATTACATCAAGGATCAGCTCTGAGCCCTTTCTTATTTGCAATGGTGATGGACAGGTTGACAGACGAGATCAGACAGGAGTCCCTGTGGACTATGATGTTTGCAGATGACATTGTGATCTGTAGTGAGAGTAGGGAATAGGTGGATGAGACCCTGGAGAGGTGGAGATATGCTCTAGAGAGAAGAGGAGTGAAGATCAGCAGGACTAAGACAGAATATATGTGTGTGAATGAAAGGGAGAATAGAGGAATGGTGAGGACGCAGGGAGTAGACGTGGGGAAGGTGGATGAGTTTAAGTACTTGGGATCAACAGTTCAGAGTAATGGTGAGTGTGGAAGAGAGGTGAAAAAGAGAATACAAGCAGGATGGAGTGGATTGAGAAGAGTGTCAGGAGCGATTTGTGACAGACGAGTACCAGTAAGAGTGAAAGGGAAGGTCTACAAGAGGGTAGTGAGACCAGCTATGTTATACAGGTTGGAAACAGTGGCATTGACAAAAAGGCAGGAGTGAGAGCTTGACGTGGCAGAGTTGAAAATGTTAAGATTTGCACTGGGTGTGACGAGGATGGACAGGATTAGGAATAAGTATATTAGAGGGTCAGCCCAGGTTGGAAGGTTTGGAGACAAATCCAGAGAGGCAAGATTACGTTGGTTTGGACATGTGCTGAGGAGGGATGCAGAGTATATTTGGAAAAGGATGCTAAGGATGAAGCTGCCAGGTAAAAGGAAAAGAGGGAGGCCTAAGATAAGGTTTATGGATGTGGTGAGAGAGGACATGCAGGTGGTTGGTGTGACAGAGCAAGATGCAGAGGACAGGAAGAAATGGAAACAGTTGATCTGCTGTGGCGACCCCTAACGGGAGCAGCCAAAAGAGGAAGAAGAAGTCTCCTGAAGTTGAATGACATAGTGTCTGTGATGACTGTAAGAAGGATATTTTAGGGTGAAGCAAAGTTGCTGACAGCCATTTGCAGTGTACCTGAAGGGACAATGTAAGGTTCATAGGTTAGCTCTAGGCTATCTGTTTTTGTGGGATATTTTAAACTTAACCAATTTCCCTTTCAAAGGTGATAGTCAAACCTTGTGCTTGTGAAGTAAACTCCTTAATCATTATGCCAACCACCAATCCAAAATTATATTACTTCAGACAGGATGCATACCCACAACCCCTGGCTTAGAATGTCACTGCCTTATCCACTGACCCATACCCTCTAGCCTGTATATACAAACTCAATTGTTTCACAAAAGTAAAAAAAGGTAAATACCAGGCTTGTTGTCGAATGCCTTCATCGAATTTATCTCATAGTATAGGGACTCAAAGAAATGATTCTCAAACTGCTGTCAAGGTCTCAAGGACAAGTTAGGGTACTGTAGTTTAAAACCTATCTAACCTGGCTATGTGCCTCAAGAAGTACTGCTGATAAGTTTACCTCCCTTCTTGATGAAGGCCATAATAATAATTTCTGAGTTAAATTTATGTGAACCCATTCAGTTATCAGCATTTTACTTGAAGGAAACTAAGGTGTTCTACCTATTAAGATGCAAAGGAAGTTTGCTTCACAAATAGGGAATCCTTTGGGTAATGAACCTTTCCTAAGAAGTCCTATTTATGTCATGAAGTAAGCTGAGAGTTTTGGAGTTGTGAGTGTTCATAACATTATTACTGCTTTTGTTAAGGAGGAGAAGGTCTGATAAAACTGTGTCTTTCTTATCCCAAAAGGCAAGGCAAATATCTTTAAACATTAAAAAGTGAAAGACTTTTTAATCTAGTTAGATAGGTAAAGGAGCCTGGCACTTTGATCCACTGAGTGAGGAAATATTGAAAGAGGATGTGCAGTAGCAGTCATGAACCATTTATTTTACACTTCTTCAGACCCAAATTTGTATGCTGCTACTGCTTTGTTAACTTAATTGTTACTCAAGTTGCCTCAAATTAACAGTTTTGAGGCTGGTATGAAGAGGGTGTTTTACTAGGCAGAGCCACGTTGAGTTAGTTCCACTTTTATTGAACATTATATGGCAGCCTGCAAGTCCTTTTCTACTACAGGGCAAAAATCTAAGCAATTTAACAAATGTGATACATTTTAAAAGCTATATAATAACATGCCTGTGTGTTTGTGTGTGTGACTATTTTATATGATACAAACATATTAGAGTGGTACGGAAAGTGACTAGCCCAATAAGAGATGAATATAGAGAAGACTAAGATGTCTTCAGATTTTAAGCCATACATCGGTGATAATTAACTGCACAATGGAAGAAGATGTCCTTACTTTAATTGATACTTGATAAACAAAGGAGAGTACACTGTTGACAAAAGTAACTAGATCTCTAACAATTGTAGTTACCTGAAGCAGAGTTTATTTAAGTGACAATCAGTGGAAAAGATGCATTTTTCAAATGCATCTACATTGCATGTTTTGCATTAAGTCTAAGGCCATGCAAAATCAGTTATAATTTCATAGGTGATTACGAGGCTAGTGACATTGGGGGAATTTTTAAGCCTAGCCATGCTTCCCAAGAATTAAATACTATTCTTCGTCTCTTTCAGGCAAGCACCTTAACCATTATGCCATCCATCAACCCCTTTATATTCTGATTCATGTTTTAATGTCTAATAATTGTACATGGAAAGAAAAAGGTGGTGTTAAAATATATAGCTCAAGTTACCTGTTCTGTTGGTAAAGCAAGATAAATATCTGACCATGACTGATATGGCCTGAGTTTGATTAGCAGCCTGGGGGGATGTTGGACCTAGTATGGGAAGGATGGGTGTGTCTGTCTTCCAAGGGGGAAGGGGCTTACTGGGTTTATCCAATGCTGTATTCCTCAAAAGGATGGACACTGATATAATGGATGTAGTAGGGGTGGGTGTTTAACAACTCTGATGTTCATGGTCTGATCATACATGCAGAAATGTGATTTATGCACTTGCATGAGGAGGGGATTTCAGTTCTCCATGCTGATGGGGTCACTGACCTCTCTCCAATGCGAGAGATTCAGGCCATACTAAACTCCAGGATGCTGGTAAGGGTGCAATCCATTGCTGGCATGATGGTCTTTCCCAGCTACCTCTCACCATCACAGGGGAGATTTCAAGTGTTAGTTGAGACTTAATGGTTGACAGGCATGGAGGCAAAAATTATGTAGAAAAAAAATGGGGGTGAGTAAGATGGTAACATTCTTTCAAGAAAAGCATTTTGAAATAGTATTATGCCTTTCAAATAGAATAAGCAGATTCTAGTTCTACTCTGAAATTTAGTAGATATGTAAATATTTAACTAAAGCTATGCTTTTTATGTCCCTTAAGCAATGCATGCTGAGGATTATAATGCATTTATGGTACTTCTGGTTACGGCAGTGCTCTAAAGGCTCCCGGTAAAGACAATTCTGTCAGTGGGAACATAAAGGTGACAAAAAGCATTCTAAACATCTTCTTTTGGGCCCGGGAGACATAATGCATTTGATGAATGGCACAGCAACAAAACATAAAAAAACAAACACATCTGTATAAAGAAAATTAGAAAACATTTCTTGACAATGCAGTTTAAATAGATCGCACAGCTAAGAATCTCCAAAGAAATTCCAAACAAAATTTATTGTTAGTGTTCTTTATTTTCCAAGAATATAATCATCCCAGTAAACCAAATCATGTTGTTTTTTATAGATTTTAAAGTTCTTTCATCATCCCATAATTCAGGACTCAAAAATACATTGGGCAAGATACACAGAAACTAAATGAGTTAAACATAGCAGTTTCATATTTGGATGAAAGGAGGGATATACAAAATGGAAACCTTGAATATTTTTTTAAATTCAACATAATGAGGCCCTTTTTTATAACGCTGATTAACTCAGGGAGTTAAAAATCAATACTCTAACCTTCAGAATTTTGGCTTTCTGGAAGAAGTGATGCTTCCATAAATGAATCTGTTTTTAATCTGTTTGATCCCAAACATCAATATAGTAAAATATACGCAAATGCACCCAAATGAAGGTAGGTTGTATGTTCCTGAAGTTCCAGTCCTTTATCACAAGATAAGATATCATGTAGTAAATGTAGCCAATAGGGTCATCAGTGGAGTCAGGACATATCAGGACATATCAGAAATGACTTGGATCATCAGTGGAGACTGGACATATCAGAAATGACTATTTCAGTTCTGTTCTGGTGAAGACAGTGCAGAAATGTCAACTCACTCATGCCTTTAGGCAACAACATACAGAATTTGTTGTGAGATGCCCACATGTCAGTGTACAGGATTCCTCTTTCTGGACTTCAACAATGCATTTGATAAAATGCCTTATGCTTTTCTGCTTTACCCACTAGTCCTGTTTGGGTAAACAACTCATGCTGTCATTTAACTTAATAATTACCTAACATGGTGCTTTAAAGTAATTGCAGTTGCAATCTTTCCTCTGTGAAGCATGTGGCAGCTGGAGTACTACAAGATTCAGTACTAGTCATCTCATGTTCTGCTTCTTCATGGTGACATTACGATGGACTTCCTAATGTTCAGAATGTGAATGGTGTTTCTCTACTATGCTCTGACCTCCCCCATTATAGTGACATCTGCACAGCAGTCTTTACTTTGGACATGAGAAAGCTTTATCTCAAACAGCTTCTTTGATGGCTAACACTATGTTATATGAGGCAACAAGGTTTTGTAGCCCTGCCCTGCCCTTGTCTATCAAATGTATGTCTGACATGCCCACTGAATAGGTAGAATTTTTAAAATATCTTGACTTTTACTTGATGAGGCAATGTCATCCTCTGATCAGATCTGTATTGAAAAAAAAGCACTCTTCAAAGTGCCTGTTATACTCATCGCTGTACCATTTTGTGACAGCCTGACTACCTTACTCTATCTGATGGGCTAATTTATACTCAGCTCTCCCATGTACAGCCTTCTCCAGCCAGATGCTCCATCATCTAACCTCCTCATCTGGTGTTTTATGAGGTCTATATTAATACGTCAAAAGACCTTTACATCGAACACCTCTCCATCGACATGAAACTGTTGAAATTCACTTTTGCAAATCACAGAATTTTTCTCAGGTTTAGGAAGTAGTTGGTCAGCTCCACAACTTTGCCCTTTTCCCCACTGTAGTGCAATCTCAGAATTGGTATATATAGCTGGGGGGTGTGGGGGTGCAGCCTCCCACTTCGGTTGATATGATTTAGTGTGGAGTGTGGTCCATTGTGGTATGGGGCAATTATTTCATTGTCCTGGGAAAAATTCTGAGATTTGAGGAAGTGAATTTTAACAGTTTTTTTGTCAATAGAGAGATGTTCAACGTAAAGGTCTTTCGATGTAGTTGTTAGAGTGTGCTAAACAATGAATAAAGGTTGAAATCAATTTTGCTGTAAATATGCAAGAAAGTAAAGCATAAAATAAAAGTTTGCTTAAATGTAGGAACAGAGCTTAGCAATATAAAATGAGCATTCATACTATGTGACATAACCCTGACTAATATAAGTGGTGTGAAAAACAAGAAACATCTGTTAATAGACATGTTTCCTTACAAAATCAGCAGAAACTATAACAACAATTCTGTATATTTTCTCACAATATCAGCAAGAAAGTTAGATGTGCTTTCTTGCAGATAAATGGACATGCTTTTTATAACATCAGCAGAAAAACAATTTGTACATGCTTTCTCACAAGATGTTTCCTTATCAGCAGAAAAACAACTTTAAAAAGTAAATATTACATGCTTTCTCACAAGCATCAGCAGAAGTGTTTCCTCAGATGCTTCTTTACAAAATCTAAAAAGAGATACTAAGAGGAAAAACAGGATCTAAAGTGTGTGAGAAGAACAGTATATAAAGACTGCAAAACTAAGCTGTGTTAGAGGTATTTGTAGGAAAACACTTGCTCCAAGGTATTTATAGGAGAATTATTATCCATACTGATCGCAAATTAAACCTAGTGCATTAAAGCTAAAAGCTGTAACAGTATAGTACACGCTGTCTGTTATAAAAATACATTATTTATTAGTAATTGTGCTAGAGTTAAAATAGTATTGTACTGCAAAGTATATTTTCTCATCAGCATGCAGCCTGCAAGACTCTATGTGTCTTAAACAGACTGTAAATGCAGTTATGCAAAACTCTGTATTATAACCAGACTTTGGTTCCAGCACAGGACCACCTTCATAATTCATTTTTCAGTGGCGAGCCTAGCCTGTATTGGAACACAGGGGTAGTGGTGCCTGCACAGGGTCACTCCAGTAAAGGTGCAGTAACTAAAATTTGTGTATATGAGTGAGTCCTAAGTAGGAGCACTCCAGCTTTATACAGCTTACAGCAGTACAATTTTCAGATGTCTGAATCTGGAGTGAGACCGCCATGCAGGAAGGTTGCAGTGCCATAAATTCTCCAAGTCAGTGAAGTCGAAGGTTTTGAATCTGTAACTGCCAGTTTTGTTTCACCAACATTTCAAGTGAACTACGGGAAAATTTCCGGCCATCTGCAACAACAGACTGATGACCTGTTCACTTGCTAAATGGTAAGACTTTTTTCCTCTGTCACATACATACAAGTAGGTTAGACAAGCAGAAAGTCATGGTAAGTTGTTTGTCAGGTGCTAGAATCCACCATCTCACATATGCACTCAAGTTATGATTTTGTCATAGTCCATGTTGGTGTGATAAGCCTAAATTCTCTACCCATTCAATGAACTGTCCCAGCTTGGAAATGTATGGCTCATACATTTGGTCTGTTCTTCTTAAAATTTGTGTTTTTCTGTCAAATCTATGAGAACTGAATTCACTAAATAATGACATCTATGTTTCAGCCTTCTTATCTTTCAAGAAATGTATGTTAACACAAAACATTTTATTCTAGCAACTTTCTAAGGTTATACAAACAATGTTAAAAATGTGTCTCTGGTTTTGTACATTTGTCCCCCCCCCCCATAAATTTTGGCTTTTTTCAGATTTATTGTGCTGCAAAGTTGACAGATATAGTTGAGTGTCAAGTGGATTTTGCAAGGAACTGAGAGCTTCAGGGGAAGAGAAGTTTAGTGCTGTTTATACCAAGTCTGCAATGTTAGTAGCACAACAGGTAGTACACTTGCCACTTGCTTTTGATGCAGAAGGCTGTGGGTTCTACTCCCGCAGTATGTAAATGGATTGCTGATACTGTACTGTGTTGTACTTTAAAGGAGGTGGATGCTACAGTCCTGAGAATGCCCTCCTTTGGACGAGACACCTAGTAACTATGAGCCTGTTATCAGGTTGCCATCTATTTCCTATTGCAATATTACTAACTTATCATTTTTTAATGTAACATAGGCAATTTATACTTCAAGGGCAGCAGGCAATTTATTTGTAGATGAAACAATGATATAAGGTTGCTTGCTAGCAGCAACCTCTTAATTAGTTACAGATATCTTTAATGTGGAATTATTTAGATGATTTTTACTTCTGCAGAAATTGGGCATATTTACTGATACTGGTGGATTGTAATGACTGAAGTTTGAATAGACATTTATGATGGAAATGTTCTGAATTGAGCAGTTTTTTTCATTATTGTGTCATACATTTTGTTTCACTGCTTACTGGAAAAATAGGTTCATAAGTTCATAGATTAGTACTAGGCTATCGGCCCTAGAGCCTATACAAGCCTAGCCATAACAATTCCCTGGGTATTCCTTCCCACAATATTTACTTCCCTGGACCCCTGTCTATCAGGGTGACTGATGTGATCCCTGGGGTAAATTTCCTATCTCCCATCCAATTGTCAAGGTTCCTTTTGAAAAGGGCCAAAGAGGTGCTCTGCTTGACATGTATGGGCAATCTATTCCAGAGTATAGGGAGTCTCTGGGTAAGGAACCTATCCTGCCACATATTTTGCTCATTGTGATGACAAGGTTTAGATACCTGAAGCGTGTGGCTCTGAGGGATTGGGATTTCTTTAAGTGTAGCATGTCCAACAGCTCTGGGTTTGACATGGCCTTGTACATTAAGCAGAGATCGTCTCTGAGTAGACGATATCCAACAGAGTATAGCTGGAGTTTGTTTAGATGGTCAGCATAAGGCATCTGCTTTAGGCATGTGATTCTTTTAGTGAGGTATTTCTGTGGCCTTTCCAGTTGTTGCAGATGTCTTAAGAGGTACATACCAAACAGGGTATTGTATTCTATAACGGATCTAATGAGGGATGAGTACAGTGGGACAATGACCTCCTTTTTTTGGATGAAAGCCCTTAGTGATGAGGTGTGCCACATAGAAGGATATTCAAAACAATAAATGTAAAACACGCTCTAACAAGTGTGCTGTATTAAGCAAGGAATATAATTTAATACAATCAGGAAGGTGAATCAGAGAACACATGTATGTTTGCATGGTCTTAAATATGTGTGCAAAGAAACTATGATTTGAAAACAGCCCAAAGATAAACTTTATCTGCCACTGGCCAGATGCTTTTTCTTTGAGTGTGGGTTTCAATGCTGTTTCAATGAATGTGAGTTTCAAGGGCAGAGAAGCTTTAATGTTAAGTCTATTTTCATTGTGAGACTGTATTGCTTTGTTTAGTGGATGTCTATCAGTGTTTGTGCTATAAAATTTAAAATAAAAGTTTTTTTAATTAAATCCAAATAATCATTGTAGAAGTAAAGCATAAAGCAGTATGTACATTACAGTGTTTATGGTAAATGGGGAAAAATAACCAAGTAATGGGACACTGGAATGGCTGTGGGGGCCTTTGTATGGGGGGCCATATGAATATGATTTTTGTGAGGGGGGGAGGGGCAGCAAACTCAAAGGCAGCCCTGGGTGGTACAAACTTTAGCTACTCCACCTCAGCATCCTTCCCTCACCCAGAATGATGCCTCAATACAAACAGAAAATGATTGACTTTAACAATTGGCTTAGTTTCTGGTGTCATTCCAAGGGGATCCAGTATCTGACAGCCTGGGAAGACATGATTGACAGACCATGATGCTTTGCCAGAGATGGCCTTCATCTGTCTCCCCTGGGTGCCGGGCTTTTGGAAAAAGCTTTTGCCTCTCCCACAGTGTCTTTTTTAGGCAAAGTCATGAGCATAAAATTACCAACATGAAAAATTATTCTAAACAAAATTTAAAGGTTATACTGCTAAACACTAGGAGTCTTATCATGAAACTGCACTCATTCCAAGCATTCCTTGCCCTGGAGGATGCTATGCTGCTATGGAGAGTACCCCAGCCTTACTAGGTTACTCATCCTACCATACTTTCAGACCCTAAATAGACAGCTACAAAACCAAAGTTGGTGGAGTTTCAATATTTATCAAAGACATACACACCTCCAGGCTGGTCAAATGATATGACACACAGGAGACACTCCAAGTGCAGTTAACTGTTGACAAAACACATATTCAAATCCTAGATAGCTACAGACCCCCAACCATGACTCAAGATGCCTACTCCACCCATCTGGACTTACTTGAATCCATCAAGATTCAACCCTCTACCCTGATCCTGGGTGACTTTAACTACACAGCCATAGAGTGGAAGACCTATTCTAGCCCAAGAATGAATGCCTAGAGATTCCTTGACTTTGTCAATGCCAATGCATTGGATCAGCTGGTCAATACCTCTATGAGAGGTGAAAATATCCTGGACCTGGTACTAACCAACATGAGTAGTCACCATCTCCCCTGACCCCCCCCCCACTTGTCAGATTCAAACAAAAAAACTTTTCCAAAGCTGACTACAATCTCCTGAGAGCATGTATAAGCAACTTCTCAGCCGCTGTCCCTTCAGGATGAAATAGCACTAATGTCCATGCCTACACCAAAAAACTATATGAGTACTTACATAGCTGTATGGACTTTGCAATACCTGACAGGACCAAATCATCTTCCTCAAGGAAGAGTAAACATGTGTGGTGGACAGCAGCAATAAACAAGTTCTATAATAAAAGGAAAAATTGCTCTCCAGGACTAAGAAGGAGTAGGTGCCAAGTTGGAAGCAATCTCTCCTTTATCTGAACAAGGAAGTAAATCACTGGTGAAATCTTCTAAGGCTAACTTTGAGTCCAAATTGGCCACATCCACTAAAGACAATCACAAGGCCTTCTTCACATACATCCACAGTCTGAAAGGTAGCACCCAAATCTGTCCTGAACTGGTGGTCAATAACACCACATCCACAAATGCCGTAGATATAGCCAACCTACTGGCAGACAGGTTCAGTGACAACATCACCCCCCCATCCCCCCATCAGTAAACCAGGACATCCCCAGCACCTGCCCCCCTTTCCTCATCACCAGGGAGCAGGCGTTTAATGCCCTCTCAAAGGCAAAAGATACAGTCTCCATGGGACCCGACAACATCCCTGGCTGTATCCTACATGAACTCAAGCATGAGCTGTCAGCTCCATTAGGCACCCTATTCAACCAAAGCCTGAGCACTGGCTTTGTCCCAGTCAAAAGGAGGACAGCCACTGTGATCCCTCTACACAAAGGTGGAGCATCCACTGACCCAGGTAATTATAGGCCCATCAGCCTAACTAGCCTGCTCTGCAAGGTCATGCAATGCATTGTCATGGACTTTATAAACAAGGACATTGGCAACATCCAAACACTTGACCTCACACAGTTTGGTTTTGTCAAAGGGAGATCATGCCTTTTAAATTTGGTTGACTTCTTCGAAACAGTCACCAAAGCCATGGATGAGGGGAAGACGGTGCACACCACCTACCTTGACCTAGCCACAGCCTTCGAGACTATTCCCCACTCAGGCATAATAGATAAACTCTCCCAGCGAGGTATCAACCCGTATGTTACCAGATGGATTGCTAACTGCCTCACTGATAGAACCCATCCAGTCTAAATAGGGGAAGCCATCTCTAGTAGTAGACCCGTAATGAGCGGTGTACCCCAAGGATCGGTCTTGGGGCTTCTGCTGTTTAATGTATACATTTCTGAGGTGCAAGCCAAAACCAGTGGTCTATGGCTGACCAAGTTTGCAGATGACTAGAAGCTGGGTGCTGTCTTAAACTCCCCTAGTGATGTGAACATCCTCCAAGAGGCCCTTACCCAAACAAATGACTAGTGCCAGAAGCATTGCCAAAAACTGAATGCCAAGAAATGCATCATTATCCTCTTTGGGGAAAATGGAGTCCCCGCTAATTATCACATTAATAACAATATAGCAGGCATGCAATCGGCAGTGAGGGACTTGGGCACCCAGGTTGATGGCAACCTGACCTTTGACCACCATGTTGCCTCTGTTGTACAGAAGGCTTTCTACATGGCCCACCTCATAAGTAAGTGTATCTCATTTAGGAACAAGAAGGTCATAACATCCCTGTACTCCACCCATATCAGACCCATTATTGAGTATAATGTCCCCTTTGGCATGTACCTTGCAAAACACATGCAGCAGCTGGAGAGACCACAGAGGTTCCTGACCAGAAAAATCTAGGGTCTCAAACACCTGTCCTGTAGTGATAGGCTAAAAGCCCTGTCCCTCTGCTCAGTATTGTACAGACTGCTCAGAGGTGACCTGTGTCTGGCATACGAGGCCATCTCAGACCTAGCCTTGATGGGGTTGCTGCATATCCGTAAGTCAGACTCCACTCATGCAACCTGCATGCAAGGCCTCAACCTGGTCTGTGACATTAATAGAACTTGTCAGCAGGATAGATTTCTGTCCCAAAGACTCCCCATCTATGGAATAGACTCCCTCTCTATTTCAAGCACAGTACTTCTATAACTCTCTTTAATAGGAACCTGGATGACTGAATGGGAAACAGAAAATACACCCCTGGGATCCCACCTGTGTCCCTGCTGGACAGAGGAAACAGGTGCTGACTTTGTGGTAACATGGGCAAAATTAGGCCAATAGTCTAGTATCATCCTATGAACCTAAGTATGGATGTCATTAGGGACTGCAGTAGGAAATGTAAACAGAGCTATACTCTTAATGTCACAGAACAACCAGACAAAATATGGGACAAAATGCAATGTTGGTATATACAGCTCATTAGTAAATGCAAAACCTTATTAGGTCACGTTGATACTCAAGCATTATGTAAGTGGGTTGTAAAATTTGATTTGTATCTGAAACAAAAAAAATGTGGCATGCCGTAGTAAATGCTTATTGTGTGAATCATCTGAAACTGCTTTCTGTCTACATTCCATAAAAATACAGTGCAGGCCATTGTTCAAAGGTTAGACTATAAAGACAAACATTTTAATGGTGACAAACCAGGAAAAGGTGAAATGCTTACACTATACCCAGATGTTAGACAGTTATGTTATTTTGCTGCATTAGTCTCAGAGTTAGAACAACAGTAAATCAGTTACTAACAGAACCTCCTGTAAATCTTTTTTTTTTCAAATATAATTTTTATTGCATTTCACTTCTATTTAAATACAAGAAAAGAATGACACAGATAATATACATACAAGCTACTTGGAATATCAAGTTTCAGTCGTCCAAATATAATATACATAACATAAATAATCAATGTTAGGGTAACAACTATACAGAATTGTTTAATAATCAAGCTGCTCTTAATGAGCTGTAAAACAGACATTTACATAAAGATAGAAGACAACACATTGGAAATGTGACATTAAAACATTGCAACCAGATATTCTAGTCTACCTAAATAAACATTCTGTCTTGCACTAACTATATGCAATATATACACTGATGTCACCTTAATGTTCATCTTATATGTATTTGCCATGACCTGTACACTGTTATTGTGGGTATTTCTATAATAATTGCCTTTAGTTTCCCTTAATTATGTAAAGTAATATTGATGGTGAAGTTCCTTGGTCATAAATCAATTTTGTCCTAGGATTTCTAAAAGCGTTTTCCAATGTAATGTAAGATAGCTTTTTTGGCTTCTTGTAATTAATTTACTGGCTAATAAGTATTTTATAGACATTCCTTTAAATTCTTCCCATGTGATTTTACTTCTATCTAACCAATTTTGGGCTATATATGATTTGATCGTTGCACACAATGTGACTATGATGTGTTTCTTTTCATATGAGAAATTATTAGTATTGCCATTTCCCATGACAGGGTAGATTTGGTGTATCACTTTTTTCTAACTTGGTTCTTAGCAAATACCACAGCTTGTAAACATTTTTACAGCTCCAAAAAATATGAAGGGTGTCAGCAACACTGTTTTGGCACATGGTACAATAAGGGGAGTGGGAGGGATTAATTTTGCTAAGAAAAAGTGGTGTGTGATACGCATTGTTATTGATCATAACTTTTTTTAAGGGGACTTCATTCAAAGTAAGTTCAATAGCATCCGATTTTTGTTCATCAGTTATCTTATTATTTTTCGCTTCCCAAAATTTGAAATATAGAATTGCATCTTGATATCTAATTTTTGTTATTAATCTATATGTATTTGATAACATTTTAGATCTCGACAGTAGCAGGTTAATAATTTGCTGAAATACCTGCATGTCTTGGTTGTCTATTTTGACATTCATAGTAATTGTGTTGATCAGGTAAAATAATTGGCTGATTATGGTATTAAAGCTTTTATTTACTTCAAGTTTTTGTCTAATATTATTGAAAAAGCCTCTAAAAGCCGCACTTCTTGAGGAACGCAAAATTTATTTTAAAACGCTAAATAACAAATGTTTTTCATCTAGCGCGATGGTTAGACTTCATTAGAAAGCATGCAAAAAAAGCAGTGACAGTTAGTTTTGAAAACTATATGTAAACTCCCTGCCAAATACTGAAATAACACTGCTCCTTCTTAAAGGCATAGACCCATAGAATGTAAATACCATTTTATATATATAAACAGTATTTTAAATAATCTAAATTATGTTAAACTAATTCATAAAATATGAATTTCAATTGCCTTGTACAAATCTATACTCAGCAGCAACTGTTCTTCTCTAAAATCTATAAAACGAAACAAACATAACTAAGCAAATATTCTGACATATATAAAACCAATAATATTATGTTATTAAAAAATTGTAATGATCCAAAATAAAATACAATATTATAATATAAAATATAAAATATCTAACATTGATCTACAGCTGAAACAATAGATGTTATCTGTAGATATAATACTGAGACCATTGACAATCACTCAGTTCTTGTTACTACCTCAATATGTTAAAATCACTAAAATTATATATAAAAAAGTGTATGTAAAACAGTGTCTATTAACTAACACACATTTAAACTCTAATAACTCTTTAATCTAAACTTCAATGAGACACCAAGAAATATTTAACAAAATATTTTCTATTATATAGTGCAATTTTACTATAACTCTTGTCCTCCTAGCTATTTAGATTAACACGTTTAATGCAACAAGCATGATGGATTATGATAAAATTATCTATCCAAACTCTTAAGTTTCAAAAGGCACATTAAGGAACACTTCTCATTTAAGCCCAGGTTTGTATAAGCATTAAGCTTTATTTGCCACAATAACTCCATTTTTTCTAATATTAGACCAAAGGGGCCTCCCCTCACATCCTGCTTAACTTGGTCGATCACTTTGAAACAGAATTTATAATCAGGGTAAGTGAGAACATCCCTTGCCAAAGCATTATCTTCTTTCAAGGCTTCTTATAGTAAAATTGCGCTATGTAGTAGAAAATATTTTGTTAAATATTTCTTGGTGTCTCGGTGAAGTTTAGATTAAAGAGTTATTAGAGTATAAATTCGTGTTAGTTAATAGTCACTGGTATACATACACTTTTTTATATATAATTTTAGTGATTTTAACATATTGAGGTAGTAACAAGAACTGAGTGATTGTCAATGGTCTCAGTATTATATCTACAGATAACATCTATTGTTTCAGCTGTAGATCAATGTTAGATATTTTATATTTTATATTATAATATTGTATTTTATTTTGGATCAGTACAATTTTTTAATAACATAATATTATTGGTTTTATATATGTTGGAATCATTGCTTAGTTATGTTTGTTTCATTTTATGGATTTTAGAGAAGAACAGTTGTTGCTGAGTTTAGATTTGTACAAGGCAATTGAAATTCATATTTTATGAATTAGTTTAACATAATTTAGATTATTTAAAATACTGTTTATATATATAATGGTATTTATATTCTATGGGTATATGCCTTTAAGAAGGACAGTGTTATTTCAGTATTTGGCGGGGAGTTTATATATAGTTTTCAAAACTAACTGTCACTGCTTTTTTTGCATGCTTTCTGATGAAGTCTAACCATCGTGCTAGATGAAAAATGTTTGTTATTTAGCATTTGAAAATAAATTTTGCGTTCCTCAAGAAGTACGGCTTTTAGCAGCTTTTTCAATAAGTTTGTTTCCGCTTCTGTTTGCAGCAGTTTTTTTGTCTAATATTGTCAACTGAGAAACTTTTGATCTGGTATAGGTCCCATACAGTGATATTTGTAATTTTTGGATACTGATTCAGGTTTAATATAGTATTGTTTAATTTAATATTAGGATTAAGGTGTACTGGCTGTCCCAGTACCAAAGTATCTTTAAGATTTAGGGAGGTTACCAACTTTTGAAATATTACTGTTTCTTATTATTATGGGATGAACCTTAAAATGCTTTAAAGTCTTAGAATTTAGAAAGGGTACTGCTCTAGGGTTTAAATTGCTTGAGATTAGATTATTGTAATATATTTTAATCCATAGTGGATACCATGCTTTGTTGGATGGTTCAAAATTTGCTATTTGTATAATTTGACTAGCGTTTAGTATGTTGCAGTATGTTTGGAATTCAGGTAAGCCTAGGCCCCCATTTTGTTTGGGTAATGTTAATTTAGTGTATTTTATTCTTGTACTTTTTGGATGCCAAATAAACTTTCCTAGTAGTGTTTCAAGTTTGGAGAAGAAGTCTTTTGGTATATTTTGGTTAATAGCACTAAAATGAAACAATAGTCGTGGAAGAATATTCATTTTAACTATGGCTGCCTTAGCTACTGGAGATAGATTGAGGTTTAACCATCTCTTAGTGTCTTCAGTGATGTTAGACCAGGTTTTAAACAAGTTGTTTTTAGTCATATCAGACTGGGGGTGAGTGAACACAATACCGAGATATTTGAGATTATAATTGACTTTAATTTCAGTTAAAGGGAAATAGAATTCCTTATGTCCTAGAGTATTCATAGGGAATATGATGGATTTATTAGGATTAATCGCATAATTAGATATTTTTGAGAATTTTTCAATGGAGTTTAGTATCTTATTCAAATCAGTATTAGGGAATTCAAAATAAATGTTAAGATCGTCAGCAAAAGCTGTATACTTTATTGGGTCTTTGGAAATATTCATAATATGGTGGTAAGTTCTATGTGATATTTTAAGCAGCAGAGGTTCTATGTATATATTGAACAGGTAAGGTGATAGTGGGCATCTTTGCCTTGTACCGTTCACTATTTGAATAGGCTTTGATTGCTTTTTATGTATAGATAGTGTTGTTGTGGCATTTTTGTATAAAGTCCTAACCATGTTTATATAGCCCTAAGGAATACTAAATTTCTTTAGTATATTTAATAAAAAATCAAAATTTACTCTATCAAAAGCTTTGGTTGCATCTACTGACAGTGCATAGCTAGGACATTTATCATTCACTTTTAAACTAATGATTGAATCAATAGTAAGTGTGTTGTCATATATTTGTTTGTTGTTCATAAAGCCTAGTTGCTCAGAATTTGTTTGATTCTACTAGCTAGTATTGTAGAAAGAATTTTAATATCAATATTTATGAGTGCTATTGGCCTGTAGTTATTTGGGTTTGATGCATCAGATTTGGGTTTTGGTATAAAAATAGTTTTTGAGTTATTGATATACAGGTCTTTGGTACCATACTTTACTATGTATCTGTATACTTTCAGTAGTATAAGAGCTAACTGTTTCTTGAAAGTCTTGTAAAATTCCACCATGTAACCATCAGGCCCTGGTGATTTACCTGGTTTCAACTTATTTACAGCAGCAATGATTTCTTCTACACTTAAGGGAGCTTTAATATTATTTATTTGTGTCTCATTCAGTACTGGAAATTGTAACTCTTCAGTAAATTGATGAAATAATGACTCATTAAACTGGTCTTGGGGTCCATATAGTTTTTGGTATATCTCTTCAAAAGCTGCAATGATCTCTTCATATATCTCTAAAGGTTTGTTATTATAATTTAGTTGCTTTATTTTGGCAGGAGGGTTCTTAATGTTTATGATTCTTGCCAGTGCTTTTGAGGGCGATTGAGCCCATTCGGCATATTTGTGGAGGAGTTTAATTTCATTGATTGAGTACTGTTGTGTT
Source organism: Protopterus annectens (assembly GCF_019279795.1). Lineage (NCBI taxonomy): Eukaryota > Metazoa > Chordata > Ceratodontiformes > Protopteridae > Protopterus > Protopterus annectens. Next base: position 1,812,813,462 of record NC_056728.1, on the reverse strand, counting down.
TGAATTTCACGTAGTTGTCCTTGTAGTGTAACCATTTGACTTTCAAGTACTGGTGAATAATTTATTTGCAGTTCTGACTCTATATTTTTTAATTTTGATTCTATTAATATGACTTTTTCTCTGTTTAATTTTTTATAGAAAGCAGCTTTTTGAATTAATATACCCCTAATAGTGGCTTTTATAGCTTGCCATTGAATGTCGTATGGTATATCTACTACTTCTAGGTTGTTATAAGTTTGGGTAAGAATGTCTATGATATTTTGTGAAACATCTTTAAGCTTTAGTAAGTTAGTATTTAACGATTTAATGTCCAGTTCATAACTGTTTGGGGTTCTTGCACTGAGCTCCCCAACTTTAGTGTAATATTTATCTTTGCATAATCCAATATTGTCCTATGTTCACTATTGTATGTGACTGTATTATTTAATAAGATTTCAGATATTAAAAATACATCTATCCTAGACCAAGACTTGTGATATGGTGAATAATAAATGAATTTACTAGTAGTTATACTATTTCTAGTTTTCAAATGGGTCAGCTAACTTAAAATCTTCCATTATTTCAGCTATTAGTGTAGTAAGCTGAAATGATTGCTTGTTATACTTATTTGTCCTATCAAGTTCTGGATTAATTAACATATTCCAGTCACCTCCTATAATATAGAAGTAATTAGGATAGTTCTCTAAGATTCTGTATATCTCGTACAGATAAGTTATCTGATGCAAACATGGGGCATAAACATTCAGGACTAAGAAAAGTTTTTTAAACATTGGCAGTTCGCAAGTAAAATAACACCATCTACCATTTGGGTCACAGCTACCTTTCCATATATTACCATCAAAAGATTTTTTAACTACTATGGCAACTCCACTAGAAGCCGTACTGTCACCAGCAGCAACAATATATTTCACCCATTTTTTTTTGTATCTTTTTCCCATTGCTCTTTCAACATATGCATTTCTTGTATGAAAGTTATCTCTCCCTTAGATTTAAAAATTAAGTGCATTAATAGATTCTTTTTTTTCTTATCTTGTAAGCCCTTTACATTCCATGAATCCACAGAGATCATCTAAAGGGTATAATACACAGATTGCTGGCTTTCAGAATAAGTGGATATATATATAGGGACAAAATAACATTTCAAAATTATTAGAATTTTTTGTACATATCAATGGTGTGGATATAAGTGTGATATCACTCCCTTTCAGAACCTCCCCATGCATACCCACGCTAGCCTACTACCTGAAAGAGAGGTAAAAGGAATATTAACAACTATAATACAAAAGTTTTCTGTCATTCTAAGTCCCAGCAATAAAACATCAGACATAACAGCATGCCCAAACAAATCATGTATAAAGGCTATGCATTCTAACCCTTTGTTCATTTGAAAATAATTGAGCTGAGCATATTTTAACTGGAATTTATATATCTAGCTTAATAGGCAAATAGCAATCTAATCAAAATATAGTTCAAAGCAAATTATTGTGTTTTAATTGTGTTCACACATAGAAGAGTAACAACATACACAACTGATTTTACCTTAATATAGTTTTGTCAAACAGTGTTTGCATGTTCCTTTGTTATGCTGGTCATACGTACATTCCTTTTATATATATATATATATATATATATATAGCAGTTTTTTACTTGTTGGGTCTGCATTTACTGCTACAGTTATATCCCTGGGTGTCCATTTATCTTGTAAGAATTGAGCATATATACAAAAAAAAAAAAAAATAGCATTGTGATCATTAAAAGAAAGAAAATGTGAGACAGAAAAACAAAGAATCCCTATATATTCTCTGCTGTACAAGATTGGTATGCTTACACTTGATGCATACTTATTTTAAAGCTTAAGAAAGCATATTTTAACACTATGTAAAACAACACAAACCTAACTACAAAGGTTTGCTTTTCCTGGTATGGGCTGAGTATTTATTGCAGCTGCAACAGCCGGTACAGTTTCTAACCCAGAAGATTTTATTAGTCCAGCTTGTATATATTCAGGAATTAGTAACAAGAAAAAAAGCACCTATATATTACCATTTGTATATAATCAATTAACCTGTGGTACTATTTCTAGGCTAGATTTACCTTCCATACACCATATACACGAGAATCTTCACTTTTTGAGACAGGAAAAAGGAAATCCAGAGGTATTCTGTTATGTGAGAGCCTTACTTTTGTTTTAATTTGCAAATGCTGGTTTTCTGAGATGTTTTGGGCTTGAATGGATACCATAGTTTTTCCTTTGACCTCAGCTGTGCTTAATTTTCCTGATTCGTGGTTGCAAAGAATTATGGGTAATGTAGTTAATTCATGACAGTGTGGATATGCTCCCTAAGCTGTAGTTGGGGTGCCTAAATGAAAAACAATGAATCCATGCAGAAAACAGGTATTTTAAGTATTTTACCTTGTCATTAAGAGAATTAGTATGCCAAAAATACATAGAAGCATATAGTCTTTATATTAGGAGCCTGTTTGTGTAAAAAAAAAAAAAAAATACTTCATGGCAGTTCTTTAAAGGCTTTGAGAAAAGCTGTTATTGCTTCTTCTTTATTTTTAACTGCATACTTTAAGCCATTGTATTGAAATTGCAGAGTTGCTGGGTATTTCATTTGGAATCTAATGTCTTTGCTTACTAAGTAAGTGCAGTATGGTGATAGAGCTTGTCTTAACTGTTTTATCTGTAGAGGCAGATCCTGAGCAAAGGTTATCTTGCAGCCATTCCATAGAATATGTTTCCTTGTTTTTGCAGCTTGAATTATTTCTTGAGCATGTGCAGCATTTAGAATTCTTACATATATTTGCCTGGGGGCATCCAGGGTCAGAGATTTTCTCAGAGCACGGTGTATTTTTTCAATAACAATTTTTTTGGGATAGTTCTTTGTTTTCAAGAAGGAGACTGAAGATTTCCTTTGCTACATTAGCTAGCTGTGACTGTTTGTATTTTTCTGGGATGCCTCTGATCAATACATTATTTCTCCTTGCTCTAGCTTCCAGATCAATCAGTTTTTGTTGTATTTCTTTGACTGAATTTTCAGTGATGGAAGAAGCTTTCTGTATTTCTTCTATCTTTGTCTCATTACTCAGTATTCTAGCCTAATTTTTGTCCAATCTGGTTATTATTTTATCTAAGTTATTGCCAAACGCTGTAAGTTTTGAAGAGAAAGATTTTATTTCTGTTTTCAGAGGCATTAAAGCTGCTTTTAGTTCCTCCATGTCAAAAGATTGAACAGTTTTTGGTTTCATTTGGTTCGTTGACACTTCGGCTTGAGATTTGGTAGTTTTCTGCCACTTCGTAATAACTTGCTTGTCTGGAGAAGCAATTTGAGATAGTCTTGTTTTAGATGTGTGTGTGTTTCCATTTGGTCCATTTTTCTTTGTTGTGTGAAAGCTTGCTTCTTATCTTATTTTTTTGTATCTGCTACTTACTGCTTGCAGGCCCAGGCACATGTACAGGAGTCACTGCTTAGTCATCACCCAAATCCAAGGTATGCATTTCTTATTTTTACACTCAGAAGATAAAAATAAGCTTCATTCAGGTAGTGGCTTAGGTTTAATTACTCAGGAGTTACTTTTTTGTAGATTTACACTGTAGCAGAAGCATTAGATGAGGTTAGATTTGAATTTAGTAGTTGGAGCAAGCTGAAGTGTGTGCAGTCTAGCTGGCGGCCATCTTAGAAAAGGTGAGAACCTCCTGTAAATCTTGCTACATCTTTTAAACATTATGTAGACAAGTGGAATGAAGCCACTGCTCAGTACGCAACAGATGAGGACAGGGACAAGGTTTATGATAATTTGACACTAGAATTTAAATCATTCTTAAAAGACAAACATGGTGAGTTCAAAAAGTTCAGAAATGATATACAAGAACTCTGCCAAAAGTACATACTACAATCAACAGAAAATTCTACTAAAAAGTATCATAAATCCTGTAAAGATTTACAGAAAGAAATTGCAGACCTTAAATGGCATTTATAAGAGAAGGAGGATGAATTAACTGAGTTAACAGAGACTAATCTACATAACACTATTTTATAGCCAAATTTAAGGAAAAATTGCAAAACACAAAACCAGTGCAAGTTATAGAAAGTACAGTTGTGTACACTTACCATAAATGTAGATGTTCGGGTGTATTCACTGTTGCAGTCATTACATTTGGGTTATCTGCCGCCTGCAGATAGCCCTCAGCCAGCCTGAATATCAAAGTCTTGGATCCCTGCATCGGATTCTGTCTCTTCTTCCATGACATCAGGTCGTCAGGGGTATAAAACATGCAGCCTACACCATTACATCAGTTTTTCTTGCCCCAGATGTCAGGTGCCGCCATAATGGGAAGCAATTATATGTTAGGTTACACCTCCAACAAAAAGCAAATACACCAGAAAGATGAAATACACTAAACAAGAAGAAAAGTACAGCCAAGAGAAGTCAGGGGGCTGGAGGGAGGGTAACCAGGACTGCAACAGTGAATACACTCGAACATCTACATTTATGGTAAGTGTACACAACTCTACTATGTTCTTCATGTTTCACTGTTGCAGTCATTACATTTGGGTTGATTCCCAAAGCTAAGGAAGGGAGGAGGAAGTTAGAGAGCATTAGGACCGGCTATTAAGCCCTGCAAGACTGCAGTGGCAAAACCAGCTCTGGATTTAGAAAAAAACAGGCATGTGATAATGCTTGGTGAGGGTATGTACAGAGCTCCAGGTAGCAGCTTCTAGGATGTCCTTAGTAGGGACACCTCTGAGAAAGGCTGTAGAGGTAGATGCAGCCCTTTTGGAATGTGATCTTATCCCCTGTGGGGTTGGTTTTCCATAGTGCTTATAGCAGAAATTAATGCAATTGGGGTATCCACTTAGAAATGGTTTGCTTTGAAATGGCATTTTCCTCTGCCCCTGCAGCAAAGCCAACTAGCAGCTGTCCAGATTTTCTGAGAGGCTTAGTCCTGTCCAAATAAAATCTAAGTTGTCTGTGCACGTCCAAAGAGTGCAGTATTTGTTCTCCTTTGTTCTGTGGATTAGGGAAAAAAGTAGGCAAATGAATGGACTGATTAAGGGCCACACTAGACACCACCTTGGGCATAAAGGAAGGATTGGTCCTGAGGGACACCCTGTCTGCATGGAAGATGATGAAGGGCTCCACTGCCATGTGGGCCTGTAATTCAGACACTCTTCTTGCTGAAGTGGTGGCTAGAAGAAAGGCTGTTTTCCAAGAAAGGAATTTCAACTGTGCAGTTGCAGCTGGCTCAAAAGGAGTTTCCAATACAAAGTTAAAGTCCCAGGCCGGAGTAGGGGCTCTCCTGGGTGGTCTTAAATTTTTGGCCCCTCTGAGGAATTGCTTTATCCGGGGATGAGAGAAGAGGGGTGGTTCAGTATTATAATGTGCTGAAATGGCAGAGGCATGAATTTTAATTGACAAGAAGGAAAGGCCCTTGTGGAGTATCTCTGTTAAGTACTGAAGAATATGTGGTAAGCTGGGCACCGTTGTGCCCATCCCCTGAGTCTGGCTCCAGGAACAGTATCTTTTCCACTTTTCAGCATATGATTTTCTAGTACTAGGCATCCTTGCCCTCCAGAATTACATCTAGCACTTGCTTACTGAGGGATGCTATTGGAGAGCTCAAGAAATTAGCCAGGCTGCAAGGTGCAGGGTTTGAAGCTGAGGATGCAGAATCTGGCTCCCCTGCTGGGACAGCAGGGAAGGGATCTGAGGCAGGTGCCATGGTTCCAGCAGTGACATACTGCACAAGAGGGGGTACCAATGCTGGCGTGGCCAGTCTGGTGCAATCAGTATTGTCCTTGGTTTGTCCTGTTTGATCTTTAGCAGAACGTTTGTGAGGAGAGGCAGAGGGGGAAAGGCATAAACTGAGAGGCTTTCCCAGGTGAAGGACAGGGCATCCACTTTCCAAGCTTGACTGTGGGAAGTCCTTGTGCAGAATTTGTCTAATTGGTAGTTCTGAGGGGAGGCAAACAGGTCTATCTCTGGATTCCCCCATTTGTTTCTCAAAAGGTTGAATATCTTTGGTTCCAGTTTCCACTCGTGTGGGTCCATGAGATTTCTGCTTAGGTTGTCTGCCAATTAATTTAGCTTGTCTGGCAGGAATTGAGCTTGTAGGTGCACCTGGTAGCTCAAGGCTGTGTTCTACACAGCCATGGCTAGTCTGCAGAGAGGGTAGGAGTGGGTTCCCCCCTGCTTGTTTATGTACCACATAACAGTGGTGTTGTCTGTCTTTACCAATAATTGTCCTGGAAGAATGTGGCCCTTGAAGGCTGTCAGGGAATTCTGTACAGCTAACATTTCTTTTTGATTGATATGCAGGTGCATCTGACTCGGGCTCCATTTGCCCTGAATGCAATGCCCTGCCAAGTGAGCCCCCCATGCATAGTCTGATGCATCTGTTGTTAGGGTTTGGGCAGCAGGGGGTTCAGTGAATGGAAACCCCTTGTTGTGGTAGCAGGCCTCTGCCCAACAAAGGAACATTGTCTTTATACAAGGAATGACAGGAATCATTGATTCCAAGTCCTGAGAATGTTGACACCATAGGCTTTTTAGATACCATTGTAGTTTCCTCATATGCAGTCTTGCATATGGAATTAGTAGAATGCAAGAGGCCATGAACCCCAGGACTTGCAGGATTTTCCTTGCAGATAGCTGGGTTTTTGTGGCCAGTAGTTTGAAGTAGGCTGTCAAATAAACTTGTTTCTCTGGCGTGAGGTAAGCCATCTGGGAAGTTGTGTTCAAGCTTGCTCCCAGGAATACAATTTGTTGGCAGGGTACTAGATGAGATTTCTTTTCATTTATTGTGTACCCCAGTGAGGTTAGAAGTTTCTTTACAAATGCCAGATGTTTTAGTAGCATGTCCTGGCTTTCTGCCTGAATTAGACAATCATCCAGGTATGGGTATATTTGAATATTTCTTTGCCTGCAAAATGCAATGACTGGAGCTAGTCACTTTGTGAATACCCTGGGTGCAGTAGATAAGCCAAAGGGAAGTGCAGAGAACTGATAGTGCATGGAGCCTGCTCTGAAGCATAGCTATTTCCTGCAAGATTCCCTTATTGGAATGTGCATGCAAGCTTCGTTTAAGTCTAAGGTTGCCAACCAGGCATCTTTGCCTAGCATAGGAAGCAGCTATTGAAGTGTTAACATTTTGAATTTTGGGATTACCAGAAAGGTGTTTAGAATAGAGAGGTCCAGGATAGGATGCCAGGAACTGTCTTTTCTGGGTACCAGGAAAAGTCTTGAGTAAAAACCTTGTCCCCTTTCTTATGCTTGGGACAGGTTTAATAGCCCTGATACTCAGACAAGAGAGAAACTGCTGTTGAGCCTTTGCCCACTGATTTGGGGGTATGTCTGGCCAACCATTTGGTGTTGGTAAGGTGTGGAAGTGGAATATGTATCCTTGGAAAACTATATTTAAAACCCATTTGTTCTGGGTGATGAGTTCCCAGTTTTTTTGCATGCTGGGTGATCTTTCCCCCTAAGGGAGCAGGCAGTTGAGCAGGGCCTGGAAGGTTTAAGGTTAAGTCATTGTAACATTTTTCCATAGGGGGTGTCTTACTACTTCCAGCTTTGGAAGTGGGATCCCCCCACTGCTTAGGCCTGTGAGTACATTGAGACTGTAGCTTAGGTGGTCTGCTGTTTCTTGATTTGGACTGAGAAGGCCTGGAAGAGACAGGAAAGGACCAATTCTTAGAAGGCTAATGCCTACTAAATCTGGGAGGCTGTACTTGCAGGACATCTTTAACAGTTTGCGTAGATTTAGCTTTTTCCTCCATATTTTTAAGGACTTCTTCTGCTTTTTTGCCAAACAGGTGGTCATGGTTTAAGGGAGCATCCAGTAATTTAGCTTTAACGTGATCTGGCAAATTTTGCTCTTTAAGCCAAGCATGCCTTCTAAGAACAGGCCCAGTGACAGCAGCCCTGTAAGATGCTTTTAAAGAGTCAAAACCACTTTGCAAAGTATGTTTACCAACTTGTTCAGCAGAATGCATTAAATCCTGTAATTCTTTATTTTCAGCACAGTCAGGAACCAACATAATTTTCTGTTTAAGTAGTCCCATAATATGCTGCTGATACTTTAACATATGAACCTGGCAGTTTAAGGCCCTAATAGCCAAAGTAGCAGAAGTGTATACCTTTTTACCCCATCTGTCCAAGGCCCTGGAATCTCTATCAGAGGGGGTAGGGTTTTTGGCAGTAGTAGCCTTAATGCCTTTAGGTCCTTGGGAAATGGTCTCTGGGTCAGCAGTAGGATTCTTGAAGAGGAACTTGTGAGAGTCAGGTACTCTGTAGTACCTGTCAGGTTTCCTAGGAGCTGGAGTGTCTGGGACCAGGCTAGATTCCAAGAAGGCATCATCTACAATGTCCAGGACAGGAGGGATAGCTAAAGGCCTGTATTGAGGGAGGAGTAAGAATTACCTAAGCCTCTTTTTGGAGTCAGAGTAATCCTGGCTTTCCCAGTGGAAATGCTGCCTAAGAGTGTGCAAGGTTTCACCAAAAGAAAAATCTTCTGGAGGAGAAGCAGAGGAAATGGAGTCTTATGCATCAGAATCCTCATAGGTAGATAAAGGCAAATCCTGGTAATCAGAAGCAACAGAAAATGCAGAATCCTGATCAGAAGAATCAGAAGGAAAATCAGTTCTAGGTCTCTTAGAGGGTGAAGGATGGCTTTCCCTAATTAAAGTAATAAGGTCTTCAGCCATTCTTATCATTTGTTTTTTAGGCATATGGGCCTAACCATGCAGTTTGGACGTCAGTTTTCTAGGCATGGGTTGAGTTTTAGGCCTTGAAGAAGAAGATGGCATCAGTTTGAAATGCAAGTCAGTAGGCCTGAATACACTCTCAGAAGCCAGTGCCTGCACAGCGGCTCCGCATCCATCCAAGGTAGAGACATCCACAGGTTCCATGGTTGAAGAAGCATCTCATGGCATACCAGACTCTGAATGGGTCTCAGTAGAGGCCTGTGAATCTGAAGTAGCGGGTATCAGGGACTGCGAAAGCGCCTCACTGAGTACCAGCGAACTGGTGACTAGCTTAACGGAAGTGTTGTCAGCAGCTTTGGACCTATGCGGTCTGTCTCTGTCTTTATCTTTATGTTTTTTCAGAATGTTGGTAAGTCGGATGGCTTACCAAAGCCATTTCTGGATAGTTAAACCAAGTACCAAAATAATTTGCTGCAAAAATGAACTGACGATGAATAGTTCGAGGGTTGAATAAGGCACAAAACTGACAGTGAGGGACGTTGTGGTCTGGGCCTAAGCAAGGAATGCAGTACGAATGAAAATCTTTATGAGGTATTTGCTTTCCACAGGTAATACGATTGTTAACTTTTACTGACATTGGTTTAGAGCAAGAAAAAGGATCCCCAATGGGGTGCTTAGTTTTTTTGAATACTTCAGTTCTGAAACTCAAAAATGAAAATTTCAGGAGTCAGCCAACCGGCACTTGCGAACTGCTTCTGCTTCGGGCACCATGCGGCAAGAAAGACTGATGTAATGGTGTTGGCTACATGTTTTATACCCCTGACAACCTAACGTCATGGAAGAAGAGACAGCATCCGAAAGAGGGATCCAAGATTTTGATATTCAGGCTGCCTGAGGGCTACCTGCAGGCCGATAACCCAAATGTAATGACTGCAACAGTGAAACACAAAGAACATCAGAGAACCACTGCAGATCTATATACACAGTCCAGGTTATTAGAAAGTTTACCACAGTAGAATGATAAAAAAGGCATATTTTACAACAAGCTTGCATTTGACGAATGGGTAGCATACACAGCAGGATCTGATGTATGGACAAATGCCTTACTCAGATGTTTTTGGATTTTTAGGAGGAGCTTTTTTTCTCTCCAGGTCTCTGCTTGTAAAATTCTATAGCTGATTGTTACTACTATGTTACTAACATTTCATAAATTGTTTTCTACTGCAGAGGAGCTTGTCTCCCCAGGTCTCTGCTAAAAATGAGCCAAAAGCTCAGCCAGACTAACCCAGTTAACAAATGTAAAATAAATAAATAAATAAATAAATAAATAAATAAATAAATACAATTTTATTCCCAAATGTTTTAAAACTTTCATCCAGTTAAATCAAAAGGACTGTAAATCAGATGATAAAGTAGGGTGTATGACAGCTGTTCTCATGGCATACACACAAGGGCAGCCTCTCACAGTGAAACTGTTAGATAATTTCAATATTACCATCTCAGATAAATTAATGGAATAAGCTCAGTACTTTAAACTTGCATTTCAGATCACATATCAAAGGTCAGAAGAGGACATGCAACACAAGGATAAATGTACAGAAACAGTTAATACACTGTTTTCTATTGCAAGTAAAAAGGGTTCCAGGTGATATTAAGTGCATTTATGAAGAAAACTCAAATACCCTCACCGATTTATTACAAAATCTAATGAGAGGATGGACTTTGGCTGATGATAGGACATTATACTCACACCATATCTTTGCATTAGGAGAGGGTAGTGAGCCATTTGAGGTAATTGGTGAGATAAAAAGTGAGGGAAGGCAATGGTGGTGTGATCAACTACCAGCAGATATAGCTGTGTCTGCACCACCAGCTCCTGTTCCTGTGTCTGTAGCACCAGGATCAGACACAGGTAATGAATAAAAGGCACCATTTTTTTGTAAGAAAGTAGGGCATGTTAATCAAAATTGTGATCATTACAAAGCTTGGCATAAAAAGAAGGAAGAACAGGGGGTGTTTCCAAAAACAGAGCCAAAAGATTTGCAAGCAAAGTCAGACAAACAGATCTATGCACAGAGACCTTACAATACTGGTAAGGACAGCTATAAGGGCCATCAATATACAGGAAAAGGGGATGTATGTCCCATAGACTTTCAAGCAGCCTCATCTATAAATCCAAAATATTTGATAGAACAAGCAGAAGGACTAGCTAGGCAACAATTATGAAAAAAGATTGAAAAATCTAAATATGTAGATTACTCAGACACAGAGGAACATTACAAACAAGAAAATGCAGTGTGCCATATTGCATTTGACAATAAAGGTGAGGATGAGTGGGTGTACTTACAATAGGGGTGTGCTCCCTACTCTGGTATCATTCTTGGCTACTTCTAAAAAGGGTCACAATGGAAAACCACAGATTGCTATCTGGGTAGAGGAGTCACTATGGAAAAACATCTTAGACACAGGAGTAGCAGTATCCATCACATACAGACAGTTACCTGTAAATCCTATAAAAAAGGTTTGCATTTCAGCATTTAATGGCACATGATGCTATGCAGTGAGTAGCCAAGATGTTGACATAAAATTTAACCAAGAAGGACAGACATGGAAGGGTGCATTTTTAATGCATCCATCCTGCTCATCTACCATTATTGGTATGGACATTCTAGGACCTTTGGGCATAGTAATTGACTTGCCTAAAAGTATTCTGTGGATATGAGACAGGAAAGAATGGAGAGGGAGAGAAAAGTTTAGGTTGCTGTGCAATCTCTCTATCTGAAAAACCTGACAAGCCTACAGGATATGTGAATACAGACAGTGCGGATGTGTGGCAGCATTTACAACAGCTTGGACCCAGTGACTGTGGAAAACTAGAAATACCAGTAGGGATGGGCATTGATCAGAATTATATACCACCATTTCAAAAACAATATTCCATTCCTAGGGAGGCAGGAGAACATATTGAAAAATGTATTGCAGAATGGGAAAAGGGAGGAATTATGCAAAAAGGCAACAGTCCCACAATTTCACCAATCTGACCAGCCAAGAAAAATGATGGTAGTTATCGTCTTGTTATTGATTTACAGAAGGATAATCAATACACAACTCCTAGAGCACATTTGATCCCAGAAGTTCCTGAGTTGGCTGCACATATTAAGCCACAAAGTACATGGTTTACAGTAACAGATTTAGCAAATGGCTTTTTTGCAGTACCACTCAGGAAAAAATACTGGCCACAATCTGCCTTTACATTTAAAAACCAGCAATATGTCATGACAACATTACCTCTGGGATTTTAAAACAGTCCAGTTATTTTTCACCAGACAGTAGGATCCATTCTACAATATTTGAAAAGGGATGATTCAGTGTTACATTACATTGATGAGATATTGATTCAGTCTGAAACAGTAGAAGACCGTGTACGGCTTCTTAAAAAAGTATTCCTTACTTTACAGCAGGCAGGGTTTAAGGTTAAAAGTGAAAAAAATCAGTTTAGGTCACAAGAAGTTAAGTTTCTAGGTACTATTATAAAACTGTCAGGAAGGTCTCCTTGCCCTATGTGTGTGCAAGGCATTTTACAAATGGAAAAGCCATTGACTATAGCAGATCTACATAAATTCATGGGAATAATGAATTATAATAGGAAATTTATAGAGGATTATGCAGCTGTGGCTGCTCCTCTATACAAAATGTTTTAGGAACAGAAAAACTCCACCGTTTTACAGTGGGGACCCCATGTGGATGAGGCATTTTCACAAATGAAAATAAAATTAGCACAAGTTACAAAACTAATAGTACCCACACCAAGGTTGCATTTGTGCTGCAAGCAGCAGCAGGGAAGAAACATTATTTGTAGTACTATTGCAGGAATGTCCACATGGTGGCAACAGCAGAATGAAAAAAACATTACACCCAGTTACTTTCTGTGGTAGAAAGATGACTCCAGTAGAATTGGACTATCACCCCTACATACAGCAGTTATTAGCCATTTACTGGGGTATTGAGCAAACTGATTATTTCACTGTATTTTCCACCGTTATAGTACAAACACCACACAAAGCAATAAAAGTTTTGGTAGACAATTTTGAAATGAATAAAATCACAGATGGTATTAGTCTGGCAGTTTTTGCAAAATGGATGGCACTTTTCAGAATGAAAACTGTCACAATACAGACAGGGCACAAATATTATTTGTCAAACCATATGGAGTATGAAGGAAAACAGCATAACTGCTTAGAAAAAATAATGTCACATGATGTACAGTTTCTGGCATCTGATTTTGATCACTTTAAGCCATCCGTTTTTGTGGATGGAGCATGGTTTTGGGACAAAAGCAAATACTGAAAAGGATTTGCCATAGTTACGGAGAATCCGCAGCTGGGTTCTCCCGAACTAATCAAGTTGCCAGGGTATATGTCATCTCAGAGAGCTGAACTAGAGGCAGTACTGCATGTGCTAAAGTATTACAATCCTGTTAACATTTTTTCAGACAGCGCTTATGTAGTACATTTTTTAAGACTCCATATAAACACTTGGGTAAGGCAAGGATTTGTGGACAGTGTAGGCAAACCATTATGGCATGCTGAAGTATTAAAAGACATACATAATGTAATAACACTGTCAAATCAAAAGGGACAGTACATTTTAAAAGTAAAAGCACACCAGACACCAACAAGCAAAACTTTCAGGTTAAATGCATCAGCTGAATCATTAGCAAAACAAGCAGCACAAAGTGGGAAAAAACTTCAAGAGTATGTGCACACTGATACAGAAGTTAGTGCCTTAAAAATAGAAGTTAGTACCCTAAAAGAGCCAGACCAACAATTAATCAAGGAAGATCTCATTAACATTAAAAAAGCAAGGTTTGAAAGAAGAAAAAGACCAGTGCATGATGCAGGAGTACCACCAAAGGAATACTAATGTGTATACTACAGTTGCCTTATGTTCCATATCAGTTAGCACGTCAGTTGATTCATAGGTTCATAGGTTGATAGGTAGGTACTAGTCTATCTGCCCGAAGGTATTTATAATTCTATCCAGAATGTGTTGGCTTTCACAGCCCCCTTAGATTAGTTCCCTGTGCCTCTGTCCAGCAGAGCCATTGAAGTGATCCCCGGGGTAAACTTTCTGTTTCCCATCCACTCGTCAAGGTTTCTTTTGAAGAGTGTTAGCGAGGATCTCTGCCTAATGTAGATTGCAATCTTGTTCCAAAGCATGGGAAGTCTCTGGGACAGGAATCTATCCCTCCAGCATGTCTTATTTATTGTTGTGGTGAGGTTTAGATCCCTAGAGCGTGTGGCTCAAGGGGATAAGGTTTTCTTTAGGTGGAGCATGCCCATCTATTCTGGATGGGATATGGCCTTCTATGTCAGGCAGAGATCACCTCTGAGTAGGCGGTATGTAACCGAGTACAGCTGGAGTTTCTTCAGTCGAGCTGCATAGGGCATCTGTTTGAGGCCAGTGATCCCCTTGGTGAGGTATTTCTGTGGTCTTTCCAGCTGTTGCAGGTGTCTTGTAAGGTACATCCCAAATGGGGCATTGTACTCTATGATGAGTCTGATGAGTGATGAGTAGAGGGGTACAATGATCTTTTTTGATCTGGATGCGAACCTTTTTGTGATTAGGTGGGCCACGTAGAAGGATTTTCTAACCTCTTTGGCAATGTGATTATCAAAGGTGAGATTAATATCTACTTGGGTCCCCAGATCCCTTATTACGTCTTCCGTATTTAGGGGACTACCACCTATGTGGTAGTTTGTGGGTACTTTGTTTTTTCCAAATGGGATGACTATACACTTTTTGGCATTTAGCTTGAGGCCATGATTTTGACACCAGGTATCTGTCTCAGTGAGACCCTTTTGGAGGATGTCTGTGTCAGCCAGAGAGTCAATTATAGCCCCTAGTTTGCAGTCGTCTGTGAACTTGGTCAGCCATAGTCCTCCTGTGCTTGCCTGTACCTCTGAAAAGTATATGCCGAACAGGAGGGGTTCTAGGACTGAAAGCTGGGGAATGCCACTTGTAACCAGTTTAGAGTTGGACCTAGCTCCTGCAGCTCTCAGCATGTGTGTTCTGTCCGTGAGCCAGTTGACAACCCATCTTGTGATGTAGGGGTTTATGGTTTGGCTGGTGAGATTGTCTATAATACCAAAATGGGGAATGGTGTCAAACATCTTAGCAAGGTCTAGGTAGGCTGTGTGTACCACCTTTCCCTCATCTATAGCCTTGGTAACTGTCTCAAAGACGTTCACCAGGTTTAGGAAGCATGATCTTCCCTTAACAAAGCCAAACTGGGTAGGGTCCAGTGTTTGGAGGTTCCCAATGTCTCTGTTAATGAATTCCATGATGATGCACTCCATAGCCTTGCAGACCAAGCTAGTCAGGCTTATAGGGCGATAGTTTCCAGGGTCTGTTGTGGCTCCACCTTTGTGAAGTGGAATAACCATTGCTGTGCACCACTCTATGTGTACGTAGCCCGTGGAGAGGCTGAGTTTGAACAGTGTGTTTAGCTGAGGGGTTAGTTCATCTTTGAGCTCATGTAGGACGCAGCCTGGGACACTGTCAAGTCTCATTGGTGCTGTGTTTTTGGCTTTGGAGAGGGCAGTTTTAACTTGAGTGTCTGTGATTTCAGGGACTCTACATTCTTCTGGTATGGTCATGGGCCCTTTTGGGGGTGAGAGGGGGGTGAAGTTTGCGCTGAACCTGTCTGCCAGGATGTTGGCGATATCCATCGGTTCAGTGTATTTTGTGCCATTCTGCACTAACTCCGAGCAGATCTGAGCATTGCCACTTAGATTCTTGACATAGCTAAATAATGCTTTGTGGTTATATTTGGAGTCCTTGGCAATTTTTCTTTCAAAGCTCGCCTTGGATGATTTTATGAGGGATCATAGTTTCTTGCTGATACTGATCAGGGATGTCTTCCCTTCTTGGGATTTTACTCTTTTCTGTACTAGTTTCCTCCTTCTATTGTACAGCTTGTTTATGGCAGGAGTCCACCAGACTGGTTTCCTTTTCTTGGAGAAGTGAGTCTTGGTTTTGCTTGGGATGGCATGATCCATGCATTCCTGTAGGTGCCTGTAGAATGCATTAGTAAAGGATTTTGCAGCTTGGACAGAGTTATCCTTCAGCATGGAGGCTTTGAAACTTTCCACCTCAGTCTTAAGTAATGTGAAGTTTGCTTTTGAAAAGTTTTTCATGGTGGTTTCCTTGTCCGGGGGTGGGGGTGGAATGTGGATATCCAAAGTGATTTGTTTATGTCAGCTCTAACCAGCGAGGGGTTGACCTCCAGTGTGGAATATCGGTCGCCCATGTTTGTGATGACCAGGTTCAATATGTTGTCACCTCTGGTGGGAGTGTTGACCAGTTGAACCAGGGTGTTTGAGTTTATAAATTCTAGGGAATTTTGGGCAAGGGGGTTAGTACTTGAGTAGTTCTCCCAGTTAATGTTTGGATAATTGAAATCACCCAATATTAGGGTGTTTGGTAGGACCTTTATATTTCCCAGTGTTTCCAGAAATGCGGAATGAGGGTCCTGGGACATGATGGGTGATCTGTAGCAAGCTACAATTTGAATTGCAGTTTTGCCCATTGTTAGTTGCACATGGATGATCTCTAAAGCATTGTGCTGTGCCACTAACCTGGAGGTGTGGGTATCCTTGATGAATATGGATACACCCCCACCTTTTGTATTTTGGTTTGGGTTTTGTGGCTGAAATGTATGGTATGAGTTGTAGCCTGGTAGTGCTGGGGTGCTCTCTGGAGCCTTAAACCAGGTTTCTGCTACTGCACCTATATCGATTTTCTCCATACTGAGGAGTGCCTTGAGTGCGTGTATTTTGAGGTTTAGACTTCTGGCATTGAGTAGCATTACCCTCAGTTTTTTGTTACTTGTGCTATTTACGGTGGTGGGTTTGTCTTTTGAGCCTTGCCTAAAAAAGGCACTATGGGGGTGGCAAGAGCCTTGGCCAGTATTTGAAAGCCTAAGGGTGACAGGTGCAAGCTGTCTCTAGCGAAGCAGCGTGGCTTGACGAGCATGTCATCCCAGGTGGACAGACACTGGATCCCCTTTGAATGACACCAGAAACTTAGCCAATTGTTGAAATCGAGAATGTTTTCTTTATACCATGGTATCATTCTTGGTGAGGACAGGATGCTACGCAGGGTCAGGGTCATACCGGCCTGGGATACGTGATCAGAGAGCTCTTCCATGACTCTTTTCATGTAGTCTAGGGAGGTATGGCTCAGGTCATTCACATCAACATGTATGATGACAGAGTCATATTTGTACTTGTTCTGGAGTGACCTGAGTGCTTGTGTTATGTGGTGGATCCTGGCACCCGACAGGGAGCTAACAGTAACCTTTTCCTTATTCAGCCTAGTGAGTGGGACATTAGTGTGCCTGACTATAGAGTCACCTATTACTAGTATTTTGGGTATGTTATTTTGCCTTAAGGACTGTGATTGCATGGCACACTGGTTTTGTGAAGTATGTGTTTCATGGTTTGTGTTGGGGAGTGGAGGTTGCTTGGATGTTTGCTTTGGAGGTCTCTGCTGGTTTTGCAGATTTTTTTTAGAGCCTCCGAGTATGTTTGTATGTATTTATGTGTGTTTTTTGCCGGTGGTGGTTTAATGGGTCTATGTTAGACTGGTGGCGTGATGCAAGTATTTCTCTTCTCCTGTTGACTGTCTGATCCAGTCTTGAGTTGAGAGAGCTTAGCCTCCAGTTTGGCTGTATAATTGCATCTCTCGCATGTATATGTGTTTGGTGGTAGGAGGAGAGGGTTGCCTGTGTACATGAAGCAGTTGTAACATTGCCTCAAAATGCCCAGATTCACCAGTTGGACTGGAGAGTACACCTGAAACTGCCCTTTGGACATGCCTGGATAGGTACAGTGAACTGTTTTACTGGATGGCTGGTAAGATCGAATAGAGAGCCTTGTCCTTCTGTACAGTACAGGAGGGTCTAGTGCTAGGGTTTATAAGTGCTTGCTATAAGTTTTGAGCAAGTGCCAGATTGAGAAATGAATGGCTTGAGTGCTTAAGTTGAAAGTTTGTCTAGTTCCAAGGGAAAAATTGAAGAGGAGACTTTGTGGAGCCGGGAATAGTTTTACCCTAGCTAACTGGCACTGCCTAGTGTGCAAAACTGGGCAAATGCGGTATTTATAGCAGGGAAATGAAAGAGATAGAAATTAGCCCAAAATGGCCAATAAACTACTAATTTCTGGGCTGAAACCACTCCTCTAGGGACAGATAGGCTGCTCAAAGCTCCCCTCTCTCACAGGTGAACAGATAAACTTCCTTCGATCCAAGTAAGGTATGAGCAAACACAGAGATTTGTAACACAGCCCTGAATTCAGCACTAACCTGAAAACTGGACTATACTAGCTTAGAAAGGTGGGAAACAAGTATATATGTTTTTGTTTGTTTGTTTTCATAAAATAAAGCAGATACAATAAAAAAACACTTTAAATGCACAGAAAAGGATACTTATTGTTATATATCATAGATCAGAGTTGTAGTCAATGCCCCTAGTAATAAAGTAGGAAGAAACACAAATACAGTAAAAGCAGATGAATAAAGTACAATTCTTTTTATATAAAACAATAGAAAACAAACAAACTGATTTAAACAAGTTACCCAATTAACCAGAAAAAAGCTCAAAACTGAGCCCTGTTCCAGCAGTCTTCAATCAGACAAGTTCTAACTGCACACTGCTGCTACTAGGGTGCAGGGGAACCTGGTCAAGTTAAATCACCAACTACTGGAACATGTAGGAGTTGATGAGCTATAGGTGGTGGTAAAAGAAAAATATTGGAACCCAAATTTAAAAAAAAAATGTTTGTAGGCTAATTGTAGAAGAATGTCTAATCTGTTTACTTGTAAATGCTAAAAGCAAAAAATCTCAGTTACATCAGATGCAGTCAGTAAATGGGCCATGGCATGCAGTTCAAATAGACTATGCAGGTCCTTTTCCAACAACAATAGAAGTTATAGATACCTACTAGTAGTAGTGGATGTTTTTTTCAAAATGGGTAGAAGCAATTCCCTCCAGAACCATGACAGCAAAGGCAACAGCAGATGCCTTATGGAAAAATATTTTCTGCCATTGGGGGTGGCCACATGTCATAGAATCAGATAATGGTCCACAGTTTGTTAGTAACTTCATGAAGCAAATGTGTAATTTGTTAGGCATACAGCAAAGATTTCATGTACCACACCATCCACAATCCGATGGCATAGTTGACTGTATGAATCAGACATTAAAAGAAAGCTTAGAAAAAGCACACCTGGAAAAAGGCAATACTTGGGTACAGCATTTGCCTGACATTTTAATGGTATTTGGCTGACATCAAATAGCAAAACGGGTACTTCACTGTACGAAATAATGATAGGTTGAAAAATGCCCATACAACTGCCGTTTGATCCAGATATACCTATTGGTAGACCTATGTTAGAAATCAGTAAGCATCAGCAATGGTTAAAAAAACATACATAAATATTTGATTACTATGCAAGAGAAATATATAATGAAAACTTCCGACTCTGCCACGTAACAATTTTTGACTTTTTATTATAAAACAAAACAGAAGGTAAGCGCTTTCGCGTATGCTACCATACGCTTCATCAGACAATTTGAAAATGTTAACATCAATGAATTTATAGGGAGGCTTAGCCTATCAGCAGATGAAATGGTAATTCCGACACCCACAGACCTGGAACTCGAGTTGAGCTGGACTCTTGGTGAATGCTGACAGACGTGTCAGTAACAAGAATGGAGAATATTTCTCGCTGGTTAAAACAGATGTTTATTCACAAACACTGCAATCCATATCCACATACAGCAAATAAATGAAACACAAGAATGCATAAATAGAAGCAATGCAATCGGTTAAGCGCTTTCATCTGCCCTTAGCAGATTTCATCAGAACAATGAGTATTTCTGCATCCCTTCCTTAAATACCAAACATTTTGGCGCCAAACCTTAATTGAATTTGCATAATTATTCAATTAGTGTAATCACAATGTTACAATGTTGCAAACTAAATATATAAAATACTAGCATGTATATATTAAATATTTTAAATATTTTTAAATAAATACAAATGGTCCCTAACCAATATCTGTATATGTTATAAATATCTATTTTGTAAAAACATTCTTAGACAAAATCACACTTGAAAAAAATAATAAAATTTTTTTCTCTTAAAAAATGACAAGTTTCATATACAATATACATCCCTCAATGAATAACTCACACAATGAGAAACCTCAATATAAACTACATAATTAAAAAATACATAACTGTTTGTTAACAAATGTCAAGATATATTAAACTGTCCAAGCTAATCTAACTGTCACATAGCAAAATGTATTGAGTATCAATGCTTGAAACTGTCACCACTATATAAGTGGGTTGTTCATGTTTCCTAAAAACTCTCTCCATATTGTAGGCTAACTAACTAAAGTGTAGTCTCACTAGGAATGGATCAATACTACCATATTGCATGAGAGTAACAGGTTAGTTACAGTCTATATACAGTCTTTTGGGGCCGGGAAGCCTAATGTTACACCTATTATGGGCATCCCAATATTAAAAATGGTTTGATGCTAATATATTCATTAATACCTGGATAGGTGGTTGCATCTAACATAATTTGCCATTTACTTTCCAATGCTCCTAATTTTGCCTTCCAATTTCCATTCCCCACACTGTTGTCCACCTGATCTAGTATAGCAAATTTAAATCCATGGTCATTTCCCTTGGTCATAATGTGTTTGCTTAAAGCATTTTTCTCATCTCCTTTTTTAATTTTGTACATGTGTTCATAAATTCTGGTTTTAAGCTTTCTTTCTGTTTTACCAACATAGTATGCGTTGCATACTATGCATGTCGCCAAGTAAACAATCCCACTACTATTACAATTTCCTGATTTAGACTTGCAAATACTATAGGTAGTATTGATCAACTTAATCCTGTTCTCTTCATTAATGTACTGGCATTGTTTGCAGGTACCACACTTTGTTGTCCCCTTATTTCTACCGTTTTTCACCTTGGTTTTCGTGTTATTTCTTTCAATCATTCTTTTTATGTTACAACCAGATTTGTAAATAATATTTGGGGTATCACCTATAATATCCTTAGCTTCACCTTCAAGGTTAAATACATACCAATGTCTATATAATATTTCTTTGATAATGTTCGTGAATGGATTATACATAATGACACATACACGTCTATTGAATGTATTAGTAACTTGTTTTCCAGTATCTTGTTGACCTAATAATGGTCTATATTTCTTTCCCCATTGAGATTTTACATAATTTAATACATCAGTCAGCATTGCTTTAGGATATCCTCTGTCTAGAAATAACTGTTCTATAATATTGAGTTCATTGGACATAATTTCTCTTGTGGATGACATCCTTGCTGCTCTCACACATTGGCCCTTTACTATGTTTTTGAACATGTGAGGGGGATGACAGCTTCCAAAATATATATAGTCGTTCGAAAACGTGGGTTTCCTATATAATTTTGAAGTATATCCTTGACCATCAGAACTGATGTAAATATCTAAATATGCAATACCATATTTATCTATAGTATGGGTGAATTTTAAAAATTCAGTTGTATTGTTAATGTAGTTGATGAAATTCTGGATGTTCTCTGTTTCACCCTTCCATACAATTAGTATGTCATCTAAAAATCGAGTGTACAACAACATGTTATTGTAATATTCACTGGTGAATATATACTGGTTCTCCCATTCCAGCATGACTAAATTAGCAAATATGGGCGCACAAGATGCGCCCATTGCTACTCCCTTTGTTTGCCTAAAAGTTTCACCCTGGAACTCGATGTAATTGTGATCAAGTATGAGTTCCATCATACACGTGATTAGTTGTATTTTATCCCAAGTATATCCAGAATAATTCACCAAGCTGTTGCTGAAGTATTCAAGTCCTAAATCCTTGGGTATACAGGAAAATAAGTCCTTAACGTCCACTGTTATGAATGTTAAGTCCTCTTTCCAAACATCTTGGTTCAGTTTTTTTAATAAATCCCAAGAATCTTTAATGAGGTGTGGGACTTTTTCATATACATGCTTCGTCCAGTGGTCCACTGTAACACCAAGGTTGAAAGTTTTCGACTTGGACCCAGAAATAATGGGTCTTAATGGTGGATTCTGGATGTTTTTGTGAATCTTGGGAATACCAATTATGTGAGCCAGTACTGGATATTCATTCCTTAAAAAATTGTATAATTCCTCAGTAATCCTATTGTCCAACAAGAACTCTTCTATGACTAAGTCTATCCTTCTATGTCCGATGTTAATCTGGTTCCTTGAAATAGCTTCATAATTACCAGAATCAAACAAAATTTCATGGATTCTTTGTTGGTATTCATTGGTATATGTCACTATAATCCCCCCACCCTTGTCGGGTTTCATGATTCTAATGTCACTGTTGGACATAATGTCATTTAACATTTTCCTTTCATTGGTAGTAAGATTATCCTTGAAGTAGCTATAAGATTCAGCTCCTTTCTAATGTTATTGTAAGCGGTATAAATGTCTCTACAAACAACTTGCTCATAGAGGGACACCTGAGTATTATTGGGGGGTATATATGTGCTTTTCTTAACTAGTTTGTTCTCATAGTCCAAGGATAATTTTTCACTATCTTTAAACTGGAAGGCCAAGTTTAGTCTTCGACAGTACATTTTACCTCTTTGATGGTATCAAAAGGTCGAAACGTCCCGTAGGTATATACTTCATTCCCTTACTGAACAAAGTGAACAGCTCTTCTTTAATTTCAAAATTAGTGTAATTGTATACCATATAACCTTTGAAATTATAGATCTTAGGGTTACTTAAAGTTTCATTATTCACCAAGTAGTTATCAGCTGTCCACTCGTTCTCAATATTGACTGCATTGTCCACTGATGGACTGTTGTTAACTATATTGGTGTCTATTGGTATCTCTTCTGATGTTTCTTTGGTGCTGGGAAGAAGCGACCCCCTTGAAAATTTACATCACCATCCTGTCTACTGTAAACTCTTTTCCTTTCACTATGTTCTAGAAACGTGACATTGTCCTTATCTCTCCTTGGTAGTGGCCAGGTGTAAACCCTACCTAAGCTGTACAATTCTGTATCTCTCTCCAACTTGTGTATTTTCCTTTTGTGTATCGTCCTCATCTTGAAACTAGCTGTCTCAAACTGTTTAAAATATAAATCTTGCCAATTCTTAAATTCTTTGTCATCCATAATTTCATTATTTAGCTCTTCTATTTCGTTGTACAATATAGCCACTTTCTCATCATTGTACTTCATAACCAGTTTAATGTACATACTTCCAAATAAGTCAAACAATTTGTTAAAATCTTGCTTAATGGTGTTAGTGTATTCAAACCCTAAGGGTAGCTTGAAAAACGCAGTCCTTTAGGTACAATGTTTAAATTAATACATTTTTCTAGGTATACATTATCCAGTTTGACACTCTTAAACTGTATTAATTTCTTCCCCAAAAGATATATTTTACTCCTGATATTTGATGTTTGCTTAAATGTGTTATATTCATTTCTGTGATTACATACTCCCTCATCAAGTTCTAGCACACATTCATCATTTAAAAAATCTTGCATATATAGATCATTGTTATCTCTATTTGTAAAAGGCACATTTTTATCTATGTTTCCCTTAGATACAGTACATTTGTTAGAACTAGCTACAAAGTCTTTAAACACAGTACCTGCATTTTTGTTACTGGCACTTTTCTTGGTTACATTGGAGTAAGTCTTTTTTGTTTCACGTCTTTTTGGCACAGCCCCAAGTCTCTCCGTTTCCTCTTTTTGGTGAAACAAACTAAAGTCAAATGTAAATTCGGCTTCTGAAATAATGTTATCTCCCAAATCCCTCATGTCGATTCCTGAAGCCGTTTTTGTTGTTTTTTGTATATTTGCAGAAACCTGCAGTTGTCCATTTGGAATGTCCCCCATACTATTTAATTCAATCCGTTCAGCTATGTAGGGAGGAGTACTCGAGGCATTCCTCACTCGCTGGGGAGAGCTGGTATTGATGTCAGTTTGTATAGATGCAGTTAACTTCCCTACTAATTCCAAAAGTTTCGATACATCCGCTTTTAATGTGGTGACTTCCTCTCTGAGTGCTAATTGATTAATTTAATTCATCTGCTGATAGCTGAAGAAAAAGGCACACAGCAACAAAATGGTAATTCCGACACCCACAGACCTGGAACTCGAGTTGAGCTGGACTCTTGGTGAATGCTGACAGACGTGTCAGTAACAAGAATGGAGAATATTTCTCGCTGGTTAAAACAGATGTTTATTCACAAACACTGCAATCCATATCCACATACAGCAAATAAATGAAACACAAGAATGCATAAATAGAAGCAATGCAATCGGTTAAGCGCTTTCATCTGCCCTTAGCAGATTTCATCAGAACAATGAGTATTTCTGCATCCCTTCCTTAAATACCAAACATTTTGGCGCCAAACCTTAATTGAATTTGCATAATTATTCAATTAGTGTAATCACAATGTTACAATGTTGCAAACTAAATATATAAAATACTAGCATGTATATATTAAATATTTTAAATATTTTTAAATAAATACAAATGGTCCCTAACCAATATCTGTATATGTTACAGCTTACAGCACTCAGAGAGGAAGTCACCACATTAAAAGCGGATGTATCGAAACTTTTGGAATTAGTAGGGAAGTTAACTGCATCTATACAAACTGACATCAATACCAGCTCTCCCCAGCGAGTGAGGAATGCCTCGAGTACTCCTCCCTACATAGCTGAACGGATTGAATTAAATAGTATGGGGGACATTCCAAATGGACAACCGCAGGTTTCTGCAAATATACAAAAAACAACAAAAACGGCTTCAGGAATCGACATGAGGGATTTGGGAGATAACATTATTTCAGAAGCCGAATTTACATTTGACTTTAGTTTGTTTCACCAAAAAGAGGAAACGGAGAGACTTGGGGCTGTGCCAAAAAGACGTGAAACAAAAAAGACTTACTCCAATGTAACCAAGAAAAGTGCCAGTAACAAAAATGCAGGTACTGTGTTTAAAGACTTTGTAGCTAGTTCTAACAAATGTACTGTATCTAAGGGAAACATAGATAAAAATGTGCCTTTTACAAATAGAGATAACAATGATCTATATATGCAAGATTTTTTAAATGATGAATGTGTGCTAGAACTTGATGAGGGAGTATGTAATCACAGAAATGAATATAACACATTTAAGCAAACATCAAATATCAGGAGTAAAATATATCTTTTGGGGAAGAAATTAATACAGTTTAAGAGTGTCAAACTGGATAATGTATACCTAGAAAAATGTATTAATTTAAACATTGTACCTAAAGGACTGCGTTTTTTCAAGCTACCCTTAGGGTTTGAATACACTAACACCATTAAGCAAGATTTTAACAAATTGTTTGACTTATTTGGAAGTATGTACATTAAACTGGTTATGAAGTACAATGATGAGAAAGTGGCTATATTGTACAACGAAATAGAAGAGCTAAATAATGAAATTATGGATGACAAAGAATTTAAGAATTGGCAAGATTTATATTTTAAACAGTTTGAGACAGCTAGTTTCAAGATGAGGACGATACACAAAAGGAAAATACACAAGTTGGAGAGAGATACAGAATTGTACAGCTTAGGTAGGGTTTACACCTGGCCACTACCAAGGAGAGATAAGGACAATGTCACGTTTCTAGAACATAGTGAAAGGAAAAGAGTTTACAGTAGACAGGATGGTGATGTATATTTTCAAGGGGGTCGCTTCTTCCCAGCACCAAAGAAACATCAGAAGAGATACCAATAGACACCAATATAGTTAACAACAGTCCATCAGTGGACAATGCAGTCAATATTGAGAACGAGTGGACAGCTGATAACTACTTGGTGAATAATGAAACTTTAAGTAACCCTAAGATCTATAATTTCAAAGGTTATATGGTATACAATTACACTAATTTTGAAATTAAAGAAGAGCTGTTCACTTTGTTCAGTAAGGGAATGAAGTATATACCTACGGGACGTTTCGACCTTTTTGATACCATCAAAGAGGTAAAAATGTACTGTCGAAGACTAAACTTGGCCTTCCAGTTTAAAGATAGTGAAAAATTATCCTTGGACTATGAGAACAAACTAGTTAAGAAAAGCACATATATACCCCCCAATAATACTCAGGTGTCCCTCTATGAGCAAGTTGTTTGTAGAGACATTTATACCGCTTACAATAACATTAGAAAGGGAGCTGAATCTTATAGCTACTTCAAGGATAATCTTACTACCAATGAAAGGAAAATGTTAAATGACATTATGTCCAACAGTGACATTAGAATCATGAAACCCGACAAGGGTGGGGGGATTATAGTGACATATACCAATGAATACCAACAAAGAATCCATGAAATTTTGTTTGATTCTGGTAATTATGAAGCTATTTCAAGGAACCAGATTAACATCGGACATAGAAGGATAGACTTAGTCATAGAAGAGTTCTTGTTGGACAATAGGATTACTGAGGAATTATACAATTTTTTAAGGAATGAATATCCAGTACTGGCTCACATAATTGGTATTCCCAAGATTCACAAAAATATCCAGAATCCACCATTAAGACCCATTATTTCTGGGTCCAATTCGAAAACTTTCAACCTTGGTGTTACAGTGGACCACTGGACGAAGCATGTATATGAAAAAGTCCCACACCTCATTAAAGATTCTTGGGATTTATTAAAAAAACTGAACCAAGATGTTTGGAAAGAGGACTTAACATTCATAACAGTGGACGTTAAGGACTTATTTTCCTGTATACCCAAGGATTTAGGACTTGAATACTTCAGCAACAGCTTGGTGAATTATTCTGGATATACTTGGGATAAAATACAACTAATCACGTGTATGATGGAACTCATACTTGATCACAATTACATCGAGTTCCAGGGTGAAACTTTTAGGCAAACAAAGGGAGTAGCAATGGGCGCATCTTGCGCCCATATTTGCTAATTTAGTCATGCTGGAATGGGAGAACCAGTATATATTCACCAGTGAATATTACAATAACATGTTGTTGTACACTCGATTTTTAGATGACATACTAATTGTATGGAAGGGTGAAACAGAGAACATCCAGAATTTCATCAACTACATTAACAATACAACTGAATTTTTAAAATTCACCCATACTATAGATAAATATGGTATTGCATATTTAGATATTTACATCAGTTCTGATGGTCAAGGATATACTTCAAAATTATATAGGAAACCCACGTTTTCGAACGACTATATATATTTTGGAAGCTGTCATCCCCCTCACATGTTCAAAAACATAGTAAAGGGCCAATGTGTGAGAGCAGCAAGGATGTCATCCACAAGAGAAATTATGTCCAATGAACTCAATATTATAGAACAGTTATTTCTAGACAGAGGATATCCTAAAGCAATGCTGACTGATGTATTAAATTATGTAAAATCTCAATGGGGAAAGAAATATAGACCATTATTAGGTCAACAAGATACTGGAAAACAAGTTACTAATACATTCAATAGACGTGTATGTGTCATTATGTATAATCCATTCACGAACATTATCAAAGAAATATTATATAGACATTGGTATGTATTTAACCTTGAAGGTGAAGCTAAGGATATTATAGGTGATACCCCAAATATTATTTACAAATCTGGTTGTAACATAAAAAGAATGATTGAAAGAAATAACACGAAAACCAAGGTGAAAAACGGTAGAAATAAGGGGACAACAAAGTGTGGTACCTGCAAACAATGCCAGTACATTAATGAAGAGAACAGGATTAAGTTGATCAATACTACCTATAGTATTTGCAAGTCTAAATCAGGAAATTGTAATAGTAGTGGGATTGTTTACTTGGCGACATGCATAGTATGCAACGCATACTATGTTGGTAAAACAGAAAGAAAGCTTAAAACCAGAATTTATGAACACATGTACAAAATTAAAAAAGGAGATGAGAAAAATGCTTTAAGCAAACACATTATGACCAAGGGAAATGACCATGGATTTAAATTTGCTATACTAGATCAGGTGGACAACAGTGTGGGGAATGGAAATTGGAAGGCAAAATTAGGAGCATTGGAAAGTAAATGGCAAATTATGTTAGATGCAACCACCTATCCAGGTATTAATGAATATATTAGCATCAAACCATTTTTAATATTGGGATGCCCATAATAGGTGTAACATTAGGCTTCCCGGCCCCAAAAGACTGTATATAGACTGTAACTAACCTGTTACTCTCATGCAATATGGTAGTATTGATCCATTCCTAGTGAGACTACACTTTAGTTAGTTAGCCTACAATATGGAGAGAGTTTTAGGAAACATGAACAACCCACTTATACAGTGGTGACAGTTTCAAGTATTGATACTCAATACATTTTGCTATGTGACAGTTAGATTAGCTTGGACAGTTCAATATATCTTGACATTTGTCAACAAACAGTCATGTAATTTTTAATTATGTAGTTTATATTGAGGTTTTTCATTGTGTGAGTTATTCATTGAGGGATGCATATTGTATATGAAACTTGTCATTTTTTTAAGAAAAATTTTATTATTTAGTATTTTTTCAAGTGTGATTTTGTTTAAGAATGTTTTTACACAATAGATATTTATAACATATACAGATATTGGTTAGGGACCATTTGTATTTATTTAAAATATTTAAAATATTTAATATATACATGCTAGTATTTTATATATTTAGTTTGCAACATTGTAACATTGTGATTACACTAATTGAATAATTATGCAAATTCAATTAAGGTTTGGCGCCAAAATGTTTGGTATTTAAGGAAGGGATGCAGAAATACTCATTGTTCTGATGAAATCTGCTAAGGGTAGATGAAAGCGCTTAACCGATTGCATTGCTTCTATTTATGCATTCTTGTGTTTCATTTATTTGCTGTATGTGGATATGGATTGCAGTGTTTGTGAATAAACATCTGTTTTAACCAGCGAGAAATATTCTCCATTCTTGTTACTGACACGTCTGTCAGCATTCACCAAGAGTCCAGCTCAACTCGAGTTCCAGGTCTGTGGGTGTCGGAATTACCATTTTGTTGCTGTGTGCCTTTTTCTTCAGCTATCAGCAGATGAATTAAATTAATCAATTAGCCACAGAAAAACATTTAAAAACTGGGCTGAAACATTTAGTATTTAAAAAGGAAGCTGCACTTAAAAACTGTGTGATTTAAAAGTTAAAAACAGATCAAAGTAAAACGTCATATGTATATCATAAAATCATACCAGATTAAAAATACATATATAGATTTAATGAATAGAAATAATAGCATATATTCTGCATAATGCTTCAGAGAAAACTTGTTTCAGTAATCATTGCAACATAGTAGCTAACTCTTGAACAGAATATAAAACTGTAAATGCAGATACATTCAGTAGTTCATCAAAAGTCATAATGGCGTTTCTTAGTTCTGAAGTATATTATAGAATGTAACCAAGCTAAATGGTTATATGTTTATATATAAAACTTCAGAGTGTAAATCAATCGGAGAACTTTTGGAACTGTGCAATTCATTTAAAGTGTATTAATATAAATATATAATTATATTTTGTATTACTCAAAGGCTTAAAAATGATCTCACTAGTATATGCTAAAATGCAGTTATATTAAATATTAAATATTTGTATAAATATTAAGCTGATTATCAAAACACCATATGAATAAATAAATAAATAAGTAAATAGATAAATAAATAAGTAGATGGATATGTATTTACGCTTATAAATATATAGAAACTGTATATAAAATAGACGCATGAGATGATGATGAAAAATGTAATAAATTACAT
Organism: Protopterus annectens; assembly: GCF_019279795.1. Classification (NCBI taxonomy): domain Eukaryota; kingdom Metazoa; phylum Chordata; order Ceratodontiformes; family Protopteridae; genus Protopterus; species Protopterus annectens. The sequence goes on along the minus strand of NC_056728.1, from coordinate 1,812,783,832 downwards.
ATATTAATATTTTTATTTTTATTTTTAGAATAAATTTTAATACAGTACAAATATATTTATATTTGGTTAAAAATATGTAGATATATATAAATATGGATAATAAATATATATAGATGTAAATGTAAATATAGTATCCATTATGAATTTCTTAAAATAAAATCTTTTATGCATGAAATAATGAACTTTGAATAGATGCCAAGCAACTGTGTATTAAATAAATCAGTATAAAAAACAAACTAAAAAATAATAAAAAATAAGCATATATGAATGCTGAATGAAAAATTTTTTTTGTTATTGACCATGGATAATAGTTAGAGGCTACTGAACAAATTTATCCATTCTAAAATGAATTCATCTTCGATTATTTAGAAAGGATCTAATACTAATATAGTTGTTCAGACCTGGCAAGTAATGGCCCCTTAATCTAAGTATCCATTTGAGTTCATTTAATTCTAACTGATTAGGATAGTCACCACCTCGTTCTGTAGCTTCTACCACTTGCAGCACCCTGAATACAAAGGAATGCGATGGATTGGAAATCACATGTTTAGCCAAAGCATTCAACTCATTTTTCTTTCTTATATCATATTGATGGTTATATATCCTGTTCTTGAGTTTCCTTTTTGTGAGGCCTATGTAAAATGCATTGCAATGTTCACATGTGGCTAAATATACTAGGCCCGTGGTGTCACAATTAGCTCTAAACCTAGGTGTAAATGTAAAATCAAGTTCTGGATGCACAAAAACTTGATTTTTGGTGATGAACCTACAATAATTGCAACTGTAACAGGGGTAAGTTCCAGGAAGTTCATTATTACTTAAATTGTTAAAAAGCAGTCTTGGCTTTCTGTCACATAACAGAGATTTTAAATTTTGGTTGCTCCTATACACTATATGTGGAGAGTGACCTACTATTCTTTTAGTAGGTTCATCCAATGTTAAAACTCTCCAATTATTAACTAGTATTCTCTTGATGTTCATAAAGTCATTGGTATATGTTGTAATGAATGAAACTCTTTCAGTATAATTGAATTTATGACTAATATTTGTAAAATTGACAGCCTGGTAGTTAGTTTTGGCTGCATATGGAGTCAGAGATTCTAAAGGCAAAATACTGTTTCTGACTTCCATAACTAAATCATGGTTATATCCTCTTGATAGAAACATGTTCACCATTTCATCAGCTTTCTTAGTCAAATCTTGCTTGTCAAGGCATATTTTACTAAGTCTGGCAAACTGACTTTTCAAAATGCCTTTGAATATATGACGGGGATGCATGCTGTTGTATTTCAAAATGGTGTTCTTCCAGCATTCTTTTTTATAAAGTGTGGTTACTAATTTCCCTCCTCTAATGGTGATACTTATATCCAAGAAGTTAACCAATAAGTAGGAGGTTTCAATTGAAAACCTCAAGAAAGTGGTAGTAGTTTCTAAATGAGTTCTAAAATCATAAAATTCTTTGATAGAGCCATCCCAAACAATGAGAATATCGTCAACAAAACGTTTGTATAGTACAACTTTGTTAAAAGAAGGGTGTTTAAAAACATGATTCAGCTCCCAGTGATGTACAACCAAATTTGCGTACGTGTTTGCACACGGGGTTCCCATGGCTACACCACATGACTGAAGATAAAGTTTATCATTAAAAACAAACACATTGTTGCTTAATACTATGTCTAATAATTGACATATCATAATGGCTTTATTTCCTTTTAAGTCAGGGTGATATTGTAATAATTCACGGATGGCATCAATCCCTGCATCATTAGGGATTGAGGTAAACAAACTTTGCACATCCATTGTGATTAAAAGATGTTTGTTCTGTATAAATTCAAAGTCTAAAGACTGTATAAAGTTTATAAGCTGGTATGTGTCTTTAAGGACCGTAGGTATGGCTTCCAAAAGTGGTCTAAGCGTTTTCTCTAAAAAAATGGATATATTTTCGGTGACCCATTTGGCACCAGACACTATCGGTCTCATTGGTGGTGGTAAAATCCCCTTGTGCATTTTTGGTAGCCCTTTGATGACAGGTACTACCGGGTGCTCAACATGAAAGTAATCATATAAAGTCTCAGTTATCTGACAGCACATAAGCATATCGTACATATCATCTCTAATATTTTTAATGATTAAATCAAACTTAACTTGATCTATTAAAACATAGGTATTGTCAGCTTCCAACATATTAATCATAAAAATATTATAATCTGCCGTATTAAAAATGACTAAGCCTCCTCCCTTGTCAACTGGCCTAAAAGTAAGTGAGGCATCATGTCTCAAAGTTTGTAATGAATACATATTTTTACTTGACATATTAAAAAAAACGCAATGCCTGATACCATTGTTAAAATAATTATAGAAATCTGCTTCACACAATTTCACAAAAGAATCTACCTGAGTTGGCATAACAGGTGTAAAAGAACTTTTCTTCTTATATACTGGAGTACTGGCAGTATTAGATATAGAAGTATTTATGTCTTTGTTAAAGAGCAGTTTCAAACTGACTGCTCGTGCAAAAGAACGTAAGTCAATCAATAAGTCGGACATTATGCTCCCTCTTGAGGGAACAAAAGAGAGACCATTGTTAAGAAGTTCAATATCGCTATCGGTCAAAATATAGTCAGACAAATTGAAATAAAGCGTGCTTACTGTCTTTGCCTTCTCGGCTGATAAGTGTTCATCTCGCCTGATAGTTTGCGTTTCCTGCTCTCCCAGCTGTTTCTTCTTCCTTTCTGAAAGGTTTGTTTCCTGATAGGCAAAGGTAAAAAAGGATTGTTTTCATAGTTGCTCTTTTTACTGATGGCTCCCGTGGCGTTTCTTGAAGTTTTTGCTGCATTATTTGCTTCTTGGTTCGGAAGTGGTGTTGAGACTAGCGAAGCACTGGTAACCGAAGCAAATGTCTCTGGTGGTGTAGTAAAGGAATCGTTTGACATGTCAGCAGCAACTCCAGGCTCAGTTGCTGTTGAACCAATGACATCCGATGCAATGAGTGTGCGGTCTAACGGCGCCAAGTTCAAAGCAGGTTTCTCAGCTGAGTAGTGATTGTCAAAGGTTCTCGGCCAAACGAACACATTGCCAGTAGAAAAATCTTTGTAGTCACGTTGGAGCTTTTTAGTTTTGATTTGCTGTAGCTTCAACGCATAAGTATTTACTTGATTATATAGGTTATCTAATTTCAAAGAACAAGAAGGATAGCAAAAATTTTTTCTAAGGTCTGTATTAAGATCATTTACCTTAGAAATCAGTTCTACTTCAAGTGGTTCAAAGTACTCTATTAAGAGTTTCATATGCTTGAAGCTCGTTTCAATGTTAATATCCTGCCATTTTTTCAAAAGCAGGGGATGTGTGTCTCCATAAGTAGGCATAACTAATATGCGCATGCCTCTCGGTATTAGTTTATAGTGAAGACAAGCCTCTAAATGCTTACGTTGCCAGGCCATTCTCTGTAGTTTATATAGATCATTTTCTAGTATTTTCATACTAGAATCAAAAAGTTCAATATTAGAAATATCATTGTCTTTTACTGTAGAAGCAGCTACTTTCAGGTCCAGAGCCAATAAAGGGTTCGACTTACTAGAAGTGATGGCTGTCCATTGTTGCTCATTAGTCGATCGCCTCGGTTCCGGATTATAATCCAACTCCAAATCCATATTTGCCATAGACGTGTGCAGGTAGAGATCCGAAAAACAGCAAGCAAGTAAAAAACAAATACGGATCTCTAGATGCCAAGGAGTCAGTAGTTAGAATCCTGCGGTAAATATATAATGAAAACTTCCGACTCTGCCACGTAACAATTTTTGACTTTTTATTATAAAACAAAACAGAAGGTAAGCGCTTTCGCGTATGCTACCATACGCTTCATCAGACAATTTGAAAATGTTAACATCAATGAATTTATAGGGAGGCTTAGCCTATCAGCAGATGAATTAAATTAATCAATTAGCCACAGAAAAACATTTAAAAACTGGGCTGAAACATTTAGTATTTAAAAAAGGAAGCTGCACTTAAAAACTGTGTGATTTAAAAGTTAAAAACAGATCAAAGTAAAACGTCATATGTATATCATAAAATCATACCAGATTAAAAATTTTTTTTACTATGCAAGAGAGCAAGCATTCCACCTATGGAGAAAGCAAACAATTTTCCCACCTGAAGAAAACTTTCCCTGCGGAACAAAGGTATTGATAAAAACATTCCAATCAGAAGGTCCATGGGATAGCAACTGGCAAGGCCCTTTTGAAGTAGCAGAACAAATCGGACCATTAGTGTATAAAATTAAAGGAAAAAAGAAAAACAAAACAATGTTGGGACATAAAGATCAGTTAAGAGTTATTAAAACTAGTCAGCAATGTAAATCTAAGTGTATTCTCTTGTAGGTTCCCCTCAGAGAAAGCATAATGAAATTGACATGGTTTAAAGTGTATCCTTTTGGAAATCCAGTTTTGGATGACCAAAGGCAAAATGACTCAGCAATGGAATTTCTATTTAAAGGCTGTTTTTTTTTTTAAACAATTGTAGCTATCATGCTAGTTATTATTGTATTGTTTAGCATTAAATTGTACTTACAACCTGTTAACCAAACTGTGAAGTTATACAAAAAAAGAAAATAGAGACGTGGAAAAATTAGCAAGACTGGTCACCATCTTTTAATACATTTTTGGCAAGACAATGTTGGCATGCAAAAAGCAGAAATGTTTCTAATTGCTTGGTGTGTAGTTTAATACCTAAAATAGCAGGGGTCATGCCACTGGTACCAATTCCATTAGACAATGTTAGTAGTTGGAGAGTATTAATAAATGAAACAGGAGATCAAGTTATAAATGTACAATTATGTAAAGCAAGAGTACAGTTATCTGCTATAATACAGGGAATCACATGTTTTCAACAAACTGGAACCATCCTACTGGGTAATAGTAATTGTACTGAAACAATTGAAATGATAAACTTTCATAAATACATATCATGGTTTTCCTATTATAATACCAGCCAAGAGCCAGTTAATACTAAGTGACACAGCTGTATATCATTTTTCACAAAATGATAAAATGAGTGTGTAACCAATGTTACATGTTGGAGAAGTAAAACAAATAAAAATGTTATGGTTGTACATAATAAAACTCCTACGATGAGGCAGGTAAATGGCAGTGTATTAAATAGCAATGTTGCTCTGTCAGACAGGTTATATTACATTTGTGGTAAATATGCTTATAAATGGTTACCAAAGGATGGGATGGTAACTGCTATATAGGATTAGTAATACAAGCAATGCATCATATAAAAGTGTTACCAAAGGGAAGCATTAGAAATGCAAGAAGGAAATGAGATATATTACCTATAACTGAAAGTCCAGAAAATCCAGTAAATACCCTAGCTACATCACATATTTCCCACCAAAACTTTGATTATTTAAAATTAAAAGATATGGACCTATGCGATTATATAATTTCTGGAGCAGGTATATTCCCATGGTATGGAGCAGCAGAAGCCATTTGGGAGTTAAGAAAACTATCTAACCTAGTTGAGGTATTGGCAAATGCCACTTTCAATACAATTTCAGACATTACTGTTGAAATGACAGCCATATGAACTATGGTTTTACAAAATCGAATGGAGTTAGTTTGCATACTAGCGTCCCAAGGGGGTACTTGTGCCATAATAGGAGAACAATGTTGTACATTTATTCCAGATAAAACAGAGTAGAAGTCATTGTGCAAGTGTCACAACATACTAGAAAAAAACTGGAATGACGATTGGAGCATGTGGTTTAATAATTTATTTACAGGGTGGACAGAAAAATCACTATGTTGTTAATTGCTATTATTGTTATTATAATGCTTAGTTGCATATTAGTCATATGTATTACAGTTTGTTTAATTAAAGCTATTCAACAAGTTATTGTTGTCAATTGCCACAATGAAAATATTTTAGCAAACAATGATGGATTTGTCTCTCTGGTTTAAAATAAAAAGGGGTAATGGTTAGAGTATGCTAAACAATGAATAAAGGTTGAAATCAATTTTGCTGTAAATATGCAAACAAAAAAAAAGTAAAGCATACATTAAAAGTTGGCTTAAATGTAGGAATAAAGCTTTTTAATATAATATGAGCACCCATACTATGTGACATAACCCTGATTAAAATAAGTGGTGTTATGAAAAACAAGAAAGATCTATTAATGGATATGTTTCCTTACAGAATCAGCAGAAACTCTAAAAAACAATTCTGTATGCTTTCTCACAATATCAGCAAGGAAGTTTGACGTGCTTTCTCAGAGATGAATGGACATGCTTTTTTTATAACATCAGCAGAAAAACAATTTGTACATGCTTTCTCACAAGCTTTCCTTATCAGCAGAAAAATAACTCTAAAAAGTAAATATATACTTTCTCACAAGCATCAGCAGAAGTGTTTCTTCACAGATGCTTCCTTACAAAATCTAAAAAGAGACACTAAGAGGAAAAATAGGATCTAAAGTGCATGAGAAGAACAGTGTATAAAAATGTAAAACTAAGCTGCGTTAGAGGTATTTGTAGGAACAGACTTGTTCCAAGGTATTTGTAGGAGAATTATTATCCATACTGATTTTAAAATAAACCTTGTACATTAAAGCTGAAAGCTGTAATAGTATAGCATGTCGTCTGTTATAAAAATATGTTATTTATTAGTAATTGTGCTAGAGTTAAAATAGTATTGTGCTGCAAAGTATATTTTCCCATCAGAGTGCAGTCTGCAAGACTTTGTGTCTTAAACAGACTGCAAATGCAGTTATGCAAAACCCTGTGTTATAACCAGACTTTGGCTCCAGCACAGCAGCACCTTCATAATTAACTTTCAGTAGTAATATAGACCCATTTTATGTTGATCCAATGTCTTCATTCTTTGTGCCACCTACTACCTGCAAAACTATAAACTGTATCTTATCATGTCCCATTCCAGGCTTGCTCAGAGAAATCAGAAAAATGAATTTCATAAATACATTTGAAATATATTCCTGAGCTCAGTTTGCATCCAGAAACAGATGTGCAATGCATTTATTGTATAGTTTACTTCTTCCTACTGCTCCATCTTAGCAATGTCACATCTTACCATACTTCAATGTTTATACACCATCAGCTATCTCTTAATCACACTCTTCTTAATTACTCCACCACCTGTACATCCCACAATGCAGCACAAAACCTCTACAATGCACCTCATATTCAGCTCTTTGGACATAAACATCTACACTTTTCACTCACCCCATACCAAACCAAAGTGAAAGCTATATTAAAAAACAGTATGTTCCCTGCAACATTGTTCTTTGTCAATACACCTATGTGATGGCATTCACCCTAATCTTGGCCCATCTAAATTGATTTCAAGCACAAACTTCTTATTCAGTACAACCCAATCCACAGCCCAGAAGAAAATACTAATGACACTTGCTGCTCAACCCAAACTGCATCTCAACAAACTTTTGCTAAAAGTACGGGTTGCTAAGTACAAACACATTTGACATAATGGTTAAGGTCTTTGCCACCAATGTACAAATTATAGGATTTGATCCTGACCTCTGGCTTGATCCTGATCTTCCTGTAACTCTGAGGGGTTCCTCCCACCTCCCAAAACTTGATGAATGTTTCTACCTCAAAACTCACCCAGAGAAACTAAATCAAATGGAGTTGTGGGCAGCAGCACAGACTTTAGGTGGTGCCCCATTGAGGGATAAGTTGTATAGCCCAATCACATTAGGTATTTATTGTTATATGCATTATTCTCTAGATAGGAAAACATGTATGACAGACTGCATGCCATGTTAGGGCTAGCCACTCAGTGGTGTAAAAAGTATTTCTTTGTAATTTGGTCACATTTACTAATGTCACCAAATGTGGTCATGGGTATTTGCTGGTAATAAGTGGGTTGTGGGCTTGGCCTGCTCCAACCTGCATCATTGACCCATGCTGACAGTGAGGTAGGTCTATGTGCCTCTGTTTAACAGTGTGTGCCTATTATAAAGCCCTGCAACCATGTGTCAGTAAGCTACTGGCTGGCTGGCATCTAGCTGTCCAACTGGAGTTACCTGTGATAGCTCTGTTGGGTGAAAGCTAGACATAAAATCAGTCAACCTGCTAACTGTGAACTAAGGATTGTTGCACTCAACATTGGTTCACAGACAGGATGCAGATTGGAGGTGAATGACATTATGGCAAGGAGGAGGCTGGACATTCTGTGTATCCAGAAGTCAAGACAGAAGGTCCCTGCAGCAAAGCCACTTGGCTTGGGATCCAGAGTACACTACTCAGGAGGAGGCTAGATTAAAAATGGTATGATGAATTGTGCTAAAGGAAAGCCTTTAGGAGAGAGTGAGGATGTTATCAGAATTAGTGATAGACTCATGGAAATCAGACCTCAGTGTAAATATAGGGCAGAATTCATAATCTCAGCCTATGCCTCACAGCAATGTTAAATTGGAGAAGAATATAATGCATTCATACAGCAGCTGCAGAACATACTAGACAAAGAAGTACAACATTAATTGGTGTTGATAATGGGGGACTGAATGCAAATATCATGATCGACAGAACAGGATATGAGGACTGCCTGGGTCCCCATGTATGGGGCAATGGGAATAAAGAAGGATAGCCTGTTCTAGACTTTTATTTGGAAAATGAATTGATGGTGGCCAACACATGGTTCAGCAAGAGAGACAGTCACATGATCACATACAGAGTGGCCAACATGCAACTCAGGTTGGCGTTCTCTTAGTAAAGAAAGGGCAATGGGGTAGAATCAGAGATTGAAAAATCATCTTCAGTGAAACAGTTGGTCCACAGCATAAACCACTGGAAGTTACAATCAGCTGCAAGCAGTGGTCAAAGAAGGCTCTTAGATCAACAGAGACTAGGCCAATGACCTGGAAGCTGACTGGAGTGAAAGCAGAAAAGCACATGAAAATACTAATTTCTAGAACCTGAAGAAGAAGAGGAAATAGGTGGAGTTGAAGAAGAATGGCAGTGTCTCAAAACAGCATGCATGGATACTATAGAACATATATGTGGCTGAGCCAGGTATTGAAATAAGGCACATCAGGAAAGCTTGAGATGGAATGCTGAAGTCCAGGAAATTATGTAAAGAAAGAAGAAATGCAGGAAAACTGTGAGATACAAAAGACAGACTAGGCTAAGAAAGAATACCGGTTTGCTAACAAAGAACTAAAAGAACAGTCAACAAAGAACAAGGCATCAGTGGCACTCTACCAGCTTCTGGAAGTAAGTCAGCAGACAGTGCAAAGAAACTTAGGTTATAAGGCAAAGACATAAAGATAAAGAAGGTAGTCAGCAGACACCATTCTTAATGGATGCCAACAACAATCTGCTCATCGGCCCACAGGATATCAAAGGCAGATGGAAGGGGTACTTCCAGCAGTTTCTGAATGAAGAAAAACCCTCAGTCTGCCTTAGACACAGCCTGCAATGAAAAAGGTTAAAGATCCCACTCTAAAAGTAGTAAGATCAGCACTAAAGAAAATGAAGTCAGGTAAACTATCAGGCTTAGGTGAGGTCATGTCAATATGATCAAGTTATTTGGTGAATTAGGTGATAAATAGCTCCAAGGTATACTCATAGCAGTATGAAGGGAAAGATCCCAGATGACAGGGAAGTAAGACGTCCAGTGCCAGTGTACAAGAACAAAGGGGGCAATCACAACTGTGGACAGTACAGAGGTATCAGACTCCTGTCATACTGCATGAAAGTTCTGGAGAGAATGACTGATAAATGAATATGCAGAGTACTAGAAAGTAAGATGGTAGATTTGCAGTTCAGATTCAGACCAGGGTGCAGCACAACCAACCCAATGATTGCAGTGAGGCATATAGCTGAAAAGATGCTAGAGATGAGGAAAGAGTTTGACTGGGCATTCCTAGACTTGGAAAAAAAGCATATGACAAAATCCCAAGAAAGCTGATTTAAGCAGTAATGGGATGGTTCTATGTCCTAGAAACATTGGTAGAATTAGTGTATGTAATGTACAAGGAGCCAGAGACACAAATGCAAACCATGTTCAGACAAACAGAAGGGATCCAGTGGGACTAGATGTGCATCAGGGTTCCCACTACTGTTCATACTGGTGATGGACTACATCAGCAAACATGTTAGAGAGGACAGATTAAAAATGCTGCTATTTTGCAGATGATGTGGCGTTACAAGCAGCATCTGAACCAAAAATTCAGCAAATGGTAGGGGACTAGAATGCAAAACAGAAGATACATGGGAAGGAACTGAGTACAGACGACAGTTGTCATGGCAGCTAATGGGGTAAATCGGAAGAAGATGAAAATTAAATAGAAGGAAAAGTAGCAGAACATGTTAACAGCTTCAAGTATCTGGGATGGTTGAGGAGAAGGTAAGTCTGAATGAGGAAGTCAAAGCTAGACTCAGAGGGGCTGCAGTAACTGACAGGGTGTCAGGGATGGTGTGTGACTGAAGAATGCCAAGAAAGCTGAAAAGTAAGGTGTACAAAACAGTGGGGCGATTAGTACTGCTGTATGGTACAGAAACATAGGCAGTGAAGGCAAAGTAGTTGTAGAATCTAGAGTTGAAAGAGATGAAGTGCCTGAGAAGGAAGGTAGGATGCACATTGGGACAGATGAAGAAATGAGGACATAAGAGCAGAAGTCAAAGTAGCTCTAATTAAAGAGAAGGTCAAAGAGAACAGAGTACAGTGGCACAGGCACGTGCACAAAAACAGTGGACAATCTTTTGATGAAGGTTTTTGAGAGATAGAAAGAAGGCACGAGGAAACAAGGGCATCCAATAGAGAGGTGGATGGATTGCATGAGAAGACCTGTGACAGTTAGGTTTGGCCATCAAAGAAGGTAGGAGAGTGGCAATAAATCAAGTAACTTGCTGACAGTTGAAGCAACACTCTGACCCCATATAGAACATGGGAAAAAAGGTTTTTTTTGATGCCAATAATTATGATGATGACTGTCTTGCAACTAGCCAATATCATTATCTGCAGCATTTGCAATAAACCAGCAGAATTCCATGCTTGGATAAACTTCCACTTCCTTGATATATTAGTAATCACTGAAATTTGGTTAAAATCAAACATTAAAAATGAAGACATTCTCCCACCTGGCTATAATATTATCAGAACCGATAGAATAAAGAAAAAGGGTGGTTGTGCTGCTATTATTTATTCCAGCTTCCAAGAGGCTGCACACTCCCAGCATACTATATGACAAATGGCATGGGATATTTAACACATGAGAGTGAGTCCCATGAGCTGACCCTATATCATCTGTTTTGAATGCAAAGTGAGCTCATAAAGGCATTTAAAATGTATTGATAAAATCCTCCGATTACTCTGGATGATTTGGAAATGAGACATGATAAGCTATAGCTTACAGCTTTGCAAGCAGTAGATGGTACTGAGTTCAGTTCCTCATCACCTTTCTCAAACTTAATAAGTATGCATAGTCACTCTCTAGGTCCCTGTTGGACAAAATACCACCACAGCTGAAGAGACCTTATCTTGGTTATCAAAAACCATCCCCCAAAAAACTGTGTTCCTAAGTGGTCTAAATATCAATTGTCAACCTTTCACTACAGAATTCCTAGAAACTATTATAAACCTCTGTGGCTTTACTCAAATCATTAACACCCTGACAAATTATAACAAAGTAATACAATTTTTACTATACCTGATTCTTAATTCCACCACTACCAATTTTTCTTTCTCAGGGACACTTCTAAATAGCATCAGTTATCATTATCCAACATTTGTGAAAATACTAAATATCTATATACATGGCTCCACAGTGCAATATATAAGGACTTCATGTAGGTCTTGGCCCCTTTCTTAGTTTTTGAGATGGACATTACTGAGGTGTGGAGACTACAACATCCCAGAGGGTAAGTACAAATACTGTCCACTGTAGATATGTAAGAAGTATGTCCACAACTTTGCCTCATAGGTTTAGTCAGTGTCCCATGACAGTGTGGTCATCTGGAAGTTTACTGGCAAGCACTGTGGGTTGAGGTCAGTAAGGGGACTGAGACATGTGACTGTCACACTTCATACCCTTCAGACTATGCATGCTAATCCAGTAGCTGCTATTCTATCACCTTACTATCTTTGTAGGGGCAAACTGTGAAACATGTACCTATCTCTGGGCCTTTGCCCACCCTTTATTTATGGTTGTGTCCAGATACCTTGTTATAGGGAGTTGAGAGGTATTGTTAGTCTGTAGCAGCTACCTTAACATACAGCCATGTATGCTCCAGGATGCAGCTGCTGCTGCAGCCTAGGACACATAGGGGGGAGTGTGAGTTTGGAGGCCAGCAAGCTATACATGTAACTATGGCAGCAGTGGCAGCCCTGTCATTACAGCAGAGCCAGGGTAACGATAGCCTTTACAGTCCAACAATGCATGTGCTTAAGGTACATCTGTTATGCAACAGTGCCAATAGCAGAGTAGTAGGCGGCATATAGTTAGGCTATATGAATATGTGCAGTGTATCCCTACCTGCAGGCCTATGATTTGCAAAACTAGGCAGCAAATAATTCAGTAGCAGTAACCTATGGGGGCTAAATTGCATGACTCAGTCATCACTTGCTGTCTTCACAACAATGTAATTGAAGTTCAACACACTGGATTTGAAGCCACGACTGTGTGCGGCAGAATGTTCTGTATACAAGGCAGTTAAAAGACTGAGCTAATGAATCAGTGCTGGAGCAAGTGTAGATGCCATATATATGTGCAGACATACAGGCTGTGACACGTTGTCTGCATCCATCAGTATGTGCATGACTTTCAAAGGCAGTTTTTCTGCAGCAAGGTCTCAGTTGAACATACTGTATGTACTGTGGCATTGATGCCTTAGCAGGTGTGTTTAAATGTGTTGCAGGTAAAAGGGAACATTTACCTGCTATCCCAGGCCTCATGCACTGCCATTATTATTTATTTGGCTGTCTAGTGGTGGGTTTTTGCATCAGAGTCCCAGGTACAGTCACATTTTTCACATTAGGTTTGATTTCAGTCTGTCATTGGCAATCAGTATGTATTGCAGGAAACATCTGTCTTAGTTAAGACCTTTGTGGCCTTTTGGGTTAGTGCAGTAGGCTGCAGTTGGTATGGACCCAGGTTCAAAATGTGGCAGGGGTGATTATTTTGCACATGTTCCTAACACTGTGAGAAACACATAAGATCATTAAGGCATATTAAAGATCATTTGAGCAGATTGGTGTGGTGAGGTGCGGTGCTCCGCATAGACCTACACTAAAAAATTATAAAGAAAAGAAATAGAGGGTAATAGAACACTGGTGAAATGGGGCCAAGAAGGAGGAAAAACACAGTGAAAGGCAGGCAGGGATGTGCAGAAAGGGTGTAGGAAAGAACCATAGCTTTCCATTTCTTGTACAGCAACAGCTGTGCATTTTGACAGATTTTGTGGATGAGTTTGGACTCTCAAACCCCAAAGAGATGGATGAGGACAATATAAATGTGTTGACAAGCCAATTGAACCAAATTAGTTGTGTCCATTGTACACATGTGTGAAATGGAGAGCTATGTATGGGAGTGATATATTTTTTGTGGGACAGGTGCCCATTTTCTTTTTTATAATGAGAGAGAAGAATGTTAGGGAAGGGATATAGGTATGTGTGGGGAAGTCAGTTGGGTAAGAGAGGATGCAATTGCAGACTGACAAGACAGACAAGACAGCAGACAGCAGAGGTGTGTGACACATGAGAGGGTAAACACCTTGGATGGGAAGGGTGTTGTGGAATCAGAGATGCATGTGCCTCCAGATAACAGCAACGTGACTGACATCCCCATCCATGGGTAGTTGACACTGCTCCTTCACTGTCCTGAAAGTGGCTGTGCTGAAGGCTGGCCATCAGGGCCAGCCATCCCCACCAGGTTGTCCAGTGTTACCTCAGTCTGGTGCAGGTGATGTTCATAGCTCCTATGAACAATCCTGCACACCATGGCCAGTAGTTAATCCTGGGTGACTACTACCCCTTCACCACTGCTCCCAGGGGGGCAGGCTCCATCCCCTGAGGTGGCTCCACCCAAAGGTGGTGCACTGCCTGCAGAGGGGGCACCACTGGCTTGGGTCCCAGACATGCTAGAACCTGGTGCCATGGCTGGCTGAGGTAGGGTAGGTGGATCAGCAGGAACCAGCCTACCCTGACATGCTGTGGTTATGGAGGTAAAGCAATACATACAGGTTAGTTATGAGCAAAACCATTGTTAGTAATAACAGCATGCCAGAACATTGGAAATAACCCCATTACATTTCAATGCATATTATGTGAAACACAACAATAAATAACAGAACAATTGGTATATTAACAGCATGCCAGTAACAGTTACAGCGTAAGGTCAACAGAATAGGTAATTCATCAAGATATGTTAATATTCAGCTATTGTAATACATAACAATAATAAACACATTCCCCAAAATAAAGTTTATGGAACAACATATGTTAATAGTAAACCATAACCAATGAATAACAATAATAAATATATGAAGATAAGGAGTGGGAGAGAGATCAATGCAGTCCATTAATGCCATTATAGGCTATATAATTGAGAACAATACTGCTATCTACTCTGCAGGTCTGTTCTTGCTTTATGAGTAAAAGTGCCCTATAGCTGCTGAAGCATGTACATACCTCTCAAACTATCCACATGGGACAGCATATGCCAAGCAGTAACAACTGTAGGTACACAGCCACAGAGAACACTTGCACATAAGGTGGATCTATATAACTACCAAAGTGTACTGTGGGCTGATGTAGTGTTACTTTGCTATTTACATAATCTTGTCAATGATACATCTGTGACAGAGGGATTATGCAACAGTAATTACATTCCATTACAGTGTGACACTTGAGAGACATGTATGTGTACAGTACAGAGAGTAAACAACTATCATGCCTTGCTTGACAGGCATTGGGATAGAACCCAATAGCAGTAACTGCAGAGGACATCTACATCACATGTATTAATTGACTGCAGCAAACTTTAACAGACACTCGAGGCATGCAGCCATACCAATGTCTACATATTTTATTATTTTTTTTTATTTTATGTTATTATTATACTTATTTCCTTTATTTAATGCTGTATTTTCACATTCCTGGTAATAATTGTGACATCTAAACACACAATAATTTACTCATAATATGGGCTACCTCACCCATTTAGCTGTAGTCCCTGTGGAGAGAATATCTGTAAACATTATGCGACTGATACTGTAATATTTAGATCTAAATAACACTGGATTTGAACCCTGGTCTGTGTGTGGCAAAAATGTACTTCATACAGAGCATTTAGCAAACTGAGCCACTGAGTCACTGCTAATTTCTGACTGACTGATACTGATGGACTGATATTTGTCTAGAGCTCACCTGGCACCAAAATATGACCTGGTAATAGTGGTACAGTTTTATACTTGACTGCAGTGCCAGTTGAACACATATGCATGACATTCAAGCATGACATACATAGAATGCAGGTGTACACAATACATTGTTAGTGTGTTGAAATATCTGTAAAGTCAACAAACAATATCTGATTATGGGTTATTTGCAGTTTACAACTAGTACACTTTTTATACCTGATTACAGCACCATACCTCACAGCCTGAATGCTTGTAGCTGACATGCAATGGTAAAAACAAGACAATCCTGATGTACATGAATTACCTTGGTGTTGTTGCTATAGGTCCATGTGCTGTTGCAGACCAGTTGTTATAATTAATTTCTTACAAAACAACTTTGACCCTACAATTATTGCACAACAGACTTTATTAGATATACCTTCACGCAGGTATTGATATTATTTTGTGTTTTCATTGCAAAACTGTTGTCATAATTGATTTTTTGCAAAACATACATGCTTCCACAGTCATTGTACAACAGTCTTTATTAGAGATACCTTCAGCCAGTTACTGGTATAATTTCAAGTTTTATTGCACAGCAGTTGTCATCATGCAGGTGTTGCAATACAGGTGTAATTCCACAGTTATTGCACTACAAACTTTATTGCATATACTTTATTATGGTTAATGCTTTAGTCTTCCCTGCTTATGGCAGTACAGTTGGCAGTGTGCACTTCTTGCAGTACAGGTGTAAGTCCACATTCATTGCAATACAATCTTTACTGTATGTACCTAATCACAGTTAATGTTTTACGCTTTCTTGCATATTTGACTATAGATAGCAAAATACATCTGTACTCACCACATTAACGGCACAACCTGTCCAAGTACCTGGCATGTACCTCGATGTTGAGCTATCTCCTCTGCAGCTGTTGGGAAAGAAACACACCATTATGCATACCAGTTTAGCAGACATTCAAGATTAAATATTGGTGAAACACAGGTAAAATTACTTACATACATGTGGGACATTCTCTGCCTAGAATTCTTGGACTCAGGTGTCCAAGAGAGCCCCCTTCCATCATTTCAGGTCATCATGGTGGTGATGACACTGCTCACCTGTGTGGGGATACCAGTTGTACTAGTGAGGTCCCTTGCCAGCTGGTCCCAGGCCTCCGCCTTGCATTCTGAGTCTTGCTAACCTCCTTGCATTAGCCAGTCATCATAGTTTTTGACAAGGAGTCCAACAATGATCCTAAACTCCCGAATACCCCAACGCTGTGCCTGAAAGTGTGAACCCTTTCCAATGCCTGCCACTGTATCCTTCGGAGACAGAACTCCAATGGATTATGCTGTATTCCCATTTATTTGACTTAATATAGCTTGTTTTCCCGTCCATACATGCCAGTGGGCAATATTTAAAAATGCAGTGCATTGCTTAGCAGCACACAAACCAGCACAGCTAAGCTGAGCAGTGTGAAAACTGGAATACACCGAATCCTTGGTAGTGCTTAGCAGTGCGCAAACCAGCCAAGCAGTGCATAAATATTATCAGCCGTTATTTTGTTTATGCAGTGTTTAGCAGGTCTTAATAGATCTTAGCAGAGCTTAGCTGAGTGCAGCAGGCCCGTATATAAAAATAATTTGCATAATTTCTATTTATAACAAAAATGCTAACTTGCCTTTCCATGTATTCGTACCCCACACATACTGCATATGAGCTGATAATTGTACCCATTCAGCTATGTGGCTATGTGGAATTTTGCTATACCTTTACCAATACCTCTAAGCTACCTTTAAGCAGTGCTGAGCACTGCACCATGCAAACCCACTCAGGTATGCTTAAACTTCACCTTTACATTAATAATTAAATAAATCCGGTTTCTATTTTTACATGTCTGGCAGGTGTTCTGGCACAGTTTAACATTGCTGCACTCCGCGCCGAGCAAAATGCTTTTTAAAAAATAAAAATTAAATGACATTGCTATAATACAATTGGACAGTGCAGGGAGTGTGTTACTCATCTATGGACACAGTTAGCACCACACTCTCTACATTGATTCAATAACTGTGTTCCATGGCTCTCCTTCGGCAATGCACCATGATTAATATGCACAGCTCTCCCTCAGCAACGCACCATGATTAATATGTTTGGCAAGCATGGTTTTAGAAGTACTGATGCAAATATGAACAAGCAATATCTGACCCTTAAAGGAATCAGCAGGAGTTAACTGCAGATGCACCTGGAGGCATCGCTCAAATGTAATGAGTTAATGAGCAGGCACCTATTAGAAGAAAAAAAGTTAAAGCCAGTCCCGGCCCTTAGCTAAGCAAATCAACCAAGGAACTCTTTCACACTAGGGACAAGGCTTGGAAAGACTGGTTGCAATACAAAACACAGCCAAACCTCCAAGCCAACAATTGCCCCCATAACCTTATTATAACCAAAATTAGAGCCAACAGAATACAATAGTATCCTATACCACAGGACACCCACCAAAACAGTCCAAAGCATTTCTGGTCATCCATTAAGTATTTGTTAGTCCATAGAAAGACCAGGTGAATTGGTCACCTAGTAGCACACTATTAGAGATTGCAACAAAATTTAACACATACTTCAACGATACTATAACCACGCTAATAAAAAGTAATTCATCCACTATCTCAAATACCTGTCAACAAGCAAACAACTACACTGCCATGCTTACATGATAATCTTTATCTACAATCGATAAAAAACACTATAAAAACTTAAAAACACTACTCCTACACCTGACAGCCTTACTACAGATTATCTCAAATTGACTGCAGATGCTATTGCCTACCCTGTAAGCATATTAATAAATAAATACATCTATGAGTTCTATGTGCCATCCCTTCAGGAAAACAAACTCATACATTGTATCACTACATTAGGCCAGTGGCAACACTGTCTCTTTTGTCCAAAATCCTAGGAAAATATGTCCGCATGAAACTTCTCCATTACCTCCTTGACCATTATCTTCTCATCTGTACTCTGCATGGCTCTTGCCCTGGACAGAACTATCACTTACCTTGCAATCTATGTCAACACCTGATTTATTTCTCAACGTCTTAAAAGCTTTTGATACTGTCTCAAAACTCAAATAGCTATTGTCTCCTAGTCTTTTACCCCATCCCTGCAATTGTTCAACATCTACCAGCAAAGTCTGCCAAATGGCAAAGTGTCCATTCAGTTTTCCTACTATTTCCTATCAGGGTCCTCCAATTATCTTTTCTGTGCCCTCTGTTGTTTTATTACACTACACCTAAACATGTCTCCTTAATCTAATATGCAGATAACTAGATCCTCTTATGTTCTGTCAAAACATATTCAACATATAGCCTATCAAACGTTTTACTCCACTGAATCCTGGTTTAATAATTTGAGATCCTACTAAATCCAAAAAAAAAAAAAGAGCTGCTCCTGTTCCTTCCCAAAAGGCACAAAATGAACAGGACTTTACCTCCATAAATAGCACAAAAATAGAAATTGTCTCATACACAAAACTATTAGGGGGTCATTATAGATGACAACTTGCGATTTAACTTGCATATACATCAAACCATCAAAAAGATCCACAGAAATGCAAGACTCTTGATAAAATTAAACACTCTCTCACAGGCAGCTCCAAAACATCTTGACATCTACCTTCCTCCTACTATTCCTACTTCATGGCTCTCTGATTTTGACAAATCTAGAGGCCGCATTTACATCTAAACTAGAACAATACTACAATAAAGTAACAAGATTTGCAACAAGTCTGCCTTTTATGGCACACTACTATATTGCCTTAAAATAATTAAATTGGCTTTGATTGCCTCATTACCCCACCTACTCTTAGCTCATCATGCCCCACAATATAACATACAGTCCACCCTGTGGTAATCATTCAGAATTATGCACAATCAAGACAATTACATTCCCAAGACACGTTCTTCTTAACATTCATGAGTCTAATAACTCATCAGGAGATGATCTATACTCAACATACCTCTTACTGAGGTTAACTAACACTTTCAGAACTGTTTTTAAAAATATCTATCAGGTTCAGCGCAAACTTCTCCCCCACCTCCCCACCAAAAGGGCAAATATCTATCCCAGCAGAGTGCTGCCCCCCTGACATCTCAGATGCTCAGGTAAGAGCCGCCTTCTCCAAAGCAAAAAACACAGCATCAATGGGACAAGACGGTGTCCCGGGCTGCGTCCTACATGAACTCCAAGAAGAGCTAAACCCAAACATAAAACTACTGTTCAATGTCAGCCTTACTACAGGATATATACCCAAAGAGTGGAGTACAGCAACAGTGGTCCCTCTCCACAAAGGTGGTGCCTCAACGGATCCTGGAAACTATCGCCCCATAAGCCGGATTAGCTTGGTCTGCAAAGCTATGGAAGGGATCATCATGGACCTCATAAATAAAGATATTGGGGCCCTACAGACACTGGATCCTACCCAGTTTGGCTTTGTTAAGGGCAGATCCTGCCTCTTAAACATGGTCGATTTCTTTGAAACAGTCACCAAGGCCATTGACGAGGGGAAGGTGGTCCACACAGCCTACCTGGACCTCGCAAAAGCCTTTGATGCAATACCCCACTTGGGCATTATAGATAAGCTCACCAGCTTAAATATAAACCCCTATCTCACTAGATGGGTTGCAAACTGGCCCAAGGACAGAACCCACATTGTTAGAATTGCTGGAGCCATGTCAGACTCCAAACCAGTTACAAGTGGCGTCCCACAAGGCTCAGTTCTGGGACCTCTCTTGTTCGGTATATATTTCTCGGAGGTACAGGCCAACACGGGAGGACTGTGGCTGACCAAGTTCGCAGATGACTGCAAACTGGGCTCCATAATCGACTCTCCAGCTGACTCAAGAATCCTCCAAAAGGGCCTCATAGAAACAGGCAACGGTGCCAGAGCCATGGCCTCAAGCTAAATGCCAAAAAGTGTATAGTCATCCCCTTTGGCAAAAAACAAGTGCCCACAAATTACCACATAGGTGGTAATCCATTAAGTACAGAAGAAGTAATTAGGGACCTGAGGACCCAAGTTGATAGCAATCTCTCATTTGACAACCACGTGGCCAGAGTGGTTAGAAAAACATTTTATATAGCCCACCTAATCATGAAGGGATTCACATCTAGATCAGGGGAGGTCATCGTGCCTCTTTACTCATCCCTCATCAGGCCCATAATTGAGTACAATGCCCCTTTTGGGATTTAACTTACCAGACACCTGCAGCAACTGGAAAGACCCCAAAAGTACCTCACCAAGAGGATCAAAGGGCTCAAACAGATGCCATATGCTGCCCGGTTAAAGAAACTCCAGCTCTACTCAGTGGCATACTGCCTGCTCAGAGGCGATCTGTGCCTGACGTATAAAGCCATGTCCAACCCGGAATTAATGGACATGCTGCACCTCAGAAAATCCAAATCCCATCGAGCTACGCGCTCGAGAGACTTGAACCTCAGCACTGAAATAAATAGGACATGCTGGAGGGACAGATTCATAACCCAGAGGCTCCCTTCACTCTGGAATAAAATCCCAGTCCAGGTTAGGCAGAGTCCCTCATTGACTCTCTTCAAGAGGAATCTTGATGAGTGGATGGGAGATCGTAGGTTTACCCCGGGTATCACTTCTGTGTCACTGTTAGACAGAGGCACAGTATACTAACCCTGAAAAAGGGCATAGCAAAATGAATTTAAAATGGGTGGCGAAAACCAAACACACTCTGGCTAGGCTTATAAACGCCCTAGGGCAGATAGCCTAGTATGAACCTATGAACTTATATATAAAATATCTATCAAATTCTTGGGATTTCTGTTGCTCAACCCTGAGGTAACGTCTCATAAATTAAATATAATTTCTGACAACTGTTCTCTAAACTGGCATGTTTTTAACTCATACAATTCAAGTGAACTTGCCTGTAAATATTGTAAATATCCCTACCCTGTCTCTAATATTGCCTTTATCTTAACACTCTTGTTTAATTGAACCCCTTTCGTTATGTTGTTACTCATCTTCTACTTCTTTTAACCCTAATTTCTTATTGATCTTTGATGCTCAGCTTCTCATTAGTTCATGTGTAACACCAGCAAAAAAATAACACAAATATACTATTTATTCGTCTACTTCTTTTTCGTGTTAGTGCAATATGCAATCATGACTAAATCTTCCACTTTTTCCCTGCTCTTTTTTACTATACCCTCAAAACCCTTCCTAACTACATGTAATACAACCTACTAATAAATTCACCTTTCATTTATTAATCTCGCTCTTCCTGATAATTCTTGGCTTTTCTGCTCATTACCATAATCCTTGTATGATTATTTTGCTATGTTTATTATTTGTAAATATTGATTCTGTATACTTTTTGTACACGTATAACCATGGTAACTTTGCATTTTAATGTCATTCATAATGGATTTATGTTACATTTGTCATCTCTATGAAGCTTTTCTCTCATGGCTTCCACTGATTTTCTTTTCTGGCCAGTCAAAATTTCCCAGTAAACAAATGCTAATAAATAAACAATAAATATATGCACAACTATCCCATTATGTCCTAATGATGATGATGAGAACTTCACTCCTGGTATTTATATATTTGTACTTGTTTTATGTGGGAATTTCAGCTTTCCCAGATATCTCCTGAAAAATGGACCATTTTATTCTTTTCACTTAATGCACTGCATCATTCAGGTGAGGCCTACTTTTTTATTCATATTTTGAGTAACAGAGAAAGGAAATACCATGAGCACTTTGAATGAGGAATCTGATTGGATTTCATTGTGCTAATTGTATATCTCCGAGGGGTGATCTATACTGAAATATTCAATTACAGGCAGAGTGGTACATCCCTCTTTTTGGGACCCACGCCTACAGGAGACATTTTCTTCCAGTGCTAATCTGGATATCATTGCTTGTAGAAACTACACCAGTAAGTTATTTTTTTAGAATTACCTTTTCTTGTTTTGTTCTATGAATTTAGGTGGTAGAAAACAAATTGCAGTATTCTGTTTAGTCAAAAGATAGAAAATAGCTCACTGGATAATTAATGTTTTTCTACATACCATTTGTCTAGGAAACACTTTATATTTTCTCTGTGGAAAACTATATTTTGGCTGTATATTTAATTTCTCTAACTGCACTACTTATTTTTTTTTCTTTTAGTAAATAATTGTATTTATTAATTTCAAATATTTGTGATACACTAATTAGTTATTGAAATAACGGTGCCTTCATGTGGTGATTACTTGCTGGCATCCAACTCTGAGAAAAAGAAAGACTGTTCACTTTAACTACCATAAGTTCTTATATTTTATTTGGCTTACTTTAAGCTAATGAAGCAGTAACTTGAACTTAGTTGAACTTCAGTGTGCCAGACTATTTCTGGCTGCTGGCAATAAGTAAAATAAAGTAGGAAAGTTCTGTAGCACTGAAAGGTAGTATTAGATTTTCTAGGAAGTATGTGTATGTGTGTGCATGTGTGCATGTGTCTCTGAATGCAGTGATTCAGACAAGTTACAGTTACTTTGGATAATCTTCACTGACAGTGATCCAGGTCCTGTAAACCTGCTCTTTTGCTGTTCATTATGGAACATATTTGGGTAGTTAATAGCCCAACAAGGCAGTGCACATTTTGATATTTGCCCTTAAAGACCAACTTCACTTACCCATATATTTATAATGATTATAATGATTTATTTTTGTGGCAAAAAAGACCTGCTGCCTGAACAACTATCTACTTGTTTCATGGGGAAAACATGATCAAAGTAAAAAATGAAAAGCAAACAAGAAACAAGCTCAAGATACACTGCTTAAAGGATTACTGCACAGATTATGGACCACACATGATAGATTGGCATTCTGTTTAGTTTACAGGTAAAGCCTGCAATGATGCTGCAAGTCTCTAACAAATGTAATGAGCTTCTTAAAATAATGTAATTCTGACCTTTATTACAAATACTGTCATATGCATTTCAATACCTAAGGCTTATACGTTATGTAAGTATTCTCTGCATGGCAACAGCAGAAAGGCTATCAATGTTGGCAATTCTTTAACAATATGCTTATTAAAGCTTACTTGCATCTTACAATCTCAGACAAGCTTACCTGATGGTCATTAAAGCATTGCTACTTAAACACAGATCAACAGGCACTTTCTGAATAATAATAAACATAAATCAACAGTATAAAATATGACAGAAACCAGAACATTCTGAAAAATCAAGGACAGATGAAAAGCCACTGTACTACTTGTGTCTACCTTGGATGGGGGTATACTCTGCACATTTACACTGCATAACTGCTCCTTGCCTTGCTTGGACAAATCCAGAGTCACTACATGGGGGAGAGGGGTGCAACAAGTATGTCACAATTTGAAATATCTCTGGCTGACTGTGATGGCCCTGACACATTTGTCAACCTCAGAGCAAGACATCTGGACAAAGCCATACATAGAAGTGGGACAAAGGCCCAAAAATAAGGACAATTTTTAAATATTGCTCTTATAAACTTATAAAGATAATAGAATAGTAGGTCTTGCATTAGTATGAATTTTCTGAAGAGTATGAAATCTGAAACTCAAATGTCTGTCATTATTTTCTAACTTCAGTCTTTAATGATTTGCCACTAATTTGCTAAAAAACACAAATTTATGAAAAATGGACCAAAAATGTGATGCAAAAATATAAAACAGCCACACAATACAGCTAGGAACCTGTCAAAGAATGGACACTTTTTTAATATTAGTACTGTTAACTTGAGCAGCTGACAAAATAAAAGACTCTACATGCATTTCTGAAATAAAAGTAATCTATAACTCTGATTATTACAGTTATTTATTAATTGTGAACCCTCCATGTTTTCTTCCAAAATTGCCATTTTGCAGAGGGATTATTAGGGGAAGAGCAACATTTTGAGCCAAAATTGGGGACAGATGAGAGGTTTGGATATGCCTAATTCTATAAAGCAATTTCTTTGCACGTACCTCTCAACCTGTTAATGTAGGAAATCTGGACAAGGCCAAATATATTGGAGGAACATATAAACAGTGCTAAAAATTGCTCTTGTATAAACTGAGACAGTTGATAGAGCATAACAGGTCTTGCTTTAGCATGCATTTTTCTGAAGGTTATGAAGTCTGAAACTCAGTGTCTCCTGTCATTATTAAGTGACTTAATTCCTAAATGATTTGCCAGAAAACCACAAATTTTATGAGGAACAAACCAAAAATAAGAAGCAAAAATCTATTCATTCTGTGAAAATCTGGACAGTTGAGAGGTACAGTTCAGCCGGGGCTGTCTTTGAGTTTGCAGCCCTTCCCACTCACAAAATCATGGTCGAATGGAGCCTCCCCACTGCAGCCATTCCAATGACCCATTACTTGGCTATTTCACCCCATTTACCATAAACACTAATGTGCATGCTGCTTTACGTCTACGATGATTTGGACTCATTTGAATGTTTTCTTTTGCATTTTACAGCACAAACACTAAGACATCTGCTAAACAAAGCAATGCAGTCTCACAATGAAAACAGACTTAGCATTAAAACTTCTCTGCCCTTGAAACTCACATTCATTGAAACAGCATTGAAACCCACATTCAAAGAAAATACATTTTGCCAGTGGCAGATAAAGATTAACTTTGGGCTGTTTTCAAATCATAGGCCCCTTGCACACGAAACATACACGTGCTCTTTGATACACCTTCCTGATTGTATTAAATTATATTCCTTGTACAATACAGTACAAGTTGTTAGAGGGCATTTTAAATTTATTGTTTTGAACATAGGTTCATAGGTAGGTACTAGGCTATTGGCCCTAGGGCCTATATAAGCCTAGCCAAGCGGTATCCTGGCTTTTGCCACCCAAGAAAATTATTTTCCTGTGCCCTGTCAAGCAGAACCACAGAAGTGATCCCTGGGGTGAATTTCCTATCTCCCATCCAATCATCAAGATTTTTCTTGAAGAGTGCTAATGAGGAGCTTTGTTTGATACAGATAGGTAGTTTGTTCCAGAGTATGGGAAGTCTCTGGGACAGGAATCTAACTCTCCAGCATGTTCTGTTTATTGTGGTAACTGTAAACAATGAAACAAATAGCATGCACTAATAATGACAAAACTGCTCAATTCAGAACATTTCCATCATAAAACTCTACTCAAACTTCTACAGTCCACCAGTATCAGTAAATATGCACAATCTCTGAAGAAGTAATCATCTAAATAATTCCACATTAAAGAAATCTGTAACTAATGACAAGGTTGCTGCTAGCAAACAACTTTATATTTCATTGTTTCATCTACAAATAAAGTACTTGTTGCCCTTGAGGAATAAATTGCCTATGTTGCATTAGAAAAATGATAAGCTAGTAATATTGCAATAGGGAATGGATGGCAAACTGATAACAGGTTCATAGTTACTAGGTATCTTCGCCAAAATGGACTGCAGCATCCACCCCCTTTACAACACAGTACAATATCAGCAATGCATCTACCTACTGGGGGAGTAGAATCCACAGCCTTCTGCATCAAAAGCAAGTATACTACCTGTTGTGCTATTAACAATGCAAGCAGACTTACCATAAGCAGCACTAAACTTTTGTTTCCTTGCAGCTCTCAGCTTCTTGTAAAATCTACTTGACACTCAGCTGTATCTCTGAACTTTGCAGCACAAGAAATCTGGAAAAAGCCAAAATTTATTGGAGGGGGGACAAAAGCCCCAAAACCAGGGGCACATTTTAAATATTGCTTGTATAATGTTGGAAAGTTGCTAGAATAAAATGTTGTTACCACCATACATTTTACTGGTAAGCATTGAACCTAGAACCCTGTGCAAAACAGTCATAGCAACATACCACTATGCCAAATCATCTGCTTTGTGAAAGAGAGGAAGACTGAAACTTAAATGGTATGATTTAGTGAATTCAGTTATCACCATAGCTGTCAACCTCTTAGCAAAAAACACCTGAACAAAGCCAATAATGGGGGAATACAGCCCCCAAACATATTCCGTGAATTCAGTTCTTACCATAGCTCTCAACCTCTTAGCAAAAAATGCTTAGACAAAGCCAGTAATGGGGGAATACAGCCCCCAAACATATTCAGTGAATTCAGTTCTCACCATAGCTCTCAGCCTTAGCACAAAAAACCTGGACAAAGCCAATAATGGGGGAATACAGTCCTCAAAATAGGGACAAATGTCAAATACCCATGTTATAAACTTAGACAATTGCTAGAATAAAAGGTTTTGTGTTACCATGTACTTTTTGAAGAATATGAAGTCTGAAATTCAAATGCCTGTTATTGTTATTTATTTAACATTTGTTAACCAGGAAAGTCTGACTTGGAACAAAGTTCAATTTTCAGCAGAGGCCCAGGGAGAAACACTCCAGACATATGTTGTCTTTGTAAGATGGGAGAACATGCAGACTCCACACAGAAAGCACCCCAGCCAAGAATCAAACCAGGGAACCTGTGGCTGTCAGGCAACAATGTTACCAGTGCAACACTGACTGTGTAAGGTAACAAAAATACAGAAACCACAGATTTTATGAGAAAGAGAACAGAACAAATTTGAGGCCAAAGTCTGCAAATATTTTACAAATGGTGATGGGTAGGGAATTCTGGCCCTTGCCACCTGCAACCAAGGTACAGGGTTCAAGTTTGGCTGAAGCCTGAGGTATTCTCTATCCACCACCATGTGTTCTCTCTAGCCACCAGTACACACACACACACACACACACACACACACACACACACACACACACACACACACACACACACACACACACACACATCATTGCTTGTAATACACTTACATGCATGGGTCCAGGGCCTTCTGTTGCTGTACAGCTCCATATTACACTTGTTAAAGCTCCCATGTGATGTCACCTATCCTGTGGTGTATCCTCCTTTTCCATGAGAGCAGGCCAGCCTTCAGATGTTGCAGTCTGATCCCTTTACAGTCTATACAGTTATAACTAACTGCATAGACTTCTGGGATGCTCTTGACTGATGTGATTCTAATCCAGACTGCTGCTGAATCAGTCCGGAGCTCTGCGCATGCTCTGGACTCGTTCAGCAGCAATCTGGATGTCGGAAATGCTGCGAGTGTGCATGTGGAAAGGTCCGTGATTTTTTTCTTTAGTTCTTTTTTTATTCTTTTGGTCTTTTGGGGGTCTTTCTTCTTTCTTTTAAAGCTGGGGGGGGGGTGCAGTTCTGCAGTCCAATAGCATGGCCTGCCCCTGGCAATGCGTTTGGTTTGTGACTATATTTAGTATTTTATTTTTTCTTTTTTTCTTTCATTTTTTTCTTTCTTTCTTTCTTTCTTTCTTTCTTTCTTTCTTTCTTTCTTTCTTTCTTTCTTTCTTTCTTTCTTTTTTCTTTCCTTTCATTCTTTCTCCCTGATGCTTTTTACCACCCTGATTGGTTTAAATGCATAAAAGTAGCACATTAGATCTCTAGACCTCCATGTAACCTATATGGGCCTACACATGATACATTTTGTCCACTTGCATGTAAGGTCACTGGGAGTTTTGAATCCCCTTTTATGTATACAGTCCTAAATTCCTCTAATTGATAATCCCAACAATTTTCCAAAATGCCTATAATTCTGGCATTACATTATTTGGCCATTTTTTATATTATTTTTTTTCACACACACTTTTATTTGTTTATCAGTCTTATTTAACATTTTATAATAACTCCTAAATAGTATTTCCATTACAGCCACTTTCTGTTTCCCCTCATTGGCATTGTGTTCTACCTCACTGATCTGGCTTTGATGTTTGTCTGCTGTCCTCTTTACTATGGTATCAGTGGTGACCTTTGCTGATAACAAAATTAACTTTATGTTGACAGTGATCCTTTTCAGGTCACTCCTGTTTGGTCATTACTTGAATCTTTTTCTGTTCATCCTCTGGTGTTTCTCTGATTGCATTTCTTCAGTAGCTTTAGAATTCTCTGGGTTTCAGAGATGTCCAAATTTAAGCTGCCATTAAGTCTGTGCTCAGGTAAGTTCCAAAATAATATAGCAATAACCCACGCCTGGGTGTGGGTAATGCGGGATTTACCCATGGTTGGTGTGGTTTGGTCCCGAGGGCGAAGCCCGAGGGACCAAACAAAGACAACCGTGGGTAAATCCCGCATTACCCACACCCAGAAGTGGGCTATTGCTATTATACTATGACATTATTTAAGAAAAGAAATAATTACTTTTCTTAAATAATGGCATTCTATAATGCCTTTTTGCTGCCCTTCCGCAGCTGGCTGGTATCCGCGGCAGTTCTGATGTACTGCGCATGCTTACGCAGTACATCAGAGCTGTGGCCAAAAGCAACAGAGAAAGCAAGATCTCCATTGCTTTTTACTGTTTCGCTATGTTAAATGGGTTTAACATAGCGAGACAGCTTTAAAATAAGCAACAGAGATGTCCGTTGCTTATTGTAAAGCTGTCTCGCTATGTTAAACCCATCTAACATAGCGAAACAGTAAAAAGCAACGGAGATCTTGCTTTCTCCATTGCTTTTTTTTTTTTAAACCTGTCTCGCTATGTTAAATGGGTTTAACATAGTGAGACAGCTTTAAAATAAGCAACGGAGATGTCCGTTGCTTATTTTAAAGCTGTCTCGCTATGTTAAACCCATTTAACATAGCAATACAGCTTTAAAAAAAAAGCAACGGAGAAAGCAAGATCTCCGTTGCTTTTTACTATTCGCTATGTTAAAGGAGTTTAACATAGCGAGACAGCTTTAAAAAAAGCAACGGAGATCTCCATTGCTTTTTTTAAACCTGTGTTGCTATGTTAAACTCCTTTAACATAGCGAGACAGTGTTTTAAAAAAGACTTATACTAATGGAAAAAGTCCGGGCGACCGGACCTTTTTCCATTAGTATAAGTTGATTTACAATGTGCACGCTGACCAATCAGTGTGCACGTTTTCTAATATTAATGGGGGGTCATGGTATAATACACATTTAACAATGCCTAGGCAGTTGTACAACAAAATTTGAGTGGCCATAGGACTATAAATAGCTGAGATAAATGACAATGCTGACTTTAACTAAGGAAGGTCAGTTTGCTGTGATCTTGTGACTTTACAATTACATTGTCTATTGACAATCCAGTCTCTTGTTGAATATGGGCAGATGGATTAATAAAACTCTTGAAGCAGATAGTAAGCTGTGCTGATTAGAGGTTATAGTTATTGAATTTTCAGAAAAGTTAATTGTAGAGTATGCAGTATTATTGCATGAGGATGTAATTCTATCAGATTTGGAGGCAAGTGTATCAGTAAGACAACAGCCTTGAAATGAGATCATGGAATTAATAGTAACAAAGTCTTATAAATAAGGAGATGCAGTCTTTCTGCTTCTGTGAACAATATACAGAATGGCCTCTTTCTCTCTCCATCCACAACATAAATAAATCTGCATTATCAGAGCACTAAAACTGAACTGATTTTGCAAGTATGATATTATGTGAAGATTTCAGCTGTCTGTTCCAACATAATATTAACTTATAAAAGGAAGTCAATTTTATAATATCTTCTTACAATCTCATTTCACTTACCCCATGTCACCCTACGGCTTGTCTTTACCTGCTTCTCACTCTGCTTTCTCTTAATTTGAACTCACAGGGTATCTCCCGGCACTAAGCTTAGCTACTACACTTACGTCTACTACATCATACTACAACACATTTCTGTTAGAACCACATCATACTACAGATACATTACTGTTAGAACTACGTCCTACAACAGATATATGACTGTTAGAACTACATTGTACTACAGATACATTACAGTTAGAACTACATCATACTACAAATATATTACTGTTAGAACTACATTGTACTACAGACAAATTACTGTTAGAACTACATCATACTACAGACACACTGTTAGAACTACATCCTACAACAGATACATTACTGTTAGAACTACATTCTACTACCGACACATTTCTGTTAGAACTACATCATACTACAGACACACTGTTAGAACTACATCCTATTACAGATACATCACTGTTACAACTATGTCGTACTACAGATATATTACTATTAAAACTACATCGTACTACAGACACATTACTGTTAGAACTACGTCCTACTACAGACACATTACTGTTAGAACTACATTCTACTACAGACACATTACTTTTAGAACTACATCATACTACAGATACATTACTGTTACAACTGCATCGTACTACAGACACATTACTGTTAGAACTACATCGTACTTCAGATGCATTATTGTTAGAACTGCATCGTACTACAGACACATTACTGTTAGAACTGCATCCTATTACAGATACATCACTGTTACAACTATGTCGTACTACAGATATATTACTGTTAGAACTACATCATACTACAGACACATTACTGTTAGAACTACGTCCTACTACAGACACATTACTTTTAGAACTGCATCCTACTACAGATACATTAGCTGCATCATAATACAGACACATTACTGTTAGAACTACATCATACTACAGATACATTACAGTTAGAACTGCATCAAACTACAGATATATTACAGTTAGACCTACATCGTACTACAGGCACATTACTGTTAGAACTACAACCTACTACAGATACATTACTGTTACAACTATGTCATACTACAGATACATTACTGTTACAACTACATATACTACGAACGCATTACTGTTAGAACTACATCCTACTACAGATATATGACTGTACACATTACTGTTAGAACTACATCGTACTACAGACACATTACTGTTAGAACTACATCGTACTACAGATACATTACTGTTAGAACTACATCATACTACAGATATATTACTGTTAGGACTACATCTTACTACAGATACATTACTGTTGCAACTATGTCATACTACAGATACATTACTGTTACAACTACATCCTACTACAGACACATTACTGTTAGAACTACTTCCTACTACAGATACATTACTGTTACAACTATGTTGTACTACAGATACATTACTGTTACAATTACATCATACTACAGACACATTACTGTTAGAACTATATCGTAATACAGATGGATTAATGTTAGAACTACGTCATACTACAGATCCATCACTGTTACAACTACATCATACTACAGACACATTACTGTTAGAACTACATCGTACTATAGATATATTAATGTTAGAACTACATTGTACTACAGACACATCACTGTTAGAACTACAATGTACTACAGACATATTACTGTCAGAGCTACATCATACTACAGACACATTACTGTTAGAACCACATTGTACTACAGATATATTACTGTTAGAACTACATTGTACTACAGATATATTACTGTTAGAACTACATCATACTACAGACACATTACTGTTAGAACTACATCGTACTACAGACACATTACTGTTAGAGCTACATCATACTACAGACACATTACTGTTAGAGCTACATCATACTACAGACACATTACTGTTAGAACCACATCGTACTACAGATACATTAATGTTAGAAATGTGTCGTACTATAGATACATTACAGTTAGAACTACATTGTACTACAGATATATTACTGTTAGAACTACATCGTACCACAGACACATTACTGTTAGAACTACATCGTACTACAGACACATTACTGTTAGAACTACATCGTACTACAGAAACATTACTGTTAGAATGACATCCTACAACAGATACATTACAGTTAGAACTACATCATACTACAGACACATTACTGTTAGAGGTACATCATACTACAGATACATTATTATAATAATGTTTTGCTTACTGTCTGACTTATTTTGTTTCACTTTTAATCATACCATCATTTGGATTTATATTAGGTAATTACTAGACTGCTCCCTACTATCATGTCGCTTTATGTTGTAAAAATATCTATATATAAATATATAATATATATATATATATATAAATATATATATATATATATATATATATATATATATATATATATATATATATATATATATATACATATATATATATATATATATATATATATATATATATATATATATAGAGATATATATATAGAGATATATATATATATATATATATATATATATATATATATATATATATACACATACATACATACACACACGCACACACGCACACACTCATATTATTTTGCTATTATATATGCCTGGTGTGACATATGAGCTATTAATAGTTGTACTTTTCTATTTCACCCTAACTGAAGTAATAGATGTTATGCATGTGCTGTACACACACATGCCACACGTAGAGACAGACACACACACACACACACACACACACACACACACACACACACACACACACACACACACACACTTGTGTATACACAAACTTACATTTATACACAGTTATATAGGATATATGTTGATATATATATATATATATATATATATATATATCTAAATATATATATATATATATATATATATATATATATATATATATATATATAAATAAAATGTATTTATTTGCATTTGTTTACCGGTAAGTGTCTATTTTCAGTGGAGGCTTGGGAAGAAAAGCTCCACATACAAAAGAAATTTAAATACAATCACATTTTCTACATACCTAGAGAGATAACTTAAAAAACAGGCATACAATCTTATCATAAATTTCTAGTTAGAATAACAAAGGCAGTATACATTATATACAAAATATACAAAGTACAATATATCACCTGCTTTGGATACTGTAGAGTGAAGACAGTAAGAGATAGTACATAACTGTTAAGTAGAGGGGAGAAAAAATTATTGAAATCAGGTGGGGGAAGATGCTCCTTAGTCGTAGCCACATGTACATTGCCATAGGACTAAGAGATGCTGTTTTAGAAACTTTTTAAAGGATATGTGATTGGAAATAGTTCTGATAGAGCTGAGTAGGGATATATATATATATATATATATATATATATATATATATATATATATATATACATACACACACACACACACACACACACACACACACACACACACACACACACACACACACACACACACACTCACACATATATGCATCTATATATACGTCTATCTATCTATCTATCTATCTAGATGCAAGTAGTATTAGTATTATAATTTTCAGTCTAATAAAGCCAAAACCCACTACCCTTACACATGCTATATTTTTCAGAGGTCATTTGCTCTGTGCTTCAAAAGTATAGCCAAACAATCCATTTATGCTGTACTGACAAGATCAGAAAAAAATAAAAAATTGCATGTATACAGCTAGTGTGGTTTGGGTTTACTGGCATCCATGCATCCATGAAGACTTATAAAGTAAAAGGTCATGGGCATTGGGAAGCCACGTGGTTAAAACTCTTGTATGTCCTTAAGGGGTCATGTGCATATATCCCATGGGCTTTCACTACAGGAGGTTTAAAGTATTACACAGTAAATCTCTACTTGGCTGAGGTTTTCTTGCAGCTGATACATATATATTCTCAATTAATCAGTCACGTGGAGTCAGGACTTTTCTTCATCTCCACAGTTAGGAAACTTCTAAGTTAACACAATCATCCCAGTTTCTAGACAACTTTAGCAGCAACAGAGTCACAGTGCCTTAAGAAGTGTCTGTTGAGATCAGCATGAACTCATGACAGTTGGAGTGCTCAGATGTTTCTCGCGGAGTACCATCTATGATTGTTTTTTTAAGCTATATGAAACTATCTTTTGAGTGTAAGTTTGATGATAGTTACTGTTGATTTTTGAAGGGTTTGAAGGGAAATCTGAATGCTACAACCAATGCTTCAGGGTGAAGAAGACTTCTTGAAATTTGCATTGACTGTCTCTATGCAAGGTCTTGAGAAATGTAAAGCTGAATTATTTGCCTACTGATGGAGTTTTAAAGACCTGCAATTTGTTGTATAGCTCACTTGCTCACTGTCTTACAATTCATATCTGACTGTGCAGAAGCAGAGCATGTTTATAACAGTAATGCATGGTTAACAATACTGAATACTGTCTACAGTTCTACTAGAGTGTGTCACCAAGAAGGTATTTGAGGAGTTCATGTCTGATAAGTCTCGTCATCCACATTAAAGTTGTCTTGGTTTCCTAAACATGGCTGAAATCCATGCTGTTTATCAGGTGAATGAAGCTATGATTCAGATGCAGTAATAGGCCTGTGAATCTCTGTTCTGATAATTTGTGTAAGTAGGCACAGATGAGCAACTGGTCTGTACTTACTGAATTTTATTTTTTTTATAGGAGGTTCACAGCTTGAATGGGATATATATATATATATATATATATATATATATATATATATATATTTTTTTTTTTTTTTTTTTTTTTATAGGAGGTTCACAGCTTGAGTGGGACATTTTTTTAAATTTAGCTTTTAGATAATAACTCAGATGTTAGGCCTGTAGACTTTATCAGCAGTTTTGTGTGGGAACATGGGAGAAAAAATTCTGATCTCTCAGATGTGGGAGGATTAATCCTGTTGAATAGTTTTAGGACAGAGGATCATGAGACAGGCCAGAGAAATGGCAAAAGGAAATCCTCACTTGATGATGAGTGATTGAATAAGTGCTAATATTAAAGGCAGTCTTGGAATGTGGTTTGTAAAAATGTACTGAAATCCTCAACTCCTTGTGTGTTAGACATACTAATCCTAAGGATGGAGTCTCTGTTAAGACAAGTTTAAAGGTCAGTTAAATGTTTTTTCACTATAGGTTTGAGAAACGGATATCACTGCTTTGTAGAACGGTGTAGTTAATAGCCACTTAAATGTTTTACTATAGGTTTGTGAAGTTGATAGCACTGATTTGTTGAATGAAGAAATAATCCTTGGTTTACTTGAACTACTTTTTCCATATACTCCACAGTTGGTTCTATTTTGTATTGATTTTCAGTTTTATATTTCATATGATTGTGCCAATATCTGCCACATTTTATGATAATTTACATGTTTTGTGTATTCCAATGGTTAAGTTTAAAGTATTTATCTTTACTTTATTTGTAGGTGCTAGTAAGAAAAGTATTGCTTAGCTCAAGAACATCAGCCATATAGCAGTCTCAAAATGCTTTATTCTGCTTTTACCACAGCAGGAGCAGAGTCTGTCAAGAAGGAATACTTTCTTCTTATCAAATACTGCAGTCTAATAAATCCTCCATTAAGAGCTACATTAACTCATTATCAAATATCTGCTGAAACAGAAGGGTAAATCTCTACAGTAGAAGATCATGAAAATAAGTCAGGGTTTCTAGAGAAATTACTGACTTTGTTAAAATGTCTGTGTTATATCTGAAAGGTCATCCTAGATGAACTAATATCACAATACATGGTCTGAGAGAAGAAATCATATCTGAAAATTTTGTTTCAGCAGTACAAGACTTTTTTGACAGTAGATTGTCCACCTAAATTCCTTCATAATTGCATCATTGGTAGAATGGAAATTACTCTGTTTCTACCCTAAATAATGCTGACCACTGTGGAGCTTTATATTAAGTGACTGAGTACAATTAATACTGCTCAGTACTTTGAGTTGCAAAAACAACAACAAACAATCGTTAGTCTGGAATGGCTGCAGTTTGATTACTTCTGAAGAAAGGATGTTAGGAAGGAATGCTAACTTACAGAAGGTTTTTTTCTGTACCTTTTTCTCTCCTCTGTTTAGTGACCATTCCCAATGGTACATGGGCCTATTCCTTCCTTAGCAGTGAGGATCATTCTCCGGTCTGCCAGAGTGAGACCTTGTACAGGAGGTAGTCATCCAGGTAGACATCATCAGTGGGGGGGATCTTGTAGTTTTGCCAGCATCCCAGCAATGAGATTGCTTTTCTTTTGCAGACCTAATCCCTCCCCTGATGGGTATGTATCATTGTCATTACTCCCACTCCATCCTTACATTTGCCCACCATTGCATTCAGGGTAGGAACTGCTGTCATCAGTCTGGGCAGTCAGAGTGTACATCCCTAGCTAAACCAGTAGCTGCTGTTGCTTTCTGATGCTTGTGAGATCGCCATTTCACACCATGAGAAAGGCAAGCATACTTGCTCAGGAACCACCTCCCTTACCCGCGGGTTAGGCACCATCTACACTCCCTGCCAGCACTCACAGCTGCCAAAATTGTTAATTGTACTTGGGGCCTAGGTCTTAATCTGGCTTTATCCCTCTATGGCACAAGGCTGGCTTGATTCTGAGAAGAATTACATTTAAAATGATATACCTTTTAACTGTGACATTCATGTGGAGGGGTACTCAGTATATAGCTAATAACACACTCAATTGCAACAGGCTTACAAAGAGCTCTTTGGTTGTAGTATATTAAATTGTTTAGGTTTATAAGTCCTTCTTAGTGTATTGCTGTATCTATTGATCTCCTTTCAGAAAATGGTAGCCTGCTAAGTCTGTAGTGATCTCTTAGCTGCCTCAACTTATTAACAGAAATTCAGTGGTTCTATACAATATGCATTTTTTTTTGTAATGTAATGATGTTGGTCAGTTACTGACCTATAAGGCAATACTACAATGCTCACATTAAACCAGTTTCTGAATGGCTTCAGACCTGCTAGGCTGACAACTGTAGTCTCCTAACGTTTTTAACATAAGTATTTTTTCTCCATGCTTGATTGTTCTGTTGGCCAGCACGCGACGAGGAGAATATTTGTTTTCCTTACTTTTAGTTATGTCTAGATCATTTTCACATCTAAACTATACTGGCATGATTCATTGAGATCTTTACAAGGGCATGAATTTGGTAAGAGGCTAAATGAGTGCTACAAGAATTAACACTGGGGAATTCAGGTTAAATTACATTGGGGTGCTTATATCTTTAAGTATGCTTCATAAGAATAATGATTATATTGGGATATGAGACTGAAATACTTCCATTTAAAATTATTCTTTTTCTCTACTATTCTGTCTTGAGAGTGGTGCAACAAGTTGCATACTTACCTTTGCTGCAGAAGGCTGTGGGTTCTTTTCCCACACCACGTACATGGGTTGCTGGTACTTCAGTGCAGCATCAGGGATGGGGGTGCTGCTGCATTCCTGAGTGTTGTCCTCTGGATGAGAAGTTAAACCAAGGCCCCATCTGGCTGAGTTGGTGGTAGCTCAGGTGAATGTAAAAGAGATCCCATGGCACCTACTGAAAAGAGTAGAGGAAGTTCCATGATACTCTGGCCAAATTTACCCTAGTAGTATCAATGTCACCTTGGGTCTCTCTGGAAAAGAGACTACTAGCCTAGTTTGATTAACCTGGTCAACAAAGGATAAATAAATACATTAACCATATTAACCCAGTGAAAGAAAGCCTGTGATAATTTAGAAGCTATTATTCCTCATAAGATTTAATAATGTTTGTTAGTGGCTATTCAAGCACCAGTTTTTTCCTCAGTCATCCATAACCTTCTGGTTAACTTAATTTATGATTTCTGGCCTTCATTTGGGGCATCACTAGGTCAGCAGATAGCTTAATCTCATTTTAACATGAGAGCTTATAATGTGTTAGTGTGAGCATTAATATTATCCTGGATAAATTTTGCCAATCTGACTAGGACACCTCCATTCAACATAATAGAAGTAAACTTGGTAATTTATTATTTTTTCATCTGCATTCTTAGGACTCTATGCCTATGTGTGTGTATATATATATATATATATATATATATATATATATATATATATATATATATATATATATATATATATATATATATTTATATGTAAAGATTCCTGTATGAATAGCCCAAGCATTTTGTCTGGTGCATTTTTATTTTTTTTCTCATGGCAGCCCTTCATGATTGATTCAAAAGTTGTCATTCATGGTCGTTATTTATTTCTATGAACAATTATGTTAATTATAAGCCAGTAGACTTATCCAATGATTCTGGTATATTATCTAAGGTGATTACATAACTTTTAATTTAGCTTTGGTTAGCAGGCCTGGTGTTAGAATTTTGGGGGTCCCCAGTAAATGTCAAGCTGGGGGGCCTAACAGACACATCTAGTCTAAGTATCACCTTGCCACTGCCAGCTGTCCTAAAAACTTTTAGTTCATGATACAAAGTTTTAAGAGAAGTACTCTCAGACTAACCTGTAGCTACAATGCTCTTGCATTATCATGGGCTTGTGTACCACACTATGTTAGCCCATTTCACAGGGGGATATTTACAAATACACATCCTCTAATTGTCCCTTCTATCTTCCCCATGTTCAGGGCTCCCCAAACAATGTTGAGTAAATTTTTTCTTCTTTTTCTCACATTTAGCCTTACTCTTCAGCATTTTCAATTAAACCATGACTTTCTGTATGGTTTAAAGTGCATTTTTTAGTTTTTTTTTCATTTTACACAACCTATTTATCCAATTGTGGCTTGAACAGAAATTATGATTAAAGAAAGAAATTCTGTGTTGTTGTGTGTCTTTAGATTTCCTTGCATCCTTTCAGCACACCTGACGAAGGCAACACAGTAATAACCATTCAAGAAATAACTCAAACCATAACTCAATTACATCGGAACCCACAGAAATAATAGTGTTATAGATGCTCTGAGGTGGATGTTAGAATATTTCCCAGCCTTTTAATGCAATGGTATCCTGAACAAAAATCATGAGTAAGAAAAGAATTTCAGTCTTACTTTTTTTTTCTTTTAAGGAAGGCATGCATTTTTTCCAAGAATTAATGTAGAAAGCTGACAAAATAGTAGCTCACAACAAACTAAAAAGACAATTGTTTGTGAGGATGTACAAATTCTAAGAATACTGCCTGCCTCCCTTAACCTTGCCTCCCCTAACCTTGCCCCCCCTCACAAAAGACAGTCACTGCTTGTGCATCCCTTTGGTGTTAAATAGGGATGAAAGCAGTGGTTCAAATGACCACAGCCACGTATTTCAAGAAATTGCTGTCATACATGTACACTGCATGTTTCCGCACTCTTCACCCCTACTCCAAGCCACTTGCCTGATATGTAATTGTGAGGACAATGAAAAAAAACAATGGCTGTAATAAAATATTCCACTTTGTTGCTCCTAGACAGTCCACTGCCCCTACACGAGCTATAGTAACCTTTTTTGTACACCTCTAAGGTCTGTGAAAAAAGTAAAAGAAACAATGAGCACACTGTCCTCAACCACAACACAAGCTATAATGACCTCCTAGGCACATCTCTATGGGTTGAGTGTGATGAAAATTCAGGAAGTAATGGCCACACCATCCCCAGCCCACTACACAAATACAAGAAAACAACCTTCTGTAAACATCATTGATCCAGGTGGTTTTAGAATGGGTGAGGTTGGGAGCAGAAGCCACCACTAATTCCATTCAAAATCCACTTATATAGTTTGCAGTATGGGGACCACCAGACCCATAGAAGCTGTTTGTGTCTGAATGTTCTGCAAAGTATTTTATGTTTTACTTTTATAATACAATTATTTGTTAACTGTATTTTAATGCTATCCAGGACAGTTATGTATGTGCCCAGCCTTATTGTCTGTACATAGATAAAAATCAGTGATATTTTTTATATACATAAACACACTGCACATTCACCGTCAGAGAAACTGGAAGAATTCCATGTCACCTGCTGCATGTTTTTGAGGTACAGAGGTTAACCAGAGGACATAGATGTATACACAGACAGGGAGGGCATGCAAACCCCACACCGAAAGGACATAGCCAAGAACTCAAGCAAAACACTATTACATGGCAATGTACAGTTGCTTTCACACACATCCTATTTCTGACAAACCACCAAAGATAGCCAGCTATCATGTGTAATATCTACATTGATGATGGTAAGTGAAAGAAAATGTGGCAACTTGTAGCTCGTAAATATACTGCAACCATGCCCCCAAACAAGGATAATGGCACTGCTGGCAATGATTATACTAGAAAGTAAAATAAATTATTGCTAGCTTGTTACTCTTACACAACACACACACACGCGCGCGCGTGCGCCCACACACACACGCACATACACACATGCACACACACACACACACACACACACACACACACACACACACACACACACACACACACACACACACACACACAAACAACATATAAGCCCTAATAATACTAGGTTTACACTGATTTCAGCAAACAGCAACACATTCTGCAGCCCTAGTACTGCCAGATCAGTAACTATTGTTTACCAGTCATCAAACAACAGCAGGAGTTAATCAGTTTTATTTACATCATTGAGTAGTAATGCATACCTGCCACTGTCCCTGATTTTGCCTCATAATTTTGCTCTGTCCTTCATAAAAAGCTTAATTTACTGGTAAATAATTCCGGATTACAGTCAATAAAACCAGACATCAGTTCCATACCCCTTTCTGTTGGAAAAAATGCACATTGGTACAAAATGTGGTATTCTATTATCTTTTTAAGTGAATTAGAATAATATTTAAAAAGTGTCCTTGAATATGAACCTTTGTTCTACCATTATCTTTGGCCTTACCCAAAATTGTTGGGCAAAGAAGTTGACAGTTACAGTATCTGGTGTTTTGTCATTTTTATTATTTATTAAACTCCCTGAAAGAGAAAAAACATCCTTGAAGATTAAGCGCATCAACTTTCCTTAAAATCTAAGGTATAAGCATTGAGATTGGTCACTCTAGGCTGATGATCTCTAGCACTTACCTTGCTCATGTTTATTCACTGATTATTGGCTTTATCCTAATAAGATATATCATAACCCTGTTTTGGATAAAGGCATAATCAGAAAATGAATAATATTTTTTTCTCCTTATTTATACCCAGCAAGCAACAACTTTTTGAGGCCCCCTCACAGTCAAGGATGATTGGACGGTCCCATGCAGCCACAAATACTGAACGTGCCTAAAGTTGGCATGATTTGAGTTTTAGAGGAGGGAAATGTCCACTAGCTGGATTTTACTAAGTCAAGGGGACTATGTCAGTGGTAAAACACTTAATGAAACTGTGAAAGCTGTTCCTTGATAAAAAACACTGTTACCATAACCAGATATATCTTTGAATTTTAAAGGAACTATAAATAAGAGTTATTATTACCCACCTGGTTTATTAACAATATTGCTGTTATAGCTTGTTAGTTTGACAAACATATAACAAAATATTAAAATAAGATACCTTGCTGTGATTGGGGGGCCCCCTGGACAAGGGTGCCTCCACTGACTGTAGGGTTTACTGTTGCTTAAAATGGGCTATGTTGGCTAGTTTAGTGGTCAGATGCTTTACATTTTAATTGTTTTTGATAAGTGACAACTGCTTGTTTACCTCTGTGGTTAGGATCTAACCATTTTATGCCCTTTTTCAGTTTCTAAGTTAAATGTAACACTCTCAATCATTTATTTATTTATT
Source organism: Protopterus annectens (assembly GCF_019279795.1). Classification (NCBI taxonomy): domain Eukaryota; kingdom Metazoa; phylum Chordata; order Ceratodontiformes; family Protopteridae; genus Protopterus; species Protopterus annectens. The sequence continues at coordinate 1,812,742,138 of NC_056728.1, read as the reverse complement.
TACACTCCCATCTTCTTGTTTGGTGCAAGGTTAAATCAGGTTATTGCTTTTACTACTTGGGCTTTATGATTCACTTATTTCCATATCACAATGTTGTTGGATTTGTTTACTACTACTAGTTCTATCTGTCTTGGTAGATATTTCTTTTATTAGCTCCACTATCAATATTGTGGACAGCCCTTCTTTTATTGTTGTGCAGAAACATCTGTTACTGATTTGTGTTGAGCATTTCTATTATTATTTTATTTATATTCATTTGTTAACAAAGCAGTATGACTGAGCTTGAAGTCCATTTTGCTCTTTTACAGTGGAGACCTGGGGAGAAAGACTCCAATATACCTTATGAATATATTTGAAAATAATCCTGCCTGTTCTTTGTGAAGTTATTAAAGAAGCTTGTTGCTTACTGAGGTATCTGGACTCTCGCTCCTTTCCTGTGGTTATATTTGAAAATAAAAAATATATGTAGAATGGCAGTAAGATAAAAGTAAAACAAAAAGAAAAAAAAACATTCAGAATGATTGGTTATTTCTTTTAATTTGCCTTATTAAAGAAATCTTATAGAGGAGAAAGATGAGAACTTTTCCGTTAAAAGTTTCTGCATTGGACTCTTAATCCCAACCTCCACATGAAACAAGATATTGTGAAAGGGATTAAATAATTTTTAAAGGACCTATTACTTTCCAATACCCGATTGACATTGAATGGGTAACTACTAAAGCTCAAATAAGAGGCTTCATAATCAATAAAGCAACATATTATAAGAAACTTCAGAATAAAGAAGGAACACTAATAAAAGAAAACATTCTCAAACTAGAGTTGGAATTACAAAAGTGCTTTAATAAAGAAACAGAGGAAAAACTAACAAACTTTCAAAAAGATCTTTACTTATTTTATGTTAAAATCTTGTCATTTCATGAAACAATAAATCTTGCTCTTGCTAATTATGCTGAAGGGGCACAAATTCCTCTAGATTTCTTGCTAGACAAATCCCTCTAAAAATGTACACCTATTATACCTGAAATAGTTTACTTAGATAAAACATATTGCTCTTATTCAAATATTCTCACCCTGTTTGAAAACCTGCATACACAAATATATGGAGAACAAATCTCTTCTGCTTCGCAACAAGACAAAACCCTTTTTCTTCAGAAATTATCCTTCCCTAAATTTGAACACAATCAACAAAAAATAGTGTCAGCCCCTATTTCCCAGCAGGAAATTATCATGACAATAAAAAGTTTAAAATTGCACAAGGCACCTGGCCCCTACGGCTTTAAGACAGAATTTTACAAAACCTTCTCTTCAACAGTTTCCAGAATACTATTAATCCTATTCAACCATATTATTAATAACAAAATTTCTGATGTTCATTTCAACTCATTGAAAACTGTATTTATTCTAAAAGAACATGCAAATCCCAAGGACCCCAGCAGCTACAAACCTTCTTCTTCTTCTTTTGGCTGCTCCTGTTAGGGGTCGCCACAGCAGATCAACTGTTTCCATTTCTTCCTGTCCTCTGCATCTTGCTCTGTCACACCAACCACCTGCATGTCCTTTCTCACCACATCCATAAACCTTATCTTAGGCCTTCCTCTTTTCGTGTTACCTGGCAGCTTCATCCTTAGCATCTTTTTCCCAATATACTCTGCATCCCTCCTCAGCACATGTCCAAACCAATGTAATCTTGCCTCTCTGGCTTTGTCTCCAAACCTTCCAACCTGGGCTGACCCTCTAATATACTTATTCCTAATCCTGTCCATCCTCGTCACACCCAATGCAAATCTTAAGATCTTCAACTCTGCCACATCAAGCTCTGACTCCTGCCTTTTTGTCAGTGCCATTGTCTCTAACCCATATAAAATAGCTGGTCTCACTACCCTCTTGTAGACCTTCCCTTTCACTCTTACTGGTACTCGTCTGTCACAAATCACTCCTGACACTCTTTGCCACCCACTCCATCCTGCCTGTACTCTCTTCTTCATCTCTCTTCCACACTCACCAGTACTCTGAACTGCTGATCCCAAGTACTTAAACTCATCCAACTTTGCCATTTCTACTCCCTGCATCCTCACCATTCCTCTATCCTCCCTCTCATTTACACATATATATTCTGTCTTAGTCCTGCTGACCTTCATTCCTCTTCTCTCTAGAGCATATCTCCACCTCTCCAGGGTCTCCTCCACCTGTTCCCTACTCTCACTACAGATCACAATGTCATCTGCAAACATCATAGTCCACGGGGACTCCTGTCTGATCTTGTCTGTCAACCTGTCCATCACCATTGGAAATAAGAAAGGGCTCAGAGCTGATCCTTGATGTAATCCCACCTCCATCTTAAACGCATCCATCACTCCCACCACAGACCTCACTGCTGTCACACTACTCTCATAGATATCCTGTACCACTCTTACATACTTTTCTGACACTCCCGACTTCCTCATACAATACCACAGCTCCTCTCTAGGCACCCTATCATATGCTTTCTCTAAATCCACAAAGACACAATGCAACTCCTTCTGACCTTCTCTGTACTTCTCCATCAACACTGTCAGAGAAAACATCGCATCTGTAGTGCTCTTTCCTGGCATGAAACCATACTGCTGATCCCTAATCTTCACCTCCCTTTTTAACCTAGCTTCCACTACTCTTTCCCATAACTTCATGCTGTGACTGATCAGTTTAATCCCTCTGTAGTTACTACAGCTCTGCACATCACCCTTATTCTTAAAAATCGGTACCAAAACACTTTTTCTCCATTCCTCAGGCATCCTCTCACTTTCCAAGATTTCATTAAACAATCTAGTTAAAAACTCCACTGCCATTTCACCTAAACACCTCCATGCTTCCACAGGTATGTCATCTGGACCAACAGCCTTTCCATTCTTCATCCTCTTCATAGCTATCCTTATTTCCTCCTTGCTAATCCACTGCACTTCATGAATCACTATCCGCACATCATCCAACCTTCTCTCCCTCTCATTCTCTTCATTCATCAACCCCTCATAGTACTCTTTCCATCTGATCAACACACTCTCCTCACTTGTGACTACGTTTCCCTCATTATCCTTTATCACCCTTACCTGCTGCACATCTTTACTAGCTCGGTCCCTCTGTCTAGCCAGTCGGTACAGGTCCTTTTCTCCCTCCTTAGTGTCCAACCTTTTATACAACTCTTCATGCACCTTATCTTTAGCCTTTGCCACCTCTCTCTTTGCCATGCACCTCATCTCCTTATACTCTTGTCTACTTTCTTCATCTCATTGACAATCCCACTTTGTCTTCACCAACCTCTTTTTCTGTATACTCTCCTGTACTTCTTCATTCCACCACCAGGTCTCCTTGTCCTCCTTTCTCTTTCCAGATGTCACACCAAGCACCTTTCTAGCCATCTCTCTTACTAGCTCTGCTGTAGTTACCCAGCTATTCGGTAACTCTTCACTGCCATCCAGAACCTGTCTTAACTCTTCCCTGAACATCACCTCACAATTACCCTTTTTCAATTTCCACCATTTGATCCTTGGTGCTGCCCTCACACTCATCCTCCACTTCTTGATCACCAATGTCATCCTACAAACCACCATCCTATGCTGCCTAACTACACTTTCCCCTGCCACCACTTTACAGTCTCCAATCTCCTTCAGACTGGCCCTTCTACATAAGATATAATCCACCTGTGTGCATCTTCCTCCACTTTTGTATGTCACCCTGTGCTCCTCCCTCTTGTTAAAATATGTATTCATCACAGCCATGTCCATCCTATTAGCAAAATCCACTATCATCTGACCTTCTGCATTCCTTTGCTTAACACCATACCTACTCATCACTTCCTCATCCTCTCTGTTCCCTTCACCAACATGCCCATTGAAATCTGCTCCAATCACCAGTCTGTCATCCTTGGGTACAGTCATCACCACTTCATCCAACTCACTCCAAAATTTTTCTTTCTCATCCATCGCACACCCAACTTGTGGAGCATATGCACTAACAACATTCATCATTACACCATCAATTTCTAGCTTCATAAACATCACTCTATCCGACACTCTTTTCACCTCCAAAACATTCTTAGCATACTGTTCCTTCAGGATAATGCCTATGCCATTTCTCATCCCATCCACACCATGATAAAACAATTTGAAACCACCTCCGATACACCTAGCCTTGCTCCCCTTCCATCTGGTCTCTTGCACACACAATATACCAACCTTCCTTCGGTCCATCATAACAGCTAGCTCTCTCCCTATATCAGTCATACTGCCAACATTCAAAGTTCTGACCCTCAGTGTCACAGTCCTTGCCTTTACCTGCCTTCAGGCATGCCTTCCTCCTCTTCTCCTCCTTCAGCCAACAGTAGCCCAATTTCCGCCAGCACCCTGTTGGCCAACAGTACTGGTGGCGGTCGTTGTTTACCCGGGCCTCGACCGATCCAGTATGTATTTCTGTACTGTTGTCTGCATGTATGATTTGGCATAATTTTATGCCAGATGCCCTTCCTAATGCAGCCCTCCCCATTTATCTGAGCTTAGGACTGGCACAAAGAAATGCACTGGCTTAGCCGCTACAGATGTCAAAATTCTTACGTCTATCCTAGCTAATAGACTTAAATCAATAATATCACACATTATTTCTGCAGAACAATCCAGATTTATCCCCAACAGGCAAATCTGTGACAATACCCTTACCCTTAAAGCCCTAATAACTTTTGCACAGCATCTTTACACTAGTAGTGGATGCATGTAAAGTATTTGAAAGACTCAACATAAGTTTCCTATTATCAATTTTTCCCTATTTTGCTTTCCCAGCTAGCTTCATCCAAATTATAAAAATCCTCTATGAAAAATCCTATACATCTCTCTACATAAAAAAAAATATGTCAAACAGAAATATTATTAAAAATGGGACAAGACAGGGCTGTCCATTATCACCATACCTTTTTTAATTTATACTTAGAGCCCCTGTTTCTGTTCATTAAACAACATACTTATTACAGTCCCCCCAACACTCTTCAGCACCAAAATATCCCTAAGGGCCTTTGCTGATGACCTGAACCTATACTTTACTTTGCCAAGCTCAGACATTACAAAGTTACTGAAGGTTATTGAAGCCTTTTCAAATCTATCTAATTTTAAACTCAATCTAGACAAAACCGCAATATTTCCCCTAAACTCTCCTAAGCTTTCATTATTATATTCCAGCCAAAATACAATTAAAATAAAACATTTTATGAAACACCTGGGGATTTCTTTCTGTCAAAATAAGAGGAAGTTTTATCAAAACAACATTTTAAAAATCTGGCAAGATATATCACAAGATTGTAATAGATGGGACAACTTAAAACTACCCTTAATATCAAAAGTTGCAGTTGTTAAGATGAATATACTGCCTAGATTCTTATATACTTTCATGGCTTCTCATGTGATAGTATATAATAAATTCTGTAAAAAAGCTACACTCATTTTTGGCTAAATTCTTGTTTCCCTAAATCTGTAAGGATATCGTACCATAATTTAATACAGCCAAAACTAAACAGGGGACTAATCCTCCAGACTTTAAATTATATTTTGACATAATTAATAGTAGTAGAATAATAAAGAACTTGGCACATGACCTGAAAAGTAACACTTGGTCACCTGTGTGGGTAAATTTATATCAAGTCACTCAACTTTAACCCCAAAGCATTTCCTTTTCTCCATTAAAAGAATTTGATGACTCATAAGATAATCACCCCAATAAAATTATCCATAGTTAACATGCAAAAGCTTTTTGCATCTTTAAATCTACCTGTAGGGTCTATATTATAACAACTAATGATCAAATGATTGAACACTGTTATATCGACCCCTAACCGTCAAATTGCCAAAACAGCGAATGAGCGGAATTGCGATTTTTTTCCCATGGAAAAAAATCGCTGGCCCCCCCCCCAAAAAAAAGAACACTAAACAGTAAATAAAGTGGGGTGCTTCAACCCCCATACCCCCTATTTAAATATGCCAACTCCAAGATCACACTACAGTGGAGGAAATGGCACAACCCAGACAATAGCCCGTTCCGGCCGTTCGCTGTTTTGCCAGTTTGATGTTTAGTGGTTGATGTAACAGTGTTCGATCATCTGATCATTTGCTGTTCTAAAGTAGACCCTATCTGCAGCTGTGGAGACTTTGCAGCCCTTGCATCTCAACCCAAATCTAAAACTTAACAACTCAATGCTAAATTTAAATAACTTCCCATTACCAAAAAATAAACAAATTCTTGATTTTTGTACCATTTGGCAACTCTACCATCACAGAAATAAGAGACAAACTTAAACTACCCAAACACTATACTATTAATGTAAAACAGATTAAGGAGTTATGCTATGGATATTTATCCAATAATAGCTTAACAGATAGAGATGCAGAGATATGTACTTCCCTTTGGAAACTAATGCTATTTAGGACAAAAATGATATCAAATACATACAATTTGATAACTGCTATTAAATATCAAAATAATACTCTGTTTTCAAATTACTGGCATAAAACAAACCATGTGATCTCTAAGCAACAAATAAAACAGTCTATAAAATTCACCTCTAAAATAATCCCCTTGAGGAAATTGATGTACACGCAACTTATGATTCTTAATAATGCATATTTCACTCCCATAGTCCTACACACATGTAATCCTACCATCCCTCCCTTCTGTCCTTATTGTGAATCCCAAAAAGCTGATCTACTACATTTATTTTTGAGTTGCAAATGTGTTTATAAGCTCTGGAATTTTCTCATGGTCCAGCTCCAAAAAAGGGATATGAAAAATCCACTCTGTTGTGGGAATTTGCAATACTTCATATTCCTCCCCCAGGCTTACCATCAACACAAACACATATCTTAATTACCTTTTTTTTATTAATTAAACTTTTCATTGCATCCAAATGGATGGACAAATCAGCAATTACTTGGGGGGGGGGGTGCTTCAAACAAATGGCAACTAAACACTTGCTAGCACATAAAATGGTGATTTTCAAATGTAAAAGGCAGTCTTACTTTCTTGAGTATTGGGAAACACTATTTAACTTTATCTTAACTTAGTTGCTTAATTCCTACTACTTTTGCAACCCCATTTGGACAAATATCACCAATTCAACTTTTAAAGGAATATTACTCTATTTCAAACTACATCACTTAAGTAATATAGAGACTCTCCCTATCCCCCAATTCCTTGTTAAATCTGGCTTTACACCTACCCTGACACTGTTGCAAATAATGTGTAATATAGTTACTTTCTTGGTTTATCGTTTTTTTCCTATACTACGTACTTGTGCTTTTTACTACTTGTGATCCATTTGTAATGTATTTCAATATAAAACTAAACAAAGATTTTGGGAAAAAAAACTTTTAGATGACATATTCATTTTTTGCCTATTCAACAGGGATATTTTCTAATTCTTCTGTTTTGAAGATTACTATGCCTTTTATGTTTCCAGGCCATGAGAAGTGAGCTGATTTTGTTTTCTGCTTACATAAGTTAACTGCTACTTCCTACACAATTTCTTCAGCTCTAGAGTGTTACATTTGACCTTAATGCCTGTGAGAGATGTCACTTTCTCAGTCATTTTAAGATGTGCTTGCCAAAGCTGCCTTATGTGGTACATTGCCAGTTTACTGCAAGTAGTTAAGACTGACAGCAGAAAATACACAGGCTCATATTCTGAGTAAAGCACACTAATATTTTACTATTAGATGCCTTTCACACACGTAATTAGCCCATAATTCTCAACCTCTTACATTAAGAAATCTGGACAAAGCCATAAATAATGGGGGGGACAAAGGCCTAAAAATAGGGAACATTTTTAAATATTGCTCTTACAAATTTAGAATTAGAAAGAATAACAGGTTTTGCATTAGCATGGATTTTCTGAAGAGTATTAAATCTTCAATGATTTGCCAATGATTTGCTAGACAAACATTTTATTATGAAAAAATGGACCAAACATATGAAGCAAAAATCTGAACTTTCTGCAAAAATCTGTACAGTTGAGAGGTATGATTATTAGCCACAGATTTGGTTAAACTCATATTGTGATGGTCAGTGTTGTTTACTTTCAGTTCTTTAGTTGTTGTGTGGGAAGTATGTAGTCAGTACACATACATCACCTGATATTTCCTTAAGAATTGTAGCTATATATATATATAACTGTCAGGTACAAATTGAGTACAATATATGGCCTACAAGGATAGATTAGGAGTATTGTATTGATTTTCTATGGTAATGCAAGAACAAGGCTATTAATTCCCCCATTTTTCAGGCCAACAGATAAATGCCTGAAACACATTGGTCCTAAAATGTGCAGGATCTAGAGGCCCATCCAAAGCTACCCAAAAGCCCAAACTGATGGAGATGGAAAATTAGGTGATATCTTGATGGCTAATGGCTGTTCACTGTCACACTGACTAACCCTGCTGTTACCACTAATAGTTTTATAGCTGCAAATATATCAGTTGCATATATAGTTGGGGTGCTGGGTCCTACTTATGTTACATATATTTTTTGTTCTGGAGTTTGCAAAGGTGAACCTTTATACAACACTAACACTGTGAAACTGTGGAAATCTAATGTTGGAGGATCTGCTGTTATTGATAATAATAGGGTGATGAGCCTGCATGGTCAAGGGGTACACAGTGTGTGTTGGACACAGGGACTGTCACCTTTACACCCCCTACTCAGAGTATGTACATAGTATTCATGCCTGTAGATACCCAGGAAACTTAACCTTCTGAATGTGGATGGGATTATGGGGGCACTCTAAATCAAGGAAGTGTGGTGGCCACCTAATTATAGATGTCTGCATTTGCCCTTACCACTCATGAGCATGACGGTCCACACAAAGGGTGGCAAGTATGTTGGTAATATAGTGCACCTCCAACAGTAGGGGCATCCTGTGTAGAGATAAATTAGGCCTACAAATACTGACATTCTACTCTCCGCTAAAAAATCACAAAGCCAGAGAAATATTGTCAGAAATATTTGGTTAATCACTGCTTCAGGCTCTGAAGCATGTTCCCGATTATGTCATGTTTTCCCATCTTAATTTAAAATAAAAACAACTCCCTTCAGACACCTTCCCACCTACATTTGGATGTTGGGAGGTCTCTGCTCTTATGACCTCTCAATGTTTAAATATGATATGATGTGAATGTCAAGCTAATTGGATGGAAGAGCTGCCTCTCTACAGTAGCTGTTGTGCTGCGGATGCATTTTCTTTTAGTAGGGGCACTTTATTTATGTATTTTTTACAGCCAATATATATTGTTCTAAAAATAAATAAATAAATGGGGAAAAGGCACCCCTCAAACATGACACCATAGGTGATTGCTTTGTTTGCCTGTGTGAGAGGCCAGCCCTGAATAAAGATTTATAACATTGTATGGAGTCAGCACTGTTAACATCTTGTAGGGAACAGTAATACAGCTATTTCCATATTTACCAAAAGAGAATTTATATATATATATATATATATATATATATATATATATATATATATATATATAAATGTATATGCATTGTATCATTCATTGATGTTTGTTAATGATTTTAAATAGTTATTAAATAAAAGTTTTTACTTTAACAATTAATTAAAATGTGGAATGTCACAGGTGATGTGATCTGTTGAAATGTTTTAACTGTTTGGCATTTTTGATGCTTTTTGACAATCTGATGAAGTATTTCTGAAATCGCTTTTGTGATGTGTATAAAATTAAATTCTTGAATATATGTGGTGTCCGATGTTGTTTTTTTGGCTGTTTAGAAGTCAGAAGAGTGGTGGCACTAAAAAGGAATTATTAGCCTCTCCTGGAAAGCTTTGCATGTGTGACTGTGAACTAGCCTAAGCAAATAATCAGTTTCTGTTTGCAAGATACCACTGCAAGGTACTGACTTGAGACTGAAGAAGGTAGAATCCTGAGACACCACTTCTCATAACTCTGTTATCCAGGCATATAATGTGGAGCTCATCTTTGGTGTGACAGGTAATGGTTATAGCTGTTCACATTTGCCATATGTTGCTAATGCTATACTTGACAGTCTGACACATCTTATTGGTGATTATAATGGCACTCAGTGCCTAGTGTTTACAACCCAGCTTGAAGGAGCTAGCTGTAAGTTTTAACAACTACTTCTTTGTTGCTGTGCAACCAGCATGCTCTTTTTTAATGACATGGGAGTACAAAGCATGCCTTCTGCCATGGTACATTGTCTCAGTTCTTTACAGTGTCCACTTCCAGATATGACAATAAGCAAGTTAGCAGTTATAGATAATATTCTCTCACCCAGCTACACATCAGTGATAAACAAGAGCATACAGACCTTTTACTGAGGTTCTTGTCCTATTAGTAACTCCTTCACTGCCCCTGCTGACGTAACCTGCAACAATGCTTCCAACAATTGTATAAGATGTGTGGGATCTCCAGTGTATGGAACTCACATGGCCTTATTTCTGTCTAAAACATTAAAAAGTAGATGACATAAAAAAGTAAGGTCTTAAAAACATTAACATCACACCAGTAAAATCTGACATATAGTATGGGGTAGGGAATACAGATGTGCTGTACATTGGCTGCATTTGTATTGTGCTGTTTTGCTCAGGGAATGACAGCCACTGTTCATAACTACTATATTTTCTCCATCATCATTTGAGAATTTTCGGTCTAAAATTTCCCCTCCATGAAAGTTACATTATGAATGAAGTGGGAATTGAAGAACTGCACAGAGCATGCCTATGACCAAGGTAACATCTGGCAGATTTTGGCAATCCCCTGTAATATTCTTTGTCTTCCGTCACATTAATTGTGCAAATACATTTCTGCATTCTGTTCTTCATCTTCTCCAGGCTTTCTGCTGCATGGAATGTTCTAGCCTACCTGAAAATAATGTCCATATGTCTTCAAGATCTTTGTCCTTTTTTAATATAGTCATCAGTAGAGAACATGTAGCTATCCCAGAATGCTGTCAGTTGACAATTGTAGGCTTAAGCAAATATTATCAGAATCACCTGTCGCTGATTGGTGAGTATTAATGCACATGGGAAAATAACCGTAAAAACAAATTGCTGTAAATTTTCTGATGCTGTATGCATTTTGGGCTTCACTCTCTGATGCATTTTTGTTCGTATTTCCTTATTTTTGTGAGCCACATGGGTGAACTTACATCAGCTCAATTTTCAGGTATGGATTAAGTCATGGAGATGTCACAATATAAATAAATGTACATATGTAAAATATACTCCTTAAAACAATTACCTGGATTATGATATATATGAAACAAACAACAAATTTAGACCTATAGCCATTAGTCACAGTATATTCTCAAATCAAGATATACTTTATGGTACTATGCAGAGAATGATGTCACACAGTTACAGACCAGTAATATCACATTTGAAATAAATAATATGAAAAATGCAGCAAGCCTTTTCATTACATAGCTTAAGCTGGCTTGTACTTTAGCATTGCAGCTATATTTACCTATAGAATAATCAATATATCCATGTGACCTGCATGAGATAACACGGTAATCTGGTATAAGTCTCAGTGGGCACTCTGATTTTCTGTTGGTTGTACCATACATAACCCCAAATGAGCAAACATATATGAGTGCGCATGCTATTATAACTATGCAGTTAAACTTCAAAACAACTTGCCTTATAATCTCAGGCCCAGTTCAAAAATATGCATTTAAGAATGACTCAAAAGACCATCTCACCAAACAATGGATATGCAACTTTGGGGTAATGCAAAGTTTGTCTGAAATTGTTTCTGCATGTGTTTTTCAGATCTATATCTAGATTTTCTATATTGACTGTATAATCCAAATGCTTGTTATTTATAAATATATATTAGCCATATTAGCTGAGATAGATTTATATTACATCTAATAATACACTGTCAATTGTTTGCTCCCATTTAAATACATATCAGCTGTATCAATATACATATATTTATATCTCTCATTTTATCTGGGAGAGGCGCACTGCACCTCATATGTGCATAATTATGTTTAACTACATTTTAAACATGTTTTGAGCTTTTTCACCAGGACTCAACAACATTTTTCCTAGCTGTTCATTAAAAGATAAGAAATGTTAATTAATCAACAAATAAGCAAATCATAACCTGAGATTATTGTGCGAGTTCTGAAAAGAAATTGGGAAAGAAAGAAAGAAAGAAAGGAATCTCAGCAGATTAAGATAAGTAAGAATGACAGATGCTAGTATGCCAGTTCACTACACAGTGCAAGCTGACGTCACTAATCCCAGATTTCTTTTTGAGTATTAAAGCTGTGCTTATCTGGGTATTTGTGTGTATATGAAAACATACAACTTCCTACTATAATTTGGTGCTTTATGCTTCTTAGTTCAGATTGCAGTATTGTATGTACAAACTGCACTGCTTTTCATGTAAGCAATCCAGGAAATAAAGTTGAGGTTAATGTGCTACTCCCATATTAAAGTAATACAACAACAAAACGTTGTCTTTAAAAAAAAAATGACTCAGTGCAAGTCATGTTGATGTAATGTATAATTTAACACTTTATTAAAGGCTGTAATGAATAAAGGCTTCATGACTGCCTTTGCTTAACAGTTTGCAAATTATATGTTTTGTAATTGGTTCTATTATGCAGTTAAAAACTTAGGGAAGCGCCCATGGCTGTCTCAGTATTTAATAACAATGTGCAAATAAGAAAATGTGGAGATATGAAGAGTACATCCATAACTAAATGAATCTATAATTCCAAGAGATTCCTGGTACAATAACAAATGTGGGGGGAAGTTGGTTCTGACATGTTTAGGCCTCATAGCTTTCTGTTGAAATATTTCACCAGAAAATACTTTAAAAAATGTAAACTACCTGATATGTTTTAAATGCCAACTGCAACATTATTGCCTTCTTCACCTTATTCAGCAGACCAGGCTAGGATAAATTACAGAGAAAAATGGTATAAAAAGTTTCAGGATCCAGATTCATGTTTTGCACTTATGCGAGTAATGTAGATGTTAGTTGAAAGAACAGTCTGAGAAGAATTTTAAAACATGTTTGATATGGCAAGAGTGATATGCATGTGTGTATGTTAGCAACTCTAACGAATTTTTCAGATAACGTAAAATAATTTTGACAATCTCTTCTGCGGTTGATAAAGTGTAAACCCTATCTCCATTGCTCATAAACTGTAGTATGTTTCATGCTCAGGGCTTCAAAATAAGCCATTGATTCAAAAAGTATTGTGGGGAATCAAAGGTCTCATTTGCCAAAGGTTACAGCAGATACAGACAGCAAGTTGCACTGATACAGAACAATGGGCAACACTGGGAAATGGAGACTCCCCAAACAGAAGAGTTTCTAATAAAGAACAAGGGCAATGGAGACTTCCTTCACTGAAAGTTCTCTGCCATAGTACTGCCAGTAGATCACAGCAAGGTGTCAGGATCAAGGCTGGGCTGGTACAGATAAGACTGTGGAACACGCACAATTGTTCAGACATGTCAGGAAGGTATTCATTCCTTTGTTATTGTACTTGGCTTGGTACACAGGCTACAACAAGCAAACATAGACTGAGGGATGGTGCCTGTTATGTGCCATAAAGCAGGGCAAGACTGGAAAATAGACTGAAGGTTCAAGTATATTATGTGTCACAAAGCAATGCAAAATTGCACTCTTTCCAAACTGCTAGGGCATATACAGAGAACTGCTGAGTTAGTAGCAAACTTTTTCTGAAATCACACTAAGTATCAGAACTTAATTATTATTACATTTTGTGAATAATGACTCATAGGTACACCAAACACTTAAATATATAGATAAGAGAAGCAAGCTATGTCACTGTAGGTTATTTGCAGGCTTATAACCACCTCAGATGGTGCATAGGACAATGACCTAGCTGACCCAAGTTTAATTAGTGTCTTTGGTGCCTGGTGGAGTTATCACAGGAGGGACAGAGGAATGACATGGCTTAACTGTCTCATTTCTATTTAAGGGTAGGTGTGGGGCACATGATGGTGATACACTTTGCCATTTTACAGTCCCTGATGGAGACTACAGACCTTTATGATTTATGTCACTTATGGAGCTTGAGTGACACATTGCTGACACCTAATTCACACCCACCCTGAGCAGGTTGCTGGTATGCTCAGTGTGTAATAAGTACATAAAGAAATAACCCAATCCTCCTCATTGATGATGGTCCTGCTCTTAGTCTGTTTGTCCCTCACCCCAAGGAATGAATGAGCCATATGGCTCTCACTAACGAAGAACAAATGTAAGTATGGAGCCAAGGAGGGCAAGCTTGGAGCAAAAGAAAAAAAATGTCTGTGGGCTTATTACAGTTATGCCCACTGTGTATTGGAGCAATCCAGGTTCCAGAAATGTAAATGTACTCAGAACTGTCAGAACCACTCCTGCTCACTTAAAATGGATCAGTGAAAGAATGTATTAACAGGATCACCTAGATGAGAGGAAGTGACAATGTAACATTTATCCTAACATGGTTATCACTGTCAGAAAACAGTTATTCAGTTAATCTGTAACTTATTCTGTTTATCTTACAGAAGCCATTAGGAATGAACTCTGATTGACTTGTTTTTCTTTTTTTTAAGCAGATTTACTGCCCTCTAAAATGATTGTGCATCTGCAAGCATGACTGCTACCATAACCTTGCTGGTAAACAGGTGATGGCCTTGAACTCTTTTTCATACCTTTTCCAAAGGGCTCTGCATTCGACAGATTTTCTCTGAATGAAAAAGGGTAAGCTCTGTTTTTTTAAAATCTGGAATTCTTGGCATTTTGTAGCAAGCAAGACTGGATTTTTAATAAAATCATGATTTGGAAAGGTATAAATTGTATGTTCAACTGTAATACGAATAAAAAAATAATAAATACATTAAAAAAAATGGTGCTATGGAAGCAACCAAATGAATTCCAGAAGCATTCAATGCTGTCATCTAAACAATCTTATAGACATTTCTTTAGAATCTTGTCTCAACAAAAGCATTAAATGGTTCTGGAATAAATTTGGATGTTTTTGCGTGTGTGTTTTATTTTTGTTTTTAATTTAAATAGCATTTTTTATCAGTATTTCCTTACAGTCTTGCAGCTGAAGAAAATTGTAATCAGTGATGTTTATATTTAATTTTGTTTAAACTGGTATACACTAACTAGATCTGCCCAATTTCTGTTTGATATATGATATGTACACACTGTGGGTGGTATTCAAAGTTGTTACCCGAATGAGATAAGGCAATTGGCACTGTTTGCTCAAAAGAGCAGCAAAGGACAAATTCATGGAGGCCATTTATATTATGTGATGGTCTGAAACAAACTTATGAAAAAGAAGTAATAATGAGATGGTAATGAGAGTTAATGTAAAACATCATATGCTAATAAGTCCTCCTCCCGCCTGTTTGAGATTCATAGTTATATTTTGACACATTTCCAAGCTTTATGCAGAGTCATTATTAAAGGCAGAATCATGCCCTTTTTATCTAGCTTGCACTCACTGAAAATGCTCTCTCTTGCTGCTAGCATTCCTATTTGTCAGTGTGTGCTTCTTGTCTTGGCCGAGCCCAAACTGCAGGCAGCCAGTGGCACTTGCTAGCCTAAAAGGTGACGGTAGAGACAGAGAATAACTGATCATAATTTTAATACTCAGGAAATCCTTGAAAGGTTCAGAGTGGACAGAAATATCATAAGGGTGTTAGTAAGCATGTGTGGTCCACAAATAGATGCATGGCCTTCCTTTCCCTGTGGATACTAAGATATGTATAGTTCTCACTATACTTGCCATGGGAACCTTCCAGAGACAGTCTGGGGACACATTGGGTATCTCACAAGTTTCTGCTGTGAGGATACTTCAGCAGTTCCTGGATGTACTCTTGGCACATGTGGATCAGTCCATCTATTTCCCAGTGTCACTTCAGGATCGAGCCTGGACTATGCATGCCTTTTATGAGGTGGCACATTTCCCTGAGGTGCTTGGTGTGATAGTTTGCATGCATGTTGCAATTGGTCCACAGGGGGAGTGGTACTGCAATAGGAAGGGCTACTATTCCATGGTAGTGTGTGATGTATGGGCGTGCATCACTGTCTCTGCCCAGCATCTTGGCAGTGCACATGATTCACATATGAGGCACACTAGCTCACTCTACCACTCTTCCTGCATGGTAGGAAGCCCAGTGGTCATCTTGTCAATAAGTGGAATTTTTTTTTATCATTTAATTAGTTATTCATAGTAACATGTATTGCTTAATACTGAACAGTTTTTCCTTTGTTTTGCCCTCACCCCCTCTCCTATTTTTTTTTTCTGTTTTTCAGGTGAGGCAGTATACTCACTGGAGCCATGGCTCATGGCATCTATGAGAAATCTGAGTAGAGCTGCAGAAGACAATTTTAATACAGCCTTATCTCAGAGTTATACTATGATTGAGAGAGTCTTTGGCATGTTGTAAAGCCATTTAAGATATCGACTTGCATCTGGGTATACTCTTCAGTATGACCCAGCTACTGCATACAGGATATTTACTGTGTTGTATTCTGCATAACATAATCATGCATCAGTCTGGTTATGAAGTGACCCATGATGTCACATCAGCTCCTACTTCATGTCCTGCTATGATTAATGATGGACAGCTGGGAGCAGTAGTAATGGCCCCCATGTGGCAGGTTCATGCATGACATACAGCTGTACAGGTAAAGAGGAGGTGTCCAGCCCAGAATTATGGACCATGACATTCAGGTTAGTGTTTCCTTTCTTATAAAATCACATATAGTACAACTGATGCATGCAGTGCTATGTTGGGGTCATGCTGTGTGATATATGGTCTGCTGTCACTGTTCCTTAGACATTTCATCTTATCTTAAATTGTTTTTTTTTTTTTTTTGGAACAGATACTCTTATTATTGTTTATAAAAGTTATGCCACACTGCTCAGTGACATCACTTCAGTGAAGTCATAAGGAGTTGTATAAGGAATACTTACATTTTTAACTGATTTGCAGGATAAATTTTGCTTATGGACTATACTTAAGTATGCACATACTGAATCTGCTGAAATGGTACATTTAATAAAAAGTGTTATTTCAGTATTTTACTGCTTGGAATTTGTCAATTTGTATCTATTAAAATCTTTAAACTTGCATTTAACATGAGTTTATAGCTTGCACTGGAATGAAAAATGTATCACGTGCTATTTTTTATTTTGCCATATTTCCTCAGTTTTAACTATGACCTATTAGAAACAATTTATTGTTCTCTCTTAAAGCACTGCACATCAGATTATTTCATTATATCAAATACACCAAGTTGTGTCCTCTGTAGTAGCAATCATCATTTGCGGAGGGTGAAGTGGGAACAGTGCTCGTGTAGATGTCAGGATAGTCATGTAATTTTATTTCAGGTGTAAGTTATTCTCTTAATAGTGTGTAATATTTCTTATATGTGATATGTAATTGTCAGCCATACCAATGCTGAACTGAAACTCTTGATAATGGATAGGCTATTAATGGTGTTGAACATTGCAATTTGCATGTTATGCCCTACAATTTTCTTTCAGGATTATTTTCTCGTAAGAACTACCATTATTGAAATGAAATACATGCACACGTGAAGCCTCTTAATGCTGGGTTACTTTGTGCACACATGTATTCTGCATTTCATTTTTTTAAAACATTGTTTTTGAAATTAAACACTGACATCTGTGCATCAAAAGGCATGGCAGTCAAATGCTACATTTTATACTGCAAGTACTGGAGATGCCTAGTCTAGGTCATAGTAGGTCAAGATCAAATGTGTCATGTATGATGCCTGATAAATATAGGTTAGGTGAAGACACATCTGACTTTAAGGAGGAGCTGTCATGTGAGCTGGATGGTGACTTGCTGTGATGATGTGACATGCTTGATGCAGGTGATCCTACATACAGTGCTCTCACAGTGGGGTGGAACCAAGACCTTGAATGAGAGGTTCTGCTATGTGTAGATGAACACTGCCATGGCCTGCATAAAATCTGTTGCATTTATTCCACCCCCCCATTTCTACCACCATTTTGAGATGCACTTGTACTATGATTTGATATTCCCCCTCATATTCGGACAGTATCCATCCTTTCCCCTTCCAACACTGAGTCCTCCTAAGTCTAGTTAGTTCTCACTAGTGTAAAAATTGAGGTGGACAATGGATACTTGTTGTGCCTCCATTCTACTGATTGGCAGGACCATTGCATTATCCCTACTCTCTGCCATTGTCATGTAGTGAATTAAATCCTCACATATACTCTGTAGGACTCTGACCATTTCTAGCTGACTCTCTGTGTCATTGCACTGAGCCTTAACAGTGCCATAGCACATTTGCTGCTGGGCAGCCAATGCTTTATAAATTTCCCGAGGCAGCTGTGTTATATGCCTACACCTTACATGCCTCTGTAAAGGTGTCACAGTGGAAATTGTTACCTCTGTCACTGGTATTGAAGTGCATGTTTTTCTCCTGTACAACCTGCAGTGCAATGCCATGTACTTGACTTTGTGATCCAATGCCACTACCTACAGAGTTATTTACATGTCATAGGGTATGTGATCTTGTCATTAAACTTGGTGATTGCGTGTCACCTTTCTCAGGCTGTTTCATATGTTATCATCAGTAGCAGACATTCTGCTGCTGAAATCTTCTAAATTTAGTGGTATAATGGACCTGCTCATTTCTGCTGCTGACCCTGTAAAGAATTAATTGAATACTACTCAGATAGTCGAATACACTACTGTATGCTGTGTAATGAGGTATGGAGAACACATACCATGCACACTCTGTTCAATGTCATTATGTGCAGAAAGTGGAGAGTTCGCTTGTTCATAATAAACACCATATGTTACATGTAATCATTTCACCTGAACAGTCATTTCTTTAGGTAAATCTGTTATGAAGGTCAAACTAACCTTCCTGAGCAGATGTTTGTTGATGGTGCAGATGTACATAAAAGCTAGTACCACACCAGCTATATTTATAACCATGCCTTTGTCATCTGTTTCATACTCATCCCTTGAATGGAGAGGAGGCATTCCTTATCAGACATCAAAGGAATAAGTAGTGCTATGGCCAGTTGCATTCTACCTTGCCTTTGCTCTGGCATTTCCTACCATATCATTGGCCCTCTTTTTGCACTAATTAATATGTAATTAATGTGTAGTTCCTTCCACTTACAGTATTTATGTCCATAGCCACTTAGTTCCAGGCCTTTGCCTTCTCAGCTTGTTTGGGACTCCCTTTTGCAAAATATGATCTAAGGGCTGCCATGAGAATGCACTTCTTATCACTAAAAGTATCCCTATTTCTGTCTGGATCCCTGCTGCTGAATTGTTCATTGACATAAAATAATATGCGCAACTGATATACTGAAGCTTGATCCACTCATCAGCCAAAGAAGACAATAAAAACATGACTGAATTAATCAAAAATAAATGAAAGATCTGAGTACAAAAACATGTATGGTGATACAACACCCATAATCATAAACATAGCGCAGATTCACTTCACCCATTTAAAATTGTGTTGTATTAACCTGAACAGTATCATCCACAAATGCATTACTCAAGCCATAATGCATGACAGGGTGTGTGTTAATGTGTAACTAATGCCTACCCGGGGGTGTTATGTGGCCTAACGCTGCAGGCAGAGGGCATGTACACCCCAGGAAGGGTGTTAATTACACATTAACACACACCCTGGAGAGCATTATTGCACTTAAAGAATGGGCTGTCTGTAAAATTGTTGCAGTTTCCTTGCTTATTTATTTTAAGTACTATATTATTTTTTTATATATTTTTAATGTAAAATAGTTCCTCCATCTAATGTTTCAAACTTGCTGTAATATATGTTAATGGTGTTGGAGGAAGCATTTAATATCAAACATATATAAAAATAATATATTGCTTAAAAAATGATAAGCAAGTAAAACACAACAATTTTAGAGATAGCTCATTCTCTCTCCCATACACACATGCACAGTCTCTTCTGCTTTCACACACACACACACACACACACACACACACACACACACACACACACACACACACACACACACACACACACACACAGTCTCTCTCTTCTCTCTCTTTTTTGTTTTAAATTTTATACTCGCTAAACAGCAGAACCGCTGCTTAGTGAGCATAAAATAATGGCACCCGTTAGTTTGTTTTTGCAGTCCGAGCTCCAAGGCAGCTTAATATGTTGCTGTGAAATGGTGGACTCATTAGTCAGTGGGCATTAATTTACATTAATACCCTGCTGGAGAATGTTCTTTCTCTAGTCAGGGTGTTCATGTGCGTACAGTTTTCCCATTCTCTAAAGCATTGTAAACACTTATAATTACACTGCTATTTTATGCTGTTGCTAACAGAATAGAAATCATTCCATTACCACTTTTCTGTACTTATACTATTATGATTTTTCATTCACGTGACAGTCACAAATGGCACAGTAAAGCAACATATATCATGAGAACAAAATACATAGATGAAAATGCAGTACGTCAAACTTCACTCGCTTCAAATAATGTACTATTATTCTGTATATCATTCTCAAGAAATGCAAAAAAAAATATTGCAAACATTTATCGATCACAATGTCATCAGTAGTACTTCCTCATACATTTCTAACATTTCTATCATGAAATCTTTTTTTCCCATAATCTTTATTTATTTTATATAATAAGACTAACTTTTTCAATAAAGGTCAACAATAACAGTAACCTTCAAGGTTATTAATAATAAATGAAACCACAAATAACTATATTACATATATTTACAGAAAACACAAAGAATATCTGTAAGATTTAGTAATGATATGAAGGGAGGACCATAGCTAAAAGACAGGAGAGGGATCAGTAAATCTAGGAAAAGACTTATTAATGTACCTTAGAAATAAGTAGTTAGTTATTTGAGAGTTAATTAGAAGGTAGGGAGATTGAGGGTAATTGGGAAGAAATAATAAGTTAGGAATACTAAAGGTTAGATAATTATTGCAATATATGTTTGAATAATGAGTTCCAAGATTCAATGAATTGAGAGTATACTTTATGGTTAAACACCACAAGTTGATGAGCTGTCAGATGCCTGATTGCCATTTGTCTAAACCCCACCCCATGTAACAGATGATCTGTCTACCCAACTTAATGTGATATATAGTATTAACTAGTACACAGAGAGTAATCAAAGTGCGGGTTTGTACTGTAGTTAGACCAGGGGGAGGAATGTGAAGCATGGTGAATTTCCATGACGGGGATGACTTTTCATACCCCATCTTTTGTAGTTGTTCTTTTAGGGAATTCCAAAGTTTATAAACACACTTGCAGCTCCAGAATATATGGAGGAAGTTGTCTCTTTGAGACTCACAGTAAGGACAAAAGGGTGAGATCAAGGGGTTAACTTTATGTAAAACTATAGGAGTGAGGTACACATTATTTAGAATCATGAGTTGTGTATATGAACGTTTTTTCCAGGGGGAATTAATTTGGAGGTTAATTTTATAGATTATTTTCTTTGATAAGTAGAGATAGAAGAGTTTGCCTTAACCCAATAGTTTGAAAATAGGATATAATTCTGGTATTTAATTGCTATAATCAGGTTGTATGTACTTGAGATACTTTTTTCCTTAGTAACATTAACTTCCAGAGAGTTTTACAAGTCTCTATATCTTTATCTACTAGGTTATTATTAGATAAGAAACCAGAGCACAATTCTTTGATCTGTCTTTAGACAATAATATAGCTCTTAGGTAAATTTAAATTGGATCTTATCTCAGTAATGGCAGAGTTACAAAAGGGAAAGAAGTCAAGCACTCGCTTTGTTTAACAGTGGAAAGTTGGTTAAGTTTAACATTGAGTTATTATGTTTTAGATTTGGATTAAGGTGTATAGGTTGCAAAGTTGTAAAGGCACTAGATAGATTTAGCAATACAAATAGCTTTTGTAAATTAATTATAAAAAATTTTATTGAGGTAAGAACTTTATGAGTTTTCAAGTTCCTTTTATCAAGAAAGGGGAGAGATTTAGGATTAAAACTGAGTGATTTAAGGCATAATTCTAACCAAAAGGGCAACCAGGAAATTCCATTCAAGTCATGTTCAGCAATTTTTATTAATCTGCTACTGTTAATGATGTCAAAATATAGTCTGAGATCTGGTAGGTTAAGTCTTGCATTTACTTTCGGAAACATTAGTTTATAATAAGAAATCCTAACGGTTTTAGGATACCAAATAAATTTAGCCAAGTTATTATTATTACTTGAGAAAACATAAAAACATATAATAACCTTGGTAATATGTTCATTTTTACAATTGCAACTTTTGATAAGAAAAGTAATTTAATATTATCCCATCTACTACAATCTTGTGTTATATTTTGCCATATTTTTACAATGTTATTTTGATAGAACTCCACAGTAGTTTAATAAAATGAAATCCCCAGATACTTTATGAATTGTTTTATATTAATTACTGTTGGGTGGGGGTATTATGATAGTAAATTGGTTGAGTTCAGAGGGAATATTGCAGATTTGTCAAGATTCAGTTTATAATTGGATAGGTTCGAAAAAGTTTTGATAGCCTTCAACAGTTTTGGTATATCAGAATTTGGTAAAGTAAAGTATAAATTCAAATCATCTGCAAATGTTGTTAAGGTAATTCTAGTATTAAAGATTATTGGGGGGCTATGATAGGTAGCTTGCTTTATAAATAAAAATAAGGGTTCTATATATAGATTAAAAAGATACCGGGATAATGGACAACTTTGTTTAGCTCCATTCTTAATGACAATTCTGTTACAGATACTTTTATTTATGTATAGGAAGGTGTATGCCTTATCATATATTATCTTAGTAAATTGGATAAAACTTGGGGGGATTGCAAAATGTGGTAAGACCGATAGCAAGAAGTTTACATTCAGTCTGTCAAAAGCTTTATATACATCCACAACTAACACAAATATTGGGTATTTCTTCTGGTGCAAAAATCTCATTAGTGTTTCCAATGTAAGAGTATGTCACAGGTTTGTCTAAAGGGAATAAACCCTGATTGTTCTGGCAATATAATATATGTTATTATAGATTTCAGTCTATTAGCCATTATTGTCGTAAGTATTTTGACATCTAAGTTAATTAAAGAAATGTGTCTATAGCTCTTCGGATCCTTGGGATTAGCATTTTCTTTAAGTATAAAGATAGTTTTGGAAGAGTTAAAGTGGACATTTGTAATGTTATTATTAATTATATAGTAGAAAAGAGATAATAGTATTCTGGAAACCTTTGGGCAGAAGGTTTTATAAAATTCTACTGTGAAGCCATCTGGACCTGGCACCTTATTGGGTTTTAAATGATTTATTACCGTGATTATCTCTTGTTGAGATATGGGGGCTGACAGAATTTTTTGATGATTATGGTCAAGGTTGGAAGGTTCAAGTTTTATAGAAAATGGGTTTTAACTTGTTCTGACTCAAGGGATTTTTGTTCCCCGTAAATTTGTGAGTATAAATTTTCAAACAGGTCAAGGATTTATGTATTAGAACTATACGACTTGTCTACGTAATTTATCTCTGGAATAATAGGTGTATATTTTTTTTTCGGTTAATTAGCCAAGCCAGGAACCTGGACAGAATCTGTGCCCCTTCTGCATAATTAGCTAAGTTTTTAGTTTCATGGAATGTCAGATGGTTGTCATTGAGTAAGTAGAGTTCTTTCTGAAGGTTTATTAGTTGATTCTCTGTTTCCTTTTTAACGCATCTTTGCAAATCTGATACGAGATTCTGGATTTTGTTTATTGATATTTCTTTATTATTATACAGTTTTTTGTAGTGTGTAGCTTTATTGATAAGGAAACCTCTTTTCTGGGCTTCAGTAGCCACCCACTCAATGTCAAAAGGGTTTTGGGAAGAAGGTATGTTTTCCAATAATTCATCTAATAGCAAATTAGCACCTTCCTCAATATCTTGCTTTAGGAGCAAATTAGGTTTGAGAGTCCGGTTGTACCCCCTATAACTCATATTCTGTTTATAGGACCAGTTAATTTTAAGCATAATTTTGGAATGGTCAGAAAAGAATCTAGCCTTGATGTAACAATCTGTGTTCAGATTCAAAAAGAAGTCAGAAATTAAGAAGAAATTAATTATAGACCACATTATATAGCACTGAGAATAAAGTGTAAACCTTTCATTTGTTACACTATTAGTTTGGCAGTTGAAAGGGTCAAATAGTCTAAATTAATTTTTAAGTTCTGATAAGGCAATAGTTGCTTGAATATTATATGGTTTGCTTGAGTTTGTTCTTGTTAAAGGATCTTGGTAGGTATTCTAGTCGCCACCTATAATTATATAGGGATTCTTTAAAGCAGACAACATTTTGTATAAGGACATAAAGAAATCTTGTTGCTTACTACAGGGGGCATAAATATTTAGAGTCATAAGTGGTTTATTAATAGAAGGGCTTTTGCAAGTTACATAACACCATCAGCCCTCCGTATTAGTATCACACTGTATTATATTAGCTTGGAAGGATTTCTTAATTATTATAGCTACTTCAGCACTATTTGTTTCTTTACCAGAAGCAATTATCATCATTAATCCATTTTTTTCCTTAACATTTGATCACTGTTCTTCCATCATATGTGATTCTTGTACTAAAATTATTTTAGCCTTTGATGTAAAGGCAAGGTGAAGGAAGAGTTTTCTTTTCTTAAGTGACTGAATCCCCTTTATGTTCCATGAGTCAGTCTCCCACATTCTATTCTGTTACATGTAGAGATATATTGGAAAGCTACCTTAAGACTACGATATATTTAAGAGTAGGGACCCCTTTCAGTTGATTAGGTAAATGACATACCCCTCTTCTTGCCTTGTCCTACCCACTACCTGACCAGGCCAAGAAGAGAGGGGAAAGATAAAAAACTAACTCTAGTATTAGAATAAACCTGCATTTTACACAGCTAACATAGCCTAGATGAGATTCCAAAATTTTAACTTTCCCCTTAATAAAAACATATCTTATGCAGAAAAAAAACTAACATACCTAGCCCACAACAAAACAACCACTATCATCAACTAACCCAGCTCCTTAAGGTGTTTAAATTACATACCAGAAATAACAGAACAAAGAAGATGAAACTAAGGAGATAGATTTATAAAAGTCTTTGAGGTTTAACTCCTGGTTATTTTATCGTAAAAGGTATTTTAGAAGAAGAATGTGTACTTATAATTTTAACAACAACCATATTTTAAATTTATCTACATAGTTTATCACTTCTAACTACACTAATAAATTTAACAACATTAGTAGAATCAGTAACACTATTGTGTATCTATACTGAGCATGTAACAACCATACAGGCGCTATGCTTATTTATACCAATAACATTGTAATTGTTAACAAAGATAGGATTGTAATTGTTAACAAAGATAGGACTCTTCTCGTGCTTTTCTTTTAGAACTTCATTTTCTTCACCATTATCACTTTGAATCATTAGTTATGTACTGCAGATCAAATAACTCAAAGCGAATAGTATTGCTAGGTATTATTAACTTGTACTACAAGTCATTACTAACATGTGATAGCAACGTGTATATAAGCCCACTAACATAATACTCCAGCTTCCTAAAATGAGAACTCATTCCAGCAAAAGATAAAATAGAATTAAGATGAATGCAACCATAAAACTATGACAAACACTGTACGATTCAGCATTCTATCATAAGGACTGCCTAGTTTACAAACTTTAGTGATTTAATCCATATAATGACAGGCAACAACATTTTTGTTAAACATTAAGGGTAACTATGAAGTGTTGAACCCCTTTGCTCACCATCCAATTATGTACATTAATTTTGAGATTTCTCTGCCTAGACGAAAAAGGAAATCTCTAGGATGGAACGCTTTCAAACATAATATAGAACTCCATAATCATACTACCATTTCTGCACAACTGTATCTCCAAGGATCACACTTAGCTGTTCATAGATATATAGTAAAAATGTGACCTGGAATTGGCTCTTGTCGATTTAGATGTTAGCATTCTAGATTTCTTAGACATGAATGGAGCTGTCAGTTCCTACTTATTTCTCTATTTATGCAAGTAGGAACCAAATGTTTAAATGCAACTAACAAAAACCATTATTAGCAAAAAGAGTAACATTTAAAAATTATTATATGTGAGAAACATTGTATATGTCATTATAGAGTTCTGTGAAGACAGGATTGCATAAGAAACTTCAACAGCTATTAAAACATGTTAGCATTTTCAGGTAAATGAAAGAAAATATAATTTGTTAAAATCTCTGGGTATGTAGACATCTCCTTGATCCAGAAAGTCACTCTGAGTGAGTTCATGTACTTTCATATTCAAATGCAGGACTTTCTGGGTATTGTCAAAAATCAAGTAATTAAACAGTGTTACAGGCCTCACAAAAAAGAGCACACAACCGATAATTGTTGCCAACAGTATTTTGACTCTTTGATAGTGTCCACCTGAGAGGTATTATAATGCCCAAAAATATTGTTCCGAAGGATACCATTAATACACTAGATTCTTAATTAGGAGAAACCATTTTCTTTCAGGTATCATGGTGACAAAGATGTTGCATAACAGTTACTAAAAAAAAAAAAAAAAAAAAAAAAAACAAGACACCAACAGTTTGGTTCAAACTACGGACATAAGATCAATCGAGTGAAGATCAATTTTATTTTTTAAAAGTCAAAATGATTAATCTGCTTAACAACTGTATGTTAAAATTCAACTTTTTAATAAACCAATCTCTTTTTAGCTTAATTTGTATGGAGCTTAGATCCTGATCCCCTTAAGTTAAGATAAGCACAGACTTGCAGTGTTATAAGTTAGTACTGCATTTTATTTTTCTGTTTATTTATTTGTTTCATTAAATATTGTGTTAAAGATAGTACTGCATTTTATTTTTCTGTTTATTTATTTGCTTCACTGAATATTGTGATCTCTCTGTCTCTCTGCAGTAAGTGGGTGTTATTGTTCTCACTTCATTGATATTCAGTATTGAACTCTTAGCCTAGAGGGTTTCTCTGTGCTTATAAGTCTTAGTCACTTATCTCTGAATTTATTTCTGCTGAATAGCTGAATATTTGAGCTGTTTGGTTAGCTGTTATATACCGATATCAACTTTATTACAAGCTGAGATAAGTACAAACTTGCGGTGTTATAAGATAGTACTGCATTTTATTTTTCTGTTTATTTATTTGTTTCATTTAATATTGTGTTAAGGATAGTACTGCATTTTATTTTTCTGTTTATTTATTTGCTTCACTGAATATTGTGATCGCTCTGTCTCACTGCAGTTAGTTTCCTGCCCTTTCTCCCTATTCTTGTTGTGGTATTAATCTTGGTGGCTTTGGAATTGCCTGCACCTCCTGTAAATTTGTGTTTGAACACTCCTCCAGGGTCCATCTCATTTGCTCACTCAACCGAGTACAGTGAAATCATATTTTGATTTCATACACTCCTACCAGTCCCATCTGTTCAGCTCTATCCCAGTCTAGTGTCATTAGCTCATTCTACCTAATACAGAGAGAACATTTGAGTAGGTCACCCACTTAGGCCCTTAACCGTGAATTATCTTCTGATTCTCCTTTCTCCCTTTCCACTTTACTTTGTGTTCTGACTGACTGTGCTTCTCAACTAAGTATATTTTGGCACTTTTTAACTGTCCAGAGTTGAATTAAACAATAATTGAATTCAGTTCAGAATACAGTTTGCATAAATTGCTTTAATATTGTTACACACTCAAGTGTGCTAGCTTACATTGCACTTGAATTGTTTTTAGTGCTGTTTTAGCTGCTTTTTTGCAACAAAAAAAATAATAATTCTAAGCTTGTTTCATCCCTTTCCTGTAACTAGTGTAGTCCAGATACAGATTTGCTGTATCCAGGACTGTATGTAAGCTTCTGAGCCCCCCAAGCCTTTCTGTGTTGAGGGAAGCCTTCTAGCTTATCAGTGGGAGGGGTAAGCACTAGGTAGCCTATCTACCACAAGAGGAATGGTTTCTGGCCCAGAAATTGTAGTTTATTGGCTGTTTGAGCACTTTTTTCCATATCCTTCAACTTTCTGGTTGAAAAGCCTGCATTTGCACTTGTTTTCCACTTTTCCTATAACTAGTGTAGTCCAGATACAGATTTGATGTATTCAGGACTGTTTGTAAGCTTCTGAGAGGTGTCAAAGTCTGGTCTTCAATTTATTCCTTAGATCTGCTAGTTCTCTCCTCTCTTGCACTTTTACTAGCATATTAGTCTAGCACTTTACTATAGCAGACATCTTGTAGCAATTATTGTAGCACACAAAAGTGCTACCAGCACTAAACGTTCTACAAGGAAACAGCTCCAGTACGTATTATCAATACCCACCCCTCCAGGCATGTCTAAAGGTTAGTTCCCTGTGCTTTCTCCTGTTAACCTGGTGAACACGGGCATCCTGAGACAATGTAGCAACTGCCTCATGTACACTGACAACCCTCTCCTCTTACCTCCCAACAGACTTGTGAGAGATGCACTTATATATCCAAACTGGAAGCCATGCACTCTCCAGCCAAGACCGGAATAGCTGATCAAGAGGAGAAGGTCAACACTTGCACCACACCACATGGAACACATAGCCATCCAGAACACACACCAGCACTGCCTTCACATAAAAACACAAAACGCACACCCACCTTCGTGGAGGCTCTCTATAAAAATCCACCCAAACAGCAGAGACCTCCAAGGCAGAAATGCACTCGACCACCAACACTAATCACGAGACACATAACTCTCCTAAACAGTGTGCCACTCAGCCAAAGCCCATAAGGCAAAAAAGCATGCCCAGCACACTAGTCATAGGTGACTCAATAGTGAGGCACACTGTTGTCCCACTCACTAGGTTGAATAAGGACAAAGTAACAGTCAGCTGCCTAACAGATGCCAGGATCCACCATATAATGCACACACTCAGGTCCCTCAACAACAGGTACAAATATGACTCTGTCAATGTACATGTGGGTGTGAATGACCTGAGATGTACCTTCCTGGACTACATGAAAAGAGACATGGAGGAGCTCTTGGATTATGTAGCCCAGGCGGGTATGACCCTAGCCCTGAACAGCATCCTACCATCACCCAGAATGATACTACAGTACAAGCAGAAAATGATTGATTTCTACAATTGTCTAAGTTTCTGGTGTCATTCTAAGGGGAATCCAGTACCTGTCTGCCTGGCATGACACAATTGACAGACCTCGATGCTTTGCCAGAGGTGGCCTGCATCTGTCACCCCTGGGCTTCTGGATACTGGCCAAGGCTCTTGCCACCCCTATAGTGCCTTTTTAGGTGGTATTCCAAAGACCAAATTACCACCGTAACAGCTACAAACAAATGCAATCTGAGGGTCATGCTGCTCGATGCTAGAAGTCTAAATCTCAAAATGCACTCGCTCAAAGCACTCCTTAAAATAGAGAACATCGACATTTGTGCTGTAACAGAGACCTGGTTCAAGGCAGCAGAAAGCACCCCTGCACTACCAGGCTATAACTCATTCCACACCTTTCGGCCCCAGAACTTGGACCGAAGCTCCAAAGGTGGTGGTGTTTCCATACTCATAAAGGATGTGCACACCTCCAGACTGGTAGCCCAACATAACACATCAGAGATACTTCAGGTGCAGCTAACATTGGGTAAGATAGCAATTCAGGTCATACCCTGTTATAGGTTCCCAACCATGGGGCAAGACACTCACTCCACATTCCTAAGCACCCTGGAGAATATTAGGGTCCAACCTAACACACTCATATTGGGTGACCTCAACTACCCCTCCATTAATGGGGAAAACTACACATCTACCAATACACTTGCCCAATGTTTCCTGGAATTCATTAATTCCAATGCCCTGGACCAGCTCGTTCTTACCCCAACTAGAGGTAGTAACATCCTTGACCTGGTAATTACTAATATGGGCAACCATTCTTCTACACCAATAGTCAACTCCTCCCTGGTTAGATCCAACCACAAACTAATCACCTTGGAAATCCACATCCATTCCCCCCTCCCACAAAGGTAACCACCATGAAAACTTCTCTAAAGCTAACATTGGGGTCCTAAGAACAGAGGTGGCTAACTTCACGGCACCCATGCAAATGGAGAACAGTTGCATGACCGCTGAATCATACACCAATGCACTGTACGAACACGTACACAAATGCATGGATCTTGCCATACCCAATAGAACCAAGATGCTCTCCCCCAAAAAAAGGAAGCCAATCTGGTAGTCCCCTGCCACAAACAAACTCTACAGCAGAAGGAGGAAACTGATGCGGAATAAGGTGAAGTCCCAAGACTGGAAAAACTCCCTTATCAGTTTCAACAAAAGTTGAGAACTCTCATCAAATCCTCTAAAGCTAGCTATGAAAACAGAATTGTAGTAGATAATAAAAACAACCACAAAGCCTTCTATAGTTATGTAAAGAACCTTCATGACAATACTCAGATTTGCTCTGAGCTACTGCATAATCCCAAGCCAACAGATATTGACAATATACTGGCTAACAGATTCAGTGCCAACTTTACCCCCCCAAAGGACCAATCACAATACCAGTAGATTGCCAGGTACCCAGTATTACTGCTGCATAGGTTAAAACAGCACTGTCCAAGGCCAAGAATACCACTTCTATGGGACCTGATAATATCCCTGGATGTGTTCTACATGAACTACAGACTGAACTGGCACCTCATCTGTGTGCCCTGTTCAATCACAGCCTCACCTCAGGCTTTGTACCTAATGAATGGTGCACTGTTATAGTCATCCCTTTCCACAAAGGAGGAGCAACTACAGAGCCTGGGAACTATAACCCCATTAGCTAGATGAGTCTGATATGCAAAGCTATGGAATGTATCATCATGGACCTAATAAACAAGGATATAGGGAATCTCCAAACTCTGGATCCCACATGGTTTGGTTTTGTGAAGGGTAGATCATGCCTGCTCAACCTGGTCGACTTCTTTGAGTCAGTCACCAGAGCTGTGGATGAAGGCAAAGTGGTTCATACAGCCTACCTTGATCTGGCCAAGGCCTTTGATACCTTTCCCCACTCAGGAATCATAGAAAAACTCATTAAGCTAGGCATCAACCCCTATATCACTAGGTGGGTTGCCAACTGGCTTACAGATAGAACCCACAGTGTGAAAGTAACTGACTCCAAGTCAGACTACCAACCAATCATGAGTGGAGTCCCACAGGGATTGGTCCTGGGTCCTCTCCTGTTTGGTATCTACTTCTCAGAAGTCCAGTCCAACATGGAGGGACTTTGGCTGACAAAGTTCGCAGATGATTGCAAGCTGGGAGCCATTATTAACTCCCCAAGTGATGCTGGAATCCTACAGAAAGGCCTCACTGAGACTAATGACTGGTGTCAGAACCATGGCCTTAAGCCCAATGCCAAAAAATGTGTCGTCATTCCCTTTGGGAAAAACTCGGTTCCCAAGAATTACCACATTGATGGTAGTCCACTGAACACCGAAGGCATTATAAGTGATCTGGGAACACAGGTTGGCAGCAACCTCTCTTTTGATCACCACATTACCAATGTGGTCAGAAAGTCCTTCAATGTGGCACATCTCATTACTAAGGGTTTTGCATCCAGGAAGAAAGAGGTCATTGTCTCTCTCTACACTTCCCTCATTAGGCCAATCATCAAGTAAAATGCCCTGTTTGGCATGTACCTCGCTAGACACCTGCAACAACTGGAGAGGCCACAAAAGTACCTCAGAAAGAGGATCCTAGGCCTTAAACATTTGTCCTATATGGACAGACTAAAAAAACTCCAACTATTCTCTGTCTCATATATCGCCTACTTAGAGGCAATCTCTGCTTGACTTGCAAAGCCATGTCTAACCCAGCTCTGTTAGAAATGTTACATCTGAAGAAATCCCAATCCCTCCACACCACTTGCTCCAGAGACCTCAACCTCAATACCACAATCAACAGAGCATGCTGGAGGGACAGGTTCATAACCCAGAGACTGCCCATGCTATGGAATAGACTTCCCATATATGTCAAACAGAGCACCTCACTGGCCCTCTTCAAGAGAAATCTTGATGAGTGGATGGGAAATAGAAAAGTCACCCCAGGGATCACTCCAGTGGCTCTACTCAACAGAGGCACTAGAAACTAAGGTCAGGTGGCACGATGCCAGGGTAATCCTATGGGCTAGGCTAAGGCTCTTGCCACCCGTATAGTGCCTTTTTAGGCAAGGTTCAAATGACAAATTCACCACCGTAACAGGTACAAGCAAGCAAAATCTGAGAGTAATGCTACTCAATGCTAGAAGTCTAAACCTCAAACTGCACTCACTCGAGGCACTCCTTAAAATGGAGAACATTGACATCTGTGCAGTGACAGAGACCTGGTTCAAAGCTCCAGAGAGCACCCCTGCATTACCAGGCTTCAATTCATACCACATCTTTCAGCCACCTAAAGCAGAAAGAAGCACTAAAGGCGGAGGCGTGTCCATATTCATTAAGGATATCCACACCTCCAGGCTAGTTGCATAGCATAATGCATCCGAGATTATCCAAGTACAACTAACTCTGGGCAAGACCGCAATCCAAATTGTAGCTTGCTACAGACTCCCCACCATGCCCCAGGATTCACACTCCTCATTTCTTGATACACTGGAAAGTATTAGGGTACAACCCAACACAATAATAATGGGCGATTTCAACTACCCCACCATTCACTGGGAAAACTACTCATGTACCAACTCTTTTGCTCAACGTTTTCTAGAATTCATAAATTCCAACGCCTTGGATCAACTTATTCACACCCCCACCAGGGGCAGCAATATCCTAGACTTGGTCATTACCAACATGGGAAACCGGTGTTCCACACCAGAAGTCAATTCCTCGTTGGTCAGATCCGACCACAAGCTAATCAGCCTAGACATCCACATCCCACCCCCAACCCCAATTAGGGATACCATTGTAAAAAACTTCTCCAAAGCCAACTTCACACTTCTTAAGACAGAAGTGGCAAACTTCATGGCACACATGCAGACGGACAATAGAGGTATGACTGCCGAATCCTACACAAATGCACTTTATAAGCACTTACACGAGTGCATGGATCATGCTATCCCTAATAGAACCAAGATGTTATCCTCCAAAAAAAGGAAGCCAATCTGGTGGTCCTCTGCCATAAACAAACTCTACAACAGAAGAAAGAAACTGTTGCAAAAAAAGAGTAAAATCCCATGACTGGAGGAACTCCCTGGTCAACCTCAATAAGAAGCTGAGATCCCTCATAAAATCCTCCAAAGCTAGTTACAAAAATAAAATTGCCACTGACTCTAAAGACAGCCACAAAGCATTCTATAGCTATGTCAAGAATCTAAATGGGAACAATCAGATCTGCTCTGAGTTACAGCACAATGGCACTAAATATACAGAACCAACTGATATTGCCAACATCCTAGCAGATAAGTTCAGTGCTAACTTTACCCCCCCTCTCACCCCCTAGAGGGCCCATCTCTATACCAGAAGAATGCAAAATTCCTATAATCATGGCTGCACAGGTAAAAAACACACTCTCCAAAGCCAAGAACACAGCATCCATGGGACCTGACAATATCCCAGGCTGCGTTCTACATGAACTACAGAATGAACTGGCACCCTACCTAAGTACCATGTTCAATCATAGCCTCACCTCAGGCTTTGTACCCACTGAATGGCGCACCATGACGGTTATCCCACTCCACAAAGGGGAAGCCACTACAGACCCCAGGAACTACCGCCCCATTAGCCTGACGAGCCTGGTCTGCAAGGCCATGGAACGTATCATTGTGGAACTCATAAACAAAGACATTAGTAATCTCCAAACTCTGGACCCTACCCAGTTTGGATTTGTAAAAGGCAGATCATGTTTCCTAAACCTGATTGACTTCTTTGAAGCAGTCACCAAAGCCATAGATGATGGTAAAATGGTTCACACAGCTTATCTAGATCTCACCAAGGCTTTCGACACCATCCCCTACTCCAGAATTATAAATAAGCTCACTAAACTAGGTATAAATCCCAATGTCACAAGATGGGTTGCCAACTGGCTCATGGACAGAACCCACACTGTGGAAGTAGCGGATTCCAAATCCGGCATCAGACCAGGGACAAGTGGAGTACCACAGGGTTCAGTCCTGGGTCCTCTCCTGTTTGGTATCTACTTCTCTGAAGTGCAGGCCAGCACAGAAGGTCTTTGGCTAACAAAGTTTGCAGATGACTGCAAACTAGGAGCCATAATCGAAACTCCTAACGATGTGGATAAACTACAAAAGGGCCTCACTGAGACAGATACCTGGTGTCAAAGCCATGGCCTGAAGCTCAATGCCAAAAAGTGTATTGTCATCCCCTTTGGTAAAAACTCTGTACCCATGAACTACCACATAGCTGGTAGTCTACTTAATGCCAAAAATGTGATAAGAGACCTTGGGACACAGGTGGACAGTAGTCTCTCCTTTGATAATCACATCGCCACAGAGGTCAGGAAATCCTTCTACATGGCTCATGTCATCACAAAAGGATTCTCATCCAGAAAAAAGAGGTCATTGTTCCCCTCTACTCATCACTCATTAGACCCATTATAGAGTACAACGCCCCTTTTGGTATGTACCTCACAAGACATCTACAACAACTGGAAAGACCACAGAAATACCTCACAAAGAGGATTACTGGCCTCAAACAGATGCCCAATGCAGACTGTCTCAAAAAACTACAGCTTTACTCCATTGCATATCGCCTACTCAGTGGCGATCTCTGCCTAACATACAAAGCTATGTCAAACCCAGAGCTGTTGGACATGCTCCACTTAAAGAAATCCCAATCCCTCTGAGCTACACGCTCTAGGGACCTAAACCTTGTTACCACAATAAACAGAACATGCTGGAGGGATAGATTCCTGTCCCAGAGACTTCCCATACTCTGGAACAGACTACCTATCTATGTCAAACAGAGCTCCTCATTAGCACTCTTCAAGAAAAATCTTGATGATTGGATGGGAAATGGGAAATTCACCCCGGGGATTACTTCTGTGGCTCTGCTCGACAGGGGCACAGGAAAATAATTTTCTTGGGTGGTGAAAGCCAGGGTACATTTTTTGGCTAGGCTTGTATGGGCCCGAGGGCCGATAGCCTAGTACCTACCTATGAACCTATGAACCTATAAAGGCTCCAGGGTCATTAGCCTAGTACACACCTATGAACCTATGAAAATTAAAGTTGCTCCTCTCACTTACATTAAGACTTCTGTGATATTTACAACCTTAGTGATGACCTCTGAGGACTGGGTTTTTCTGACTTACTGATTCCTGATTATTAGCCATCTGTTTTGTAAAATAAGAGGATTTGCAGGTCAGCATATACAGATAATTCTTGTCTGTAAGTTCAACTTCTTTTCCGAGAAAAGTCATAGCCACTTGACTATTGGTGCTCACTGCAAGAGAAGATATAACTCCGTAGGTTGATAAGTATTTCAGTTTAGTTAGTCATCTGGATATACCAAGCAAGAGGGGGAGTCACATCACAGGAAGGAAATGCCACAGCTTTTACATCACATTTAACCAACAGAATAGAAACTCAAACAGTCATATTTTTATCCTGTTTTTGTCTAATAGTTATCAGAGCTTCTAAAGTGAACTCCTTGCCTAAAAAGGAACCACAAGAAACTCATCACCACCCCCGTAAGGAAAATATGGATACGGCCATCAGCAATCACACTAATTCATCTCATTTGATGTCTGTTTTTGATTTAGGTAATTCTTGAAAGAGATAGAAAAACATCCTTTGCCTCTTTTATGTTTGAGCCTAAATATCTTGTTTCCTGATGTAGAAATGTTTTAGTATTTTTTTTGTGTATTAGGAAAAGATAACATGGAGAGAGAGAGACTGTCTTACTTGCCTGATCTGAAGTGGGAGGTCTTGCACAAGAGAAATTTTATACCCGTTCCAGGTAAGTGGACCTTTCTTTTTAGCCACTTGTAGGATTTTTATCACATCTTGGTAATTTAAGATTTTAACATAGATTGGTCTTGGTCTGTCCACTGTCTGATTAGTACGGAGTGCCTGGTGCACTCTTTCTATTGTAATTTGCTTCACCTCCACAGGGTCTTCCAGTATGTGGATTACAATTTGCTTGATACTGAGAATGATGATGTCACTCCTTCTTGAGCGAGCTTCTGAGTCTGCAATTTTTGTCTGCATTTCCTGGATTAGTTTCTTGTTGTTCTCCGATTGTTGCTGAAGATTGTCTATCCTGATTTCACTGTGTGTTATCCTTGATTCAGATTTTTCGATTCTTGACATTATTTGGTTGAGGGAGTCACCAAAAGTTTTAAATTGAGCAGTAACATCCTGAATTGCTTGGAGTATTGGTTGGAGAGCCATTTTAAGTTCTTCCAGGTTTGCTGGTTGGTCCGGTTTTGTTTTTTCCTGAAGTTTTCCTTAGATCCTGTTGCTTATTAGGTCTTGGTCTTTTTGGAATAGTTTCCTTCTCTGGAGAGGCAAGAACTGAGAATTTTGTCTAAGCGGTTAAAGTTTCCATGCCTGAGTTGTTGTTGGATATTGTAATATTTTCTTATAGAGCTGTATGTAGTATAAGGCCATTATTATCTTGTGGCTATTGTCAAAAGCTCAGTCCCAAATAATCTACTTCTTCACTAGTTCAGCAGTTATTTTTAGAACACAGCATTACTAAGGTAGTGAAGTTAAAAGTAGTTTGAGTTTTTTATTTCCAGATTTAACCTCATCTCTGCTCTTTCTCTGGTAGATTTTCCTGAAGATTTGGAAAGAGCCAGGAATAGCAGTGTGTATAGGACAGCAGCCAACTTTTTCTCCATGATGAAATCCTTTTTATAGTGAATCTCATGTCATCACTATTAACATAAGTCAAATGCATCTGACAGTCACCTCAATGAAAAACACAATGTTCCTAGTAATAACTGCTGTATATAGCTGCTGTATAAATTCTGTATGTACTGCTTCTCAATAATTTGTAACCTTATTGCTATTTATATCCTGTTTGGTAAACTTTGAGCATTCCTAAAACACTTGCTGCTGAACTTGATTTGTCACGTCTAAGTATGGCAGTATTAACCTTATTCAAGTAAAATCAGACTCATTTATGCATTTATGTATGGAAATTGAGCTGAGTTATGCTTAAGAATTGCAGAAATATGTGATTGCTTTTGTCAATAGATCCTGATAACTAGCCTTGGGTAGCACTGGATGAGCTGTGCAAATCAGCACAGACCCAAGCTGACCTCAGGAATGCACAAACAAACCTAATATATCTCAAATTTTCCTATGCATAGAAAAGGGAAAATAGAGTCAGCAAACATTTAAGTTTGTATAATCCATGTCTATCCTTCATACTGTGACAATATCCTATCACCTCAAAACACTCAGTGGTTTCAAGGTGAGGTGAAATGAAAATAAAAACATTATTTTCTGTTGCAAAACTTACAAATGTATGCTTACAAAAATGAGTAAATCATGATCTTCAAGTTATTTTTTCAAATAAGATAACATTACTGCAAAAAAGGAGAAACAAATGCAAGCAAATGCAAAAATAATGATTTAATAACTGACTTTCATTTACCATTTAAAACTACTCCTTAACAATATATATATATATATATATATATATATATATATATATATATATATATATATATATATATATATATCTACAAAGCAGTTTGGTAAAACCAAACTTGCCAATAATAGCAGTTCCATACTTATTGACCCTGAGTGGTAATTATGTTAGGCTATGGTGATGTCACACCCCAGTTGGTATGATTCCAATTGTGTGAACCTCTGCCCTGTACCTGCATGCTTTACATTGGTGCTGATAATTCAAAAGATGCCAGCATCTTTGAAGGCATTACCCAACATGGAGTAGAAAATGGTTCATTTTGGGAAAGAATTAGTCAAGCACCTGTCATCCCCTGACAGGGATCACCTGCTCTTGGCCCTAGTCCTGGTACAGGTACGATGACCTGTACAAGCACAGGTCTGACCAGCTGGCTGAGTGAGTAGACCAGGTGAGGGCAAGAAGGCAGAGTGTGACATGAAGTATTTTAACATTTAATTTAAGTCTTATCAAATAGGTTTTAAAAGCATACTAGATACATATTACATAAATGCATCTAAATGCCAGAAGGAATGTATATGTACATGCATATGTATATGTCTAAGTACAAATATATATATATATATATGCAGTCCAAAGGTATGAGTAGCCATAAAAATACAAATATGGCATGTTTATTTGTAGATATGCTTTTGTGTATAAATACAAATGAATATATATGAGCAAAACAATATATGTAAGTATAAAATTATAAAAGTGTAAATGTGATAAGAACATAATCTGTTATACTGTAGGTATTAGCTTACTAATTGTTTGTACTGCATGGAGACATTTTTAAATGTTTTGGTTTGTATAGACCACATATTAGTTTGCAATATGATAATTGCATAAGATAGTAATTTCTTCCAAAATATTAACTGCACATACAAGATGTTTGAACTCAGTTACCCACCACTGGGTAGAAAGGAGGTGGGAGTGAGCATTGAAGTACTAGCTGAATGACTAGCACAGAGGTTAGTGAGAAATGTACTGTTGAATGTTTTACTTTCAGAATTTAAAAGTATGTTGATTGTAGCAACATTAAAAAATCTGACTTAGAAATGCAGGTTAAGGCATGCAAGGCAAAATGCAAATCTGTAATATCAATGGAAATATTTGCAAAGGTTGAAGAAAGTACCTATTTCTCAAAGAGACAAACAATGCAGAAACATCAAATGTAGCAATTTAAACCAAGTCAGGATATCCTTGTAGTTCAGTTTGCAGTAAACAAGAAATGTATAGTGTTACAGACGAATACAGTAGAAATATTTTGTAATATATGATTTGCTGCTTTTCTGATTAGTAAAATTAAGCATACAAGGGAGAAGAATTCAGTACAGATGCATACAGAAATAAGTACATGGATTCCGTGCAAGTACAAGAATAACTTCTTTGCTTTGCTGATTAATAAACGTAATCATGTAAGAAGGATTTGAACACACATCAGTGATATATAAGCAACTACCATATATTTCTGCTATTTACCTCAGAAGAGGAGATCTCATATAACCAGGCACAGGAGGAAAGATGTCTTAAGAGATTGTCATGGGATGCTCGTGAGTATGCAGACATGATTCTGAAAAAAAATGTTATTCCAAAACAATGTGTTCAATAGTACCTGCATTTTTTCTTTGTTTTTATTTATTTTGTAAATATAAGTCCAAAGGTAATTCATAGACAAAAATAATAAACAAGAAATGTGCTTTCAGTGTACAACTGCAGGACAATTCATATCAGCCAGAAATTCCAAATGTATTCACCATTTCTTCTGTTACTCCATACTCCTTAATATTGGTATACTGCAAATATAAAAATTACCACTATTTGGCATCATGATAATGACTGTTCACAGATATCCAGTATCACTTCCCAGAATATTGAATAAATATTTAATAAAAATAAGAAACCACTGCTAATAAAGATTGCACTGATTTATTACATTATGAGTGAATTTATTGTCTCCATTTCTTTCTGACTCTCTGCCTTCCCTCTCTATTTTTCTTATTTTAATTATGCATCA
Source organism: Protopterus annectens (assembly GCF_019279795.1). Taxonomy (NCBI): domain Eukaryota; kingdom Metazoa; phylum Chordata; order Ceratodontiformes; family Protopteridae; genus Protopterus; species Protopterus annectens. The sequence continues at coordinate 1,812,702,401 of NC_056728.1, read as the reverse complement.
CTTTGTCTTTCTTTTTTCCCTTTCCCTCTCATTTATGCTCATTTTTCTACAAGTCTGAAATTCCTAGGTGCTGTCCAATCACATTCCTCCTAAGTCAGGGAGCATTCCTTCTCTGGCTGTCCACGGACCCCCTCACAGGGTCAGGACAGTAGCACTTTGTATTGTAGGCACCCAGGCATGGCACAGCATTATAAGCCACACAGACCACAGGCTTTGGGAATTGGTTGAGGATGTGAATGAGCAGGAAGTGGACAGACATTCTTGGACAATCCAGGATTCTCATCAGCTGGTTCAAGACTCAGTGGTCTCACTGGCCTCCACCCCTTCAACATCAGGGTCCTCCAATGCAATGCAGTTAGGCAATGGAAACATTTTAATTCTTGTAGACTGGATGCCCTCCTGTGACAAAACTCCTCTTCCCATCACTCCATCCTTCCCTAAACCTCTCTTCTACACCCTCTAATGTATGTCCTACCCAAATTACCATCTTATATAAAAAATTGAAAAGTTGAGGGTTAAATCTCCCACCAAAAATATATACTCCTCCTCTCCCACATCCTCCAGCATAAGCTTCCTAATGTTTTCACTTTGTGTTTTTCAGTTTATGTGTCCCCTTTTTCAATCTTTCCTATATTCTCCTTTCTAGTCTTTTAATAAACCAATCAGGGTGTCCACATGAGGATATCCATATAGAAAACATATAAAACCCTTTTATATTTTTTTAAAACGTAATAAAGATAGCTGTGCTACACACCACTTTCCTTTAAGTACTTTCAACATGGTTGCATATAGCCAAGTTCATCTGTAACACATGAATACTTCCAAAATTATATGAGCAATTATGTTTTCAAGTAGTACTTTGCACATATGTAAGGATGATCTTTAACAAGTTTACTTATTTCATGAAGGTGGGGGCTTTTTTTTCAAAAGTTTCTCATTCACAACATGAATAACCTGTGATTAGTGTATTTGTAAATTTGTATATAGGTAAAGTGACACTTCACAAATGACTGCTACCAAGGTGAGAACCTAGGGGCTATGAATACAACCTTGTGCCTCCATGTGCCTTTGTAAAACAATCATATTTTCAAAAGGAAAATGAATATACTTGGTTCATAAATAAGCAGATTAACATGCTACTCACTTTATACCTTTGTGACACCTGCCCCCGAACCAGTAATCAAAGAGCCTAAATCCTCACCACTGACACTGGTGAGGGACATTCACTTCAAACAAAGATAGGTACACACAGTGTTTCCAGGTACAGCTGTCTGCAACAAGCACAATTTCCCTTAAGAACACACAGGGAACACACGCAGAATGGAGTCTGGGTTTCTACTCTCTCTCTGTCTCTCCAGGCCCCCAATAAGACTCTCCACTGGCACAGTTATAGAGTTGAGTCCTCAGCCAGTGTCCTAACAAAGTCCTCCACCACTGTCTCTGTGAAACCGGTGCTCTGTACCCCTGCTCCATGTAGCTGACAGACACACTCATTGAGGTTTGATTTTCACACACACACACACACACACACACACACACACACACACACACACACACACACACACACACACACACACACACACACCTGGGAAAGGCTGACACAGATTTACTAGCTATGCCCCTCTGCCCAGACTATAAGGTAGACACAGCCACCAGGACAAAGTCAGCTACTCTAAAGCTCTTACAAGGGTACCCAATTATACTGACATTTCATTTCTCTGACTGCAATTAGAACTGTAAGATACTATCTTCATGACCTAAACCAGGTATTTTAATTACAGGATATTCTATCTAAAAGTTAGCTGGGGCTGAACTTAACCTCTTCTCTTCCAGTATCCTCTGTTACCATATATCCATTTAATCATTAATAATAGTACAGTCTGACATACATGTATATTTCTTTTCTGTCCAGCAAGCCACACTGTTGGTACATTTTTAACACAAGCAGCTTTACAAATACATTATTCAACACCAGCACCTGTACAACTCAGTTTGATATACAAATGACATATAATTCTTTACAAAATTTCAGCTAGCTATGCTGGCATATGTTACACATCCACTGCCCTACTTCTCCCGGCATAGCTGGCAATACTTCACATCATTACAACCTTATTCTCTGATATTGGAAGTGGTTGTGTTATTTATAATCTAAATTAGCAAGCACTTTCATGAAAAAGGAAATGTACAAAGAACAACATAATGTTGTATATTAAAAACTTTCAAGGAAAAATTAGTGCAGTATTAATACTTATAAGGCAATCATTCACATTGCATTTGACAGTATAAAATCAAAAATGTTCTTGAATTAATAACTGAAAACACTTCAAAAATAAGTTCATTACTCAGAGAATGTATTTAGATAAAGAGTGTCACTAGTCACACACTGTAGGAAAGCCAGATAGACCAAATTTCTCTGACAGACAGAAAAAAATGTAGTCCAGTTTTGCATAAAATAAAGGTTTGAATCTCATGCATGTATGCAGTCTGCTGTATTTACACCACTGCTCAATCAGTAATCCAGCTGTGGGAGTCATTTCAAGGTTAAATGAAAGCATATGACATCTGAGATACTTGTGTATATATGGCAAAATGCTCTGAGCAACTTCACTTAGAAAATGGATCTAATCCTAAATCGCCAAAAGAATAATTTCCTTCCCAAGGGAGAAAGGAATGGCAGTAGCCAACTGAGACAGGGACCTGAATGCATCTTTCTGGAGACCAGGAGCATAGTAACACTGTAATTTCCATCCTTACAGAGGTAAATGACAAAACCTTAATCAAGTACAAAGACCAATAAGGTTTAGCATGTTTAGAACATGAAGCAGGCTTGTTGGGCTAAATCTAAATGGATGAAACTCAAATTAAAGCAAATGAAAGTTCTACAAAAACATGGGCTAATGGAAAGCTACACTAGATGTTCATCATGCTGATCACTGCTTCATTAGCCTTAGCTATATGATGTATATCCTGAAGAGGGTATAACAGCTGGCCTGCTCCCAAAGCTTCAGGACACTTTCCACATGCTCAACCATTATGCAGCTTGAGCTGTGCTGCCAAAAATGCCTATAAACACAGATTTGAACACTAAGCTCCTCAGACCATTTCTACTGTTGAAGAGAGCATTCTCTGTGCCTTCCGAGGATCAGCAGTTGGCTTGTGCTGTGCCATTGCAGGGGAGATAAGTTCTTTTTGGTGAAAAACCTTCCACATTTTAAATTTATTAATTGAATGTACTTTCCAAGTTGTTTTTTTTATGTAGTAGTTTGTGTTTTAATGGACTGCCATGAAACTTATCAGTACTTTTAAACTAGAGCTCACTTTTTTCTTGTCAGTTTAAAAGTGGTTAAAAGTAGTTGAAAAACATTTTTTTTCTGTGGAGAAATTGTGTTTATTTTACTTTTTGGTGGCTGACAAAGTGTATTAAAATGCTGTTTTTTACCGTGCTTTTGTTGGGTAAAAGTGGCTTTTTACAACTATAAATTTTTGCCAATTTATGCTGCTTGTGTTTCATGGGAAAGAGGCACCATTTTTGGCTTGACCATGGAGCAAACTACCAGTCCCATTGTCAGTCCTTTTCCCAGCCACAAAATAAAAAGTTAAGAAAACAGCCTTTACCACCACAGCAGGCTAGCAATTTGTCTCAGCTAAAGGTGGGTGACTCTGTTGTGGCCAAAGATGGTTCCACAAACCGTTCATCTTTTACTCCAGATTCCTTTGCTGTATTACCAACAGCCAGTATAAACCAATTTGTGATATTGGCAAAGTTCAAACTGCTGTCATTTGACAACCTGTTATCCCTTCTTTCTCATTCAAGCTTTCTGGTAACACTAGATTTAAAGGATGCTTCTCATCACATCCATATTCATCCAGATTTCAGTTGTGTCTTAAGGTTTTGTGTGTCTGGATCACATTATCAGTCCTCTGCCTTACCCTTTGGTCTATCCACTGCACCAAGAGTGTTCACAAAGTATGTACCTCCCATTATAGCTCATTGCAGACTACAGGGTAACAATATTTTTTCCATATTTAGATGACTTGCTTATCCTTGCAAAGTCTTTTTCCAAGAGTCAGCAATCTCTCACGTGAGTGAGAGATCTGTTACAAAAGCTGGGTTTCCAAAAGAATATTCAGAAGTCTTTTTTGACTCTATCACACAGGATTGTGTTCCAAAGGTATCTGCTAGGCACCTCAGTTCAAAGAGATTTTCTTCCACAGGAAAAAAAAATAGATCTATATCTAGCTCTATTTCTAGGGTTTTTCCACTCAGACTTCAGTCACTGTGAGGAGATACCTCAGGATTTGGGGTCTCATAGCATCTATGATTCTTGTGATACCCCTGGCAAGACTCCACTTGGGAATGATACAGTGGTACCCGAAGTCTGTTTCGCACAGCACCAACACCCAATATTTTTTGTAATCCCAGTTCTGGGATTTGTCAGAAGAGAAATTACTTGGTGAGACAGCAGATATCCGTGAATCCAGATATTCTCTTCTCCCCACCTGCACTAAAGCAGTTAGTTACCACAGGCACCTTGGACTTTGCTTGGGGAGCAGTTTCAAGAGGAATAAAATTGCACGTTGCTTGGGACACAAAAGACACATGCAAGCATATAAATATAAAAAGATATCTGCTCTAATAAAGGCACTCAACTCTTTGATTTATCTTCGGTGCCCTGGACCTCTTCAAGTTCTTGCAGAAAATACTACAGTATTGTTGTACAACAATAAGCAATGGGAAAACATGTTGTACCCCATTTACATTCTAGCCATGTTAGCCTGGGATGTAGCTTTACAACACATTCTCACACTTCAGGAAGAAATATGCATTTTCCTTTCCATGTACAAGAATGTTCCTGTATGCTTTTCTACCCTTCCCACTGATATCTGGGGTACTTCTGAAGATTCAGAAGGAATCCTCTAATATTATTGTGGTGGCTCCCTTCTGGCACGGGCAACAGTGATTCTTCCTTCTTTTAGAAATGGGCAGGGGCAACTACCACAAGCTTCCTCCAGAATGGATCTACTCACACAAGAACAGGAGTGCTTGATACAACTTAACCCCAATAAACTTCAACTAACTGCCTGGAAGACAGGGTCTTAATTCCTTTTAAGCACCTGTTTACTGAGGGTGTGCAGCAGGTAATAATGGAAGCAAGAAAGCCTATTGCTAGAAAATTAAATATTAGCAAATTGAAAGGGTTTCCTAGTTGGTGCCTACAACATATCCAGCACACATTCAGGTCTAGTGATTATCTTGTTTTACAATATTTGTACGAGTTACTATCCTTTGACCTTTCTTACTCTTCCATCAAACTTCATTTATCTGACATTTCTGTATGCTCCCCATGGATCCTCCTCTTTCAACGCATTTTCATGTGAAAATGTTTTTGAAAGGAGTTTTGCATAAGGGATCCCAAAGAAAAGTGGTGGGTTCTCCTTGGGATCTTAATTTTGTGTTGCAGAAGCTAACACATGCTCCATTTGAACCAGCTGACTTGAGGTTCTTAATATGGAAAACTGTTTTACTGATTGCTCTGACCTCTGAAAAAAGAGTATCTGAGTTGGAAGCTGTTATAGTGAGTAAACTCTATTTCATTTTCCACAGAGACAATGTTTCTTTGAGAATTAATCCATCTTTATGCCTAAAGTGATATCTGAGGTGACTTTAAGCCAAACTATCTATCTAGCTTTTCTGCTGCTCTAGGAGCAACTCAGTTGTGCATGAGCAGCGTTGCCTTATTGATCAACCTTAGCCTACACAGTCCTGTCAAATTAACCCATTCCCTTCCCTAATAAAACATACAGTAAGAACCTGCTGACATGGATGGGCAATTTCTCATCATCTCTCTGCCCAGCCTGATAAACATGGGCATCCTGAGGCAATGTAGCAATTGTCTCATGTATACTGATAGCCACTTACTCCTGAAACATACAAATACTTTATATGAGATTTATTGACACTATGAAATTGGAGGCAAGACTCTCACATAAGGACAAATCAAATGCCAAACAGGTTGTCAGCGCAAACACACTCCCTACACTAAATAAGGATATGACACATAAACCCACTTATGTGTAATCACTTACCAAAATATCAGAGGCCTCCCAGATGGAAACCACTTACACAAATGACACTGTAAAAACAACCACAACACATAATAATACACACACCACTTCTCAACAAATAAGCCCATAAGGTGTAACACCACAAAACCTAATGTATTGGTCATAGGTGATTCCATTGTGAGACACACAGATGTTCCCCTCACCAGGCTGGATAAAGAGCTGGTTACTGTTAGTTGCCTGCCAGGTGTCAGGATCTGTCAAGTCACTCAAGCACTCAAGTCACTCAACTGCAAGTACCAGTAGTCCATGTGGGGATGAATGACTTGAGACGTACCTCACTGGACTAAATGAAAAGAGACATGACTGAGCTCTCAGATTATGTGTCACAGGCAGGTATAAGCCTAGTGGGTCTATATTATATCAGCAAAAAGTAAATACATCAAATACCTATTCATCAACCTGTTTTCAGGAAAGCGAAACTCTGCAAATGATTGTTACATCGAAATTTCTCCTACAGTAAGTAACCATTAGGCCATCTTTGGAAATTTCCCCTTTTCCCCACTGTAGTGCGATCTCGGAGTTGGTATATTTAGTTGGAGGGGTGTGGGGGTGCAGCCCCCCACCAGGGTGGGTTTCAAATGTTTCTGTTTTTATGCGATTGTTGCTGCTGCATGATGCTAGGAGTCTAAACAAGAAACTGCACTCCCTGGAAGCACTCCTCACTTTGGAAGATGCTGACAACATCTGTGCCATCACTGAGACATATTTCAAAGGTGCGGAAAGCACCCTGGCTGTGCACAGTTACAATGCCTTCCATATCTTCAGACCACAAATTGAGCATGAAATAACCAAAGGAGGATGTGTATCCATCTTTGTTAAGAATAAGTACACCTCAAGAGTGGCCAAACAGTATGGCTTCCTTGAGCTACTCCATGTCCAATTAACTATAGGCAAAGCCCCCTACCACATCATAGCTAGCTATAGGTCTCCCACCCTGAAACAGGAAAAGCATACCACATACCTGGACTTATTAGAGTCACTTGCCATACAGCCCAATGCCTTACTCATGGGTGATTTTAATTATTGTACAGTCAACTGGGAATCATACACAGCCACAACATGCTGGTTCAGAGGTTCTTGGACTTTGTCAATGCAAATTCTCTGGAACAGCTAGTCAGCACAGCCACAAGAGGTTCAAAAGTCCTGGACAAAGTACTCAGTAAAATGGGAGTGCATTGCACCCCCCCCCCCCTCGTGTGATGTCCTTCCTGGTAAGATCGGACCATAAATCAGTCTCATTCAAGGTAATTATAAGACCAGATACCCCATCAAGCTCAAAAATGCTTAAGAATTTTTCAAAGCCAAATTACTTCCTACTAAGTGAGAGTATAAGAAATTTGAATGCCCCTACAAATGCAGATAACCACTTAAGCAGTTGTATAGAACTGACTGTTCCTGACCGGATTAAAATCAGGTTTTGCTGAAAAAACTAGCCACCTTGGTGGACCCCTAGTATAAACAGGAAATACAACAAGAGAAAGAAATGAATGTCCAGGAACAAGAGGGAACTGGCTCAGCAGAGGAAGAAATCAATTCTTCTCTAGCTTAAACAGACAAATGAGAGATCTTGACAAGTCCTCCAAAGCTAATTAAAAAGCAAAAATAACCTGCCTAGCTAAGGGTAATCATAAGGCATTCTTTAACTATGTCCGAAATCTAAAAGGGAATAACCATCTATGGGCTGAACTGGTTGCAGATGGCACCACACATACTCAACTGGAGGTAGCAGCCAACCTGCTAGCTGACAGATTTTGAACAAACTTCACACTCTGTCTCCTCCTGTCATCCCCCAAAGTATATCTGCCACCACTTTTCAGCCTATTATCTTAAGAGAGCAGGTCATCTCTGCACTCTCCAAGGCCAAAACACAACATCAATGGGACTAGACAACATCTTAGGTTGCCTTTTAAACAACTTAAAACATAACCTAGCAGACCCACTTGGATCTCTGTTTGACCACAGCCTGCGAACTGACTATGTTCCTGCAGAATGGAGGACAGCGACAGTGCAAAGGGGGACCATTAACTGACCTACAGAAATTATAGGCCCATAAGGTCAACTAGCCTCATCTGCAAGGCCATGGAAAGAATCATTATGGACCTTATTAACATAGGTAATTTCCAATTTCTGAACCCAACCCAGTTAGGATTCTTTAAAGGTACATTTTGTCAAGGGCAGATGATGCCTACTTATCCTGGTGGACTTCTTTGAGAAGGTCACCAAAGCAATGGATGATGGCAAAATCATTCACACTGCCTACCTTGCCCTGGCCAAGGCATTTGACACAATACCCCACTCAGGAATTGTTGACAAACTCAGGAGGTTAGATACAAACCCATATGTCACCCAGTGGATAGCCAACTGGCTCACAGACAGAACCCAGGAAATTAGAATCAGGGAGTCCACCTCTACAAAGAGGCCAGTCACAAGTGGAGTTCCTCAGGGATCAGTCCTTGGACCACTCCTTTTTGGCATTTACTTTCCAGAAGTCAACACCAATGTCATTGGTCTCTGGCTGACTAAATTTGCAGATGGTTGCAAATTAGGAGCTGTCACTGAATCTCACACTGACACAAATGTTCTCCAGGAGGGGCTGACACAGACAAATAACTAGTGTCAGAGCCATGGACTAAAACTAAATGTCAAGAAATGCATAATAGTTTCCTTTGTGAAGTCATCCATCCCTGGTAACTATCATATTGACAACACACCCCTTAGAGTTGACTCAGTAGTCAGGGACATAGGGGCACACATAGATAGTAATCAAGTCTTTGATCATCATGTGTCTACAGTGGTGAGGAAATCATTGTATGTTGAGCAACTTATAAACAAAGGTATTGCATCTAAGTCCAAGGAAGTCATTGTTCCACTGTATTCAGCATTTATCAGACCTATCATTGAGTACAATGCACCCTTTGGTATATACCTAATCAGGCATATCAAACAATTGGAATGTCCATAGAGGTTCCTCATTAAAAGAATACAGGGCATAAGTAATATGTCCTATGCAGACCAGCTCAAGGCCCTATCCCTGTATTCTGTTTCCTACAGGCTTTAAGGGGAGATCTATGCCTGGTATACAGGGCATTGTCAGACCCCACTCTGATGGACCTCCTGCATATCCACAAAACAAACATTACCAGAATTACCCATTCTAAAGACTTATACCTTGTCTGTGATATAAATAGGACCTGCTGGAGAGATATGTATGTATCCCAGAGCTTGCATCTTCTATGGAACAGGCTCCCCATCCATGTGAAGCAGAGTTCCTCCCTAACCCAATTCAAGTGCAACTTGGACAATTGGATGGGAAACCAGAAATTCATCCCTGGTTCGGCACCTATGTCTGTAATGCAAACAGGTGACCTGTAAATGGTTCCTCTCCCAGGCCCATGCTTACACTTGTCAAGGGTATCAGAACTTGTCAGAGATTTGGGATGCATGGCTAGGCTTAAAAAGGCCCTTCTGGTTGTTAGCCTAGCAAATACCTATGAACCTATGAACCTGTGATGCCTGTTAAGCATGGCTGACTTCTTTGAGAAAGTCACCAAGGCCCTGGGTGAGGGAAACACAGTGCATACTACCTATCTTGACCTAGCCAAGACATTTGACACAATCCCCCACTCAGGTATTATAGAGAAACTCTCCCATTTGGGAATTAACCCTTAGATTACGAGATGAGTAGCCAACTGGCTCAGCGACAGGACACACACTGTCAAAGTGGGTGACTTCACCTTTAGCAAGAGACCAGTCACCAGTAACGTACCATAGGGTTCTGTGCTGGGCCACTTGCTGTTCAGAATTTATTTCTCAGAAGTCCAGGCAAACTTGCATGGCCTGTAGCTGACCAAGTTTACTGATGATTCAAATTGGGAGCAATCATTAAGTTCCTCAACGATGTTAATATACTGCAGATTGGGTTAATGCAGACAAACGACTGGTGCCAAAGCCATGGATTAAAGCTAAATGCAAAAAAAATGCATTATTATTTCATTTGAGAAACCTAACACACCTGCTAATTACATTGTAGACAGCACCCCCTAAGTGTAGACCCAGTGGTATATGATCATGGTACTCAGGTTGATAGCAATCTGAACTTTTACCACCATGGATCCACAGTAGTAAGGAAATCCTTCTATGTTGCATATCTTATAAGTAAAGGCATCGCATTTAGATTTAAGGATGATATAAGTGAGTACAATGCTCCCTTTTGCATGTACCTCACCGGATACCTGCAACAATTGGAGAGACCACAGAGGTTGTTCGCCAAGAAATTACAAGGTATACAGAAAGACTGAAAGCCCTGCCATTGTATTCTGTCTCCTACAGGTTGCTAAGGGGTGACTTGTGTCCGGCTTACAGGGCAGTCTATGACCTGGCCTGATGGAAATGCTACACATTTGTAAATCAAACTATATGAGGGTCACTCACTCCAGGGATCTCAACCAAGCCTCTGACATGAACAGGTCATGCTGAAGAGACAGATACATCTCCTAGAGACTGTCAGTTTTCTGGAACAAGTTTCCAGTTCACATGAAACAGAGCACCTTCCTGACCCCTCTTCAAATGCAACCTAGATCAATGGATGGGTGACTGCAAATTCACTCCAGGAATGACACTCATGTCCATTCTGGGCAGAAGAAGTCAGTATTAACTACCATAGACCCTAACCTCTGTGAATTTCACTCACCTAACCACCTGACAATTAAGATAACTTGGGATAAATATGGCTAAACTTGTAAGGGCTCTAGCGCCGTTAGCCTAATAAACTTCTATGAATCAATGAACCTACTTTTGTTTCCTGACCCTAAAAATGAGGGAGAAAGGGTACTGCACACCTTGGAATCCACAAACAACTCAGGTACTATCCTGACAGAACAAAATATTTCAGATCTTCAGATCAGCCGTTCATTTCTTGTGAAGGCAAGAATAAGGAACCACCTGTGCCAAAACAGTCTATTTCCAAATGTTTTTTCTCAGGCTATTACCTTTTGTTGTTCTCACCACAATAAAACTATTCCAGGCAGGGTCTAGGCTCATTCTGGCAGGACCTTGGCTTCATCTATGACTTTTTGGAAAGGGTTGGATTATAGAAGTATTCTAGAAGCAGAACTTGGACCCCTGTACATACTTTTACAAAGCACTACACACTTGATTCCTTCTCTAGACCTATATCAGGCTTTGCTAGTACGATTCTCAGGGGAATTCTGGACCATTCCCCTTCCATCTCCCAAATGTTGTAAGCTATGATAATCTATCCATACTACTAAGGTTAATGCAGCAGTGATTATTATGAATAGCATAGTACAGATGTGTAAGTAAACTTACCATAATGGTAGATGAAACAGAAGCTCTCTCCTTCCATCCACCTTTGTTTTTTTGATCATGCCAGTGTGTGTGTGTGTGTGTGTGTGTGTGTGTGTGTGTGTGTGTGTGTGTGTGTATATCTATATTTATATATATATATATATATATATATATATATATATATATATATATATATATACATACACACACATACACACACACGTGTGTGTGTGTGTGTGTGTGTGTGTGTGTGTGTGTGTGTGTGTGTGTGTGTGTGTGTGCACGCGTGCGCACGCATAGTTTTACTCCTTGCTATGTCTTCTTGGGGCTCAGCCCCCCCCTCAATTGTCATGAAAGCTCTGAAGGGCTTGGTGCTCAGACCTGTTTTTTAGCATGTGAAAGGAGCCCTGGAGCTTTGGAAGCTGGCTGGTTTTATATCTTTGGCCAGATATAACCCATATAGCCAAGGCTACTGCAGCATTGATCATTTGAACATCTACTGTATTGGCAAGCTTACAACTGTACTCTCTTGGGTAACACTGCACTGCTGTTTCCATTCAAAAATGTGCACATTTAGTTAGTCTGATACTACCTTAGGAATGCAAGACTGATGTAAATACAATACCTCCCACGGTACTGTTTTTTTTTTTTTGTATAGTTATACAACATTTACAAGCTGATTCCTAGTCCATTACACTATAGTAACATCTTACAACACTGTGAGCTGTCCAATATGCTAACATACAATTCTGTATTTATATTGATGTTTACATTTTATAGATGAGCATTAATGTATGGATTCTTGCAAATATAATTTGATGTTTTACTTGTTCACTGTCACTCCTTTGCTATGTTTCGTACATAAAAAACTTTGTCAAATGCCTTAGCGGTAGTTTTTTTTTCTATGTATTCCTAGGTGCATTTTTTGTTGTATTCGCCATTGTGGCCCATTTCATGGCTGTAAAAGGGCCCTTGGACAAAATATTTTTTTTGGTTAACAAAGTATAAAATATAATAACAATGAAATATTACTTAAAAAGTACTACTAAGAAAAAAGCAAAGGTTGTGTTTGCCTCCCATTAAAACTCTCTAAATGCAGAAGTCAAAATAATCTACAACATGTAGGTGGGCCATAGAAACCCCTGTGTCAGTAGGCTGCTGATTGTGAGTAAGATACAATAATATAAATGAACATAACTGTTACCTGAAAGATCAAATGTGTTTCTACAAAATACTGTTTCCTGTAATAAACAACACTTGAGAAAAACATGAAATGTATTTAGTTGCATGCAAAGGGTAATCCTTCCATGCTTCCCATTATGGGGTGGGGGGTGTGATTCACGCCAACACCCTTCTTGCTAATGAATGTAATAAACTATGATTCTGCCACAAGCAAGAAAAAGAAAGCTCTTTCCCTGAGTTGTGACAGCCCTAAAATTCCTGTCTGGTTTGGACAAGTAACTTTGTCAGCAGTATTCAATCACTTGTATTTGACTACTTTTTTAGCACGCCTGATTTTGGACAGCAGCCTTTATAACTATTGAATGGTAGTGAATAGAGCACTTCAGATGGAACAATAAAGGGGAAAAGAATGGGTAAGAACAGAGTGGTGTCAGTCTTGTTGGGGGTTAACTTTCTATTCAGACATGAAAAAAGACCACAGAGCCTATTTTAAAAAACATATTTGTATATTCTATTTTTTCAAAATCATTTTTATTTATATCCAAGAAACAATAGCAACATTGTATAAAAAATAGAGTATGTTTGTATATTTCCAAATTTCACAGTGACCAGACTTATTGTGTAGTCCAGTTCACTAAATTACATGGATAACATAGTTTTAGTTCACCTGTTTATTGTTTCATCCAGTAGTATAAGTTTAGACAGGTAAACGTTTTTTTTTCTTTTATATGTTAGGTCTCTGTTCTCAAGGGATAGCCAATCGTTTGTCCAGCAACACTGTAGCTAAATGCAGTGCAATTATTCCATTAGGTCAATTTTTTCATAGCCAGATGTCTGAGTAATTAGAAACTCATTTAACTCAAAGTCAGTGTTTGAACATATACTCTTTATTGAAATGATCCTGAGTTTGCAAGAAAGGAGATTTAAAATGATGCACTGTGACAGAATGCTTTAGAAAATAATCATTGAGTTGGGCAGATAGCCAATGTATCTGCATTTGATGGTAGGAAGATCCTTGTTATAGGATAAATGTTCCTTTTCTCTTTTGTCCAGCAAATTCTAAATAAATTATGATATTTCGGGGCATGTAGGGAAACATGCAGGGGAATACAGGAGCTCCCCCCACATGAACTGCTTCCTGTAATGTTTTATGAGCATGATTGCTTCCTAATCAGAGGATTATTTACCTTGATAGTAAATGAACCATCTAAGGTTTTAATTTTCTTTTATTTTTGGTCACTTTACATTGGTTTCTCTGTTTTATTTGTTTTGAGTTATTTGAATCTTGATCATTCTTGAGGAATTGAAGAAAATCCTTCAGTTCATTGACCTTCTTTGTTAAGAGAAAAATATTGATTCTACAATATTATTAACTATTATATGTAAATTCATACCTGAAGTGGCAAGAAGATCTGCGAGGGAATGAAGTGAGAGGTAATTGTTATGTACATTTTCATGAGAAAATTCTGTCAGCATATGGAACATTTTGAGGGAAGCATGTCTGAATACAACAGATTGGATTAAGCAGTTTATGATTTAATTCTTAAAGCAATAAACCAAAAAACGTGTAACAGAGCAGTATTCTTATTAATATAGTAAAATCATGAAGGCGCAGAACACATATGTGACTTTGGTGATTCACCAGTGATTCCTCTTGGAATCTGTTTATAATTCAGTGATTTTAATGGTTTTACAATGAAAATCAAATCAGTATTTATCTAATTGATCATCCTTAGCTATATCACGTTTCATCTGCTTAGGATTTGATTTATCCCTGTCATACATGCTTTTATTAGATACATCTGTTACAATACTAAATTAAGAATAAGACACACTTGCTGTTCTTGATCCCTGCTAGTGGTAAATACTCAAGGACCTAGTCCCTGCTAGTGGTGAACACTCAGGGACCAGGTCCCTGCTAGTGATGAACACTCAGGGACCTAGTCCCTGCTAGTGGTGAACACTCATGGACACAGTCCCTGCTAGTGGAGAATATTCAGGGACCCAGCCCCTGCTAGAGGTGAACACCCAGGGGCACAATCCTTGCTAGTGGTGAATACTCACGGACCCAGTCCCTGCTAGTGGAGAATACACAGGGACCAGTTCCCTGCTAGTGGTGAACACTCAGGGACCCGGTCCCTGGTAGTGATGAACACTCAGGGAACCCAGTCCCCACTAGTGGTGAACACTCAGGGACCCATTCCCTGCTAGTGGTGAGCACTCAGGTACCCAGACCCTGCTAGTGATGAACACTTAGGGACTCGGTCTCTGCTAATGCTGAACACTCAGTGATCCAGCCCCTGCTAATGGTGAATACTCAGAGACACAGTCCCTGCTGGTAGTAAACCTCCATGGACAGGTCCCTGCTAGTGGACAATACTCAGAACCTGGTCTCTGTTAGTGGTGGACACTCAGGGACCCATTCCCTGCAAGTAATGAGTACTCGGGGATAATTATTATATTTTAAAAACTTGTACATAACATACTTGTCAACTGTCCAGATGTTCACAGAATGTCCAGATTTTTGCCTCATATTTTTCCTTTTTCCTTATAACATTTGTGGTTTTCTGACAAATCATGGAGGATTGAAGTCCCTAAATAATGACATACATTTGTCAGACTTTATTCCTTCAGAAAATGCATGCTAACACAAATCCTGTTATTCTAGCAATTTTCTAAGTTAATAAGAGCAATATTTAAAATCTGTCCCTATTTTTTGGGTCTTTGTCCGCCCATTATTTTAGGCTTTGTCCAGATTTCCCGTGTTAACAAGTCGAGAGATATGGTG